>NW_022589730.1:3397819-3785056 GCF_004348235.1 Phoca vitulina
GCTTAACCGACTGAGCCACCCAGGCGCCCCTGGCATCCTGATTCTAAGGAATGCATGCTTGGGCAGGGCTGATCTCTGAAGGGACCATGTGAGAGTGGGAAAGAGCACCAGGGAATCTTAGAGCAAACTCTCCCAAGAAAGCCGAACACTTGGGCGTTATGCAAGGGACAAAAAGATAAAATGCACCTGTCAGGACAAAAATGGAGGTGGAAATACCTAAAGGCAGCCCGAGCCTCCTGTGGGAGCCAGGAAACACAGGCTCAGTGTGGTCCGTAGTGTAGGATGGGGCCCGAACAAAAGGCCACTGTGAATTCTGAGCTAGAGTTGATCCAAGAGAGATGGGCAAATTTAAAGAGGACTAAAGAAACAAACTAGAGGATGTGTACTTCTTTTCTGTTAAAGAGAACACACAGTCCAGAACTGACAAGCTCCCCTCCCCAGCCCCTAGCAGGTCTGACCTCCCTGATGTATCTACATCTTTAGACTGACCCAGCTCAGGCTTCAATAGATCGAAGTCACACTTACAGTATTTTCCAAAGGCTTCTTGGATGCGCAGGTAGACAGGAATGTGGATCCTTTGTTCTTTGTGGGGCACTGTGTCACCTTCCTCTTCCTAAGAAAGGTGACAGACAGATTGTTACATTAAGTCACCTACTTTTTGGCATCTTTCCCCATACTGCTGCTTGCAGGCACATTTCATTTATTTCTAGTCTTTATTTTCTGAATTACAGAAGTTATATATGGACCATATTGCCACTATGTCAGTGAAATAATTCAGAAGAGAAGAGAAGTGTCTCTTGCTCTGTCCTCTTGCCTTCTCTAAAGCCCTCATCCTGCCACAGCTTGCATCCACATCTGATCTGTGGCCTTCTTCAGCCCTCTTTGTGCAAACATGTGATCGTTTCCCAAAAAGGGGTACAATATCCTGCACCATTCCCCATTCCCACTTAAAAATACCTGAGTTGACGCAGCGGGATGTGGTGTAGCGCTCTCTGGCGCGGCCGAATGGCTCCCGGTGGCTCTCGGTGGCTCCTGGTGGCGGTCTGCTTCCCGCCACTCCTCTGGTTCCGATCTCTTTCTCCACCATAAGCAGGGTTGTGCTCCATCCGGAGAATGTCTCCTTACATAGTGTCCCTCTAGGAGAGAGTCCTGAAAAAGAATTGCTGATTCCAAAAGCCTTTGTGTATTTAATTTTAAGAAATATTTCCAAGCTTCTTTTCGAGAAGTCTGCTCCACTTCTTGGTCCCCTGGCTGTCTGTGAGCACCTGCTTCCTGGCCCGCGGAAGCCGTGGAGCGGTCTGCTTGCTGTGCACCAGCCTGATTTCACTAGTGCTTTCATCCCCATTTCCCGAACTCGCAGCAACATTAACACCTTTCTATATGCTTATTGGTCCTTATAAAGTACCTGTTCGTATTAACAATTTTCTCAGATTTGCGGGAGATTTTTATACACGGGAGATGGCAGTCTTTTGTTACATGTGTTATAATATTTCCAGGCTTTCTGATTCCCTTGATTTCTATTTATCATTCTTGGTCACACGAAAATGTTTAATCTCTGTGCAGTTGAAAATGCCTAGTTTTCTCTTTCACACACATTAAGTATTTAATTTACATGCCTTTTCTGGCCAACTTAGTTTGCCAAAGGCTTCCTGGTATCCTAAAGGCCGTAAAGTTGTCATTCTCCTCGAAAGCCGTACACGGATCCAGACTGCTGGGGGATAGTCTCATCTATTTTAGCTGGTTTTGTTTTTCCGTTTTCTCATTTAACAGCCTTTATGTATCAAATCTGGCAAGTCTATTAGCACTGTTATTGGGGAAAAAAGTTCATCTGGAAATTGAAAATAGACCAGAAAATACAGAGTGTAAATTTTGCACATTCTCGTTGAGTTACATAATTTTCGGTTTCGGTGTATTTTCCTAACACTTCGCTTTCATTTATGGAATAAAATGTGAGCGTGCCTACGGAGCCCCATTTCCCCGAAACTTGGCAGAAATAGATTCTCTTTCTCCTCTCGCTGCACATCTCAGAGATATGGGCCCATGAAATATGAGCAGTTGAAAGAAATTGTGATTGACATACTTAGCAGAAGAATGACAATATGTTGAGGGGGGAAAAGAGATGTATTATGTATATTGTGAGAAAAAAATGATAGATTCTGTTGAGAGTAATGTATATTCAGCACTGATAGAATTAAATAATTCAAACATGATTTTTGGTATGACTAGTAACAGGAGATAGATTTATAACTATTGCTAATTATAGAAGATACAATAGGATTATTTTATTTTCTTCTCCATTGGTCCAGGGATCACAATGAAAGGTGGTGGAGATGATGATGAATAGACAGATGGACAGATGATAAGTAATAGATTATAGATAGATGGATAGATAGATAGATAGATAGATAGATAGATAGATAGATAGATAACGGATAGATAAATGATAGATGATAGATAGATGGATAATAGACAGATGTCAGATAGATAGATAGATAGTAGATGATAAATAGATGATAGATAAATAGGTAGATGATTGATAGATGATACATAGAGATAAGAAAACAAAAACAATAAAGAGAAGGGAAATAAAAAAACCCTCCCTCTAAATTAGTGACCTGAGGGGGTTTGCTATCCCTTGTACACAGGGCAGCAATCGATCAGAAACAAACTTCTCTATAGATAGATTCACTGAGATGAGGCTGAAGAGAACAGCAATCTCGGAGAAGAGAAAAGGCCCAGGCCGAGACCAGAACCCGCTCGCCAGCGCAGCGGAGACACCTGGCCAAGTGGGATGCAGAACGGGCCAGGTTACTGGGAGCTTCCCTGGGGCCGCAGGCGTCCCAGCCCCGTGCGGTCCCCGCCTGTCACTGGGGCGCTCGGCCCCCATGCCGTCCTCCTCCCTTGTGTCTGCACAGGTGTCCCCTAATATTTAGTTTATTTTGACCCAGATTTTCCTACACTAAACATGGGGCACTTGGCTCCACCTTAAGAATATATTTCAAATGGAAGACATTTCATCTATTTTAAATGAAACGCTACGTGCCTCACAAGCAAACTGGGTCACAGGCTTTCCCAGCACGTTGCTGCAACCTTCCAGTTAACCTGCAAATCCAGGCCCTAGTCAACTCCCCAGCTCTCTGCTCCAGCGCACTTTTTCCTTCCAGTTCTCATTATGATTAGTTATGTTTATTTGTATTGTTTTGCTTAATTACATGTTGTGTTTCATATATCTTGTGTTATTTCTGAAAAATGGCATTTAATGAAGTGAAAGTAAACAGGTAACTGTCAAGAGGGGATGACAGTCTGTTAATTTATGTAAAGTGTAACCAACCAGATGTTCTAGAAAATGCTTCACTCAGAAATAAGGAATCCTATAAACACAATACTGTTTTTAATAAATAGGTAATGGCTGCATGTTGTGAGGAAACTATTTTTCCAGGGAGCCTTCTGGAGCTCAGTCTAGACCCAGGGAGTCGGGGGCAGGACATCCAAAGGCAGGAGCCTGGATCCCACGTGGGTGGGCACGCAGCCGGAGCCCTCTGGGGGTCAGCACAGGGTGGGGAGTGAGCCGCAAGCTTGGCCGCTCCTCTAGATGTTAGAGATGTTAGCAATGCCACGTGACAGAGAGAAGTCTGATGTTGTCAATGTAGCAGCTGTCTTACCAACAGTGAGCTTTCAGATTCTCAAATCTTACAGACCGAGAGTGGACACTATTTTTACGACCGGTGACTAATATTTCTCTACTACTGGCAGAGTGCATGTCAAAGTCTAGGGAAGAGACCAGATCGTAACTGTTATGATGTCCCTCTCTGCAAAGCGTACATCACTCATATCCATCATGTTCTTCCTGAGTTAATGGTTATGACATTTATTATTGTCCTTGTCAATTTTTTTTCTGGTAATATGCCTAAATTCTTCCACTCCGGTTCTTCCTGATGAGTTTGAAGGGAAATCCAGAAACCAACAGACAGGTCTCAAATTTGTAATTCTACTTGTGGTATGCCGAGGTGCATGTAACTCATTCCGTTGTAACTAGAATCAACTAGAATTGGGGTCTTTGAAACAAATACCCACACAGCAAACACAACACAAACAATGAAACGCACATCTTTGAAAAGAAGGTTACTGTAGGCGAGAGTGATTGATCTCCCTTGTTCTTTCTATCCATGGTGCCCAGATAGCCGCTAACAAAGACCTGCTCACTGCTAGAACTTGATGAGTAAATCAATTCTTAACTGGTGAGATGTGGTTCTTACATGATGACCTAGTATTTCCTCCTGGCGTTCGAGTCTCCTGCATTCAAGGTCACTCGCAGATGGGCTCATAAGACTGCCCACGCTTGCTAAAAGGAAACATGTGACTGCACATAATCTTGTCCTTTGTTTATGTTCATACCTTCTCTCTTTCATTAATTCTTCTTTCAAGCACAAAATGCCACTTTCCCCGCATCGAGATGCTTGGCAGCCCCACTGGTGGGATTGAACCACACTCTGTAGGAGCGTCCCGGGCCTTCACGCCGGGCCCACCGTGTAGAGCTGGAAGGGAGGGTACGCACATCTGCATGCAGATGAACACATCAACAGCCTGTCTTGTCAACATTCATTGTGTCACCGTGATTACAGCAAGTCCCACTTTGCTGCCAGGAGTTTACATCCATGACAGCCCCAGGAAGACGAGATCTTGTCCTTCCTTTCTCTCCCGCTTCTTTCCTACAGGCATCTGGCTCAGCCCGGCCCCGCAGCGTGTGCACGTGTGAGCAGCGGGAGCCACGGGATGACACGAGGGAGGACATAGCCATGCCACGCAGCGATGGAACCCGAGACCCGATGCCTGGAAAGCGAACCACAAAGCGGCTTTCTTCTCACAGGCCAGTGTCCCCGCTCCATTGCGCTCCGTGTCTTTCTGGTGGAAATGATGGCCCCGTAACGCATACGTGAATCATTTCCTGCCGAGACCCACCTTGCCTTGGTGGTGGCCACAGGGGCAGCCATCCCAGCAGCAATCAGGTCCATCCCAGGCTCTGATGCCCGAGAGCGGGGTGGGGAGCACGCGGTGTGCTCACTCCTGCTGTTCACACGGAAGTAGGTCTTCACGTGAGCGTCACAGAGGAGCTCACCGTCCTTCTCAAGCAATGCCATATCCCACGGACAACATGGGTTAAGAGCAAAACAAGTTTCAAGGACCAAACCTAGTTTCTTTATGAATATTTCACTCCTAAAAAGTTTGCTTATTTAAGCCATGGGTCTATACAGATTGATAGGATCTATATGTAGTTTTTGTGTGGTTTTATTTAAATAAAATCATTCTTTATTTTAACTTGATGTGGTTCTTGGTTGTTCTTAGCCCTGACTTTAATGCTGCCCGTTCTAGATGTTTTCCTGAGTACAAATGTGAACTTATGATCACTGTTGGTCTTTTGTTCTTTTACACACCCATTATTCTCTTTTACCTCTTATCACAGAGACAGCACTTTGAATTTCTCTCAGCCTGGTTCTCTAACTTCCCCCACAGTTAGAAATACATGTTATGTCACGGAGGAGTATGTATGTATCTGTAAAGCGAAACACAATTGAAGTTTACTTACCATATATATGACATAATAAGATAAATACTTGGTTTTCTATTCTGTTCTACTGTATTCCTTAATATTCTCTACTGTTCTGTTTTATAAAGAGAAAGAATTTATCTCAGCCACACAGTTGTGTTCATGGCCCACTCTCGGGCGTCTGGAAGGAAGGAGGAGCCGGGGATGCTGGTGATGCTCCTGGGGCCCCCGGAGCCTTGGCCCCACCACAGCCTTGATGCCCGGGAGTTGATGGCATCCTGTTTTCAGCATCAACGTAAAGATGAGAATTGAGGGACCTACTTAGAGACTGCTGGCAAAAAGGCCATTTTCTCTCTAGTATTAGAATAACAGGTAGGGTTTGAAAGAGTCTAAATGTGGTAAAGGTGGACGGACACTGGGTGGGGGATCTCTCACCTTGCCGATAATCACCTCTGCCTGGAGAACGGGCACCGTCTTGGGGTATGTCTGAACTATCACCTCCAGAGGGGGGTTGAGACTTGTGAAGACCACAGAGTCAGACAGTTTGGATTTGAATCCCAACTCCGGAATCCCTGCTTACTGGATGTGTGACTTTAGCAAGTTTCTCTGGGTTTCAGAGTGAGTCTGGATTTTTCGGGTAGTGACTGGGTCTGTTACATGTGGTGTCTTGGGTCCCCTGGGGGAAAGATCTGCTTTCTCCATTCTGGACAGTTCTCTCCAGCCCTCGTTCCATGTTGACTGCAGAGTTTTCTTACTCTCCCCTGTTACAGCCCCAGATTTGTCACAGTGTGGTGGACCGTGAGATCAGCTGGCCAAATCCCAATTTTAGGGTTCAGTAAATTGATTTTGCAGTTAAGTAGACAGAAGGTAAGCAAATTTTTCATTAAAAAGTCCCATTTTAACCTGATGCACTAGGTGCAAACACCTATATTTCTTGGGATGAGAAAAAATGAACATTGCAATTCTCACTAAATCCCCAATTACTGTGACTGCTTGTGAACACCCAATTCATGTTCTCATCCTGTTGTGTCCATTTACAATATTTGGGAATTTAACTTGTGGTTTCCTTCTTGATCATAACCATCACTGCTTTCTGTGCAAAATAATTTTTCCTTTCAGATGTATGTGTAGATTAACATGACTCCAAAAAAAAATTACAAAAGTGATTATCAAACCATTTTTGTGGTAGAAAAAAAATCCAAATGAGATGGTGTACTGCTTATTGAAAATGCAGTCGTGCAAATCCATTTGATGTTACTGTTATCTAAGGCAAACTCTGCTTCACATCTGAATCTCTCTTCCTATTTAATGGACAACCTTCTTTTACCACTTCAGATTTTTAGGTAACTGAAATGTCTGTGGACTTCCGTGCTAGGTCGCAAGGAAATTGTTTTTATTAGCCTAGAAAGACAATCTTAGGATGGGTTATGATCTATCTCTAAAACGTTTTACTCCCAAACGTTTGTGAGCACTAAGTATTCTTAGTTTCTGAAGCAAAAGGTCAGGCAGCAAATTAGCATTAAAACAAAATGCTGAATGCCTATCAAAAGGGGGTGGTTTCATTTCTTATGCAAATACACAGAAAACAGTCCAGTTGAAGAAACAGCTGTCAGAGCATCTCCTCAGCAGGTGAATTAAAGTCTTTAAAGCACACACAGGTATCCATTCATGTCCTAGAACAAAATCAGCAACTTGACTCCACAGACAAGCAACACCTGGGCAAGAATAATACTGTCCAGAATGTTCCCCGCACTTCAGTTCTGCTTCATCATCGGTCATTTGTGTACATCAATAGCATGATCTCTCTTCATTCTTCCTTTGCCCATATGCCCCTTTAATCACACCTCTCTGGAAACTAAAGGTTGGTCTCTTATTCACGAATGATGCTCTATCTGGGTGTGATTTGTTATTTCTTAGACTGTAGCTTAGGAGAGGCTAGGATTGGGTACTTTGTGTAGTGGTGTCATGGGGGTCGTTCTTGTTATTGTTCTAATCTTTTCCTTCCTGTATTTGAAATAAAGACAGTGGTTTTACCTTTTAAAATATCTCCACCATCATCTTATTTGTAAAGGAATGAACACAAGCCTCGGTAACATACGACCTCATATTAGCCATGAGCTTCTGACTTCAGCTCTTAAGTACCTGGCAATTGTGTTATATTCACTTAAAAAAAAATATATATATAGACTTTAAGACTGAATGTTTCATTTTGTTAACTGGGGTAGGAGGTGGGGAGGTGGGAGAAAAGAAACCCAACGGAGGGTCCTGAAGTTTAGGCAGAACGGACAGGAGTCCTGAGACCCCACCTTTCTCTCCTCTGACTTTGTTTACATTTAAAGCTGCTTACCTGTAGGTTCCCTTGGTAGCTACAAATCCAGTTTAAAGGACACCACTATAGGATTTGTTTCTCTAATTTACTATGCCACCCTCAGAAAACCAATATAGTTCTTGAACTTTCTCTGAAAAGTGTATGCAGTCCTGAAGATCCTGTCAATCAACACATGGTTTTCCAACAGGCACAAACTTTCTATGTCTGTTCAGTAGATCTTTTTCCTTCTTTCTTCTACTTAGACTAGGATCTTTAAGATGATGTAAATCTACTTTATAGTCGTGTTCCTTTTAATGCTTGATCGACTCCCTTCTAAGAACTTACTGCTTCTGCATTTAAATTTTAGACTTTCTTTTTAGATAAATGCTATTATTTACTAAGTGACCAGGAATGCAAATCATGAAAAGGGCTCAATACTGTTAGCTCCAGTCCTTTATGAATCAGCACCCCATAAACCATCATCAATATTTGTATTAAACACTTATCGACTATGGTTTTACAGTGGCCTGAGACACAAAGGAGGTCTCATGCTGATGGCACTGCAGATCTTGTCGAAGGACTGCCATGAGAAGGGAGATATGACTGCATATTAGCTCAGGAAGGAGGACGGGCTATTGCTAAGGCACAGCACAGAGAAAGTCAAAGGAACGTCAAATTTTTTAGAGAGGGAGAGCGAGCAGAGAGAGAGAGAACCTTAAGCAGGCTCCACACTCAGCCCGGAGCCCAACAAGGGGCTCAATCTCACAACCCCAAGACCAAGACCTGAGCCGAAATCAAGAGTCAGACGCTTAATGGACTGAGGCACCCATGTGCCCCCAAATTGCAATATTTCTAAGTCATTTCTGAGAGTTAGCCTTATGTCTTTGAGGAGAGGTGAAATGTAGAGCAAATTATTTGTAAACATAGAGGATTGTTGATACGTAAGTCTATCAGTGAAAATGTATATACCTATTCCAAAATCAACCCTTGGTAACTGGTGGATCACATGTTCACATGTTTTTAAGTTATTATCCAAGTTTGGTACTGAAAGCCTCACCCTAACTATTGACTTGCATGTTTGGAAACTAAAGTTCAAGAGTTAGAGGAAGCCGACTAGCTCTGGGGTGGTCTTTGTCATCAAGGACACAGGTAACTCTGAGATGGAAGTTCAGCTTAAAGAAAAAAAACACTTACCAAAAATGGTATTGGCGATCACAGAGTGCACTGTACGTCTTACGTTATAAAACTTCCCTGGTTGGGCTACATGACAACTAAATGAATGTGTGGATACCTACCTGATGTTAGAAATACCAAAACTGTTCCTTTTTTAATTTAATCCTTCCCTTTTCTCTGGCAACAGACATTCTTTCAGACAAGTATCTTTAGAAAATTAATATCAGTAAAGTAATCCCGTTTTCTGCTGCTTGGATTCAAGCATATCTAGGCCCATGGATATGTCTGTTTAAAGCAATCTATTCAAACCGCTGTCCTCTCTTGGTCTAGAGGGGTCTGATATATAACTTATATGTTTCTAAATGGAGCTAAAAGTGGTTTATTTAAGGGAGAGTGGTTATGTAGTCAGTGTAAACAATTGATGCTCAGGAAGGAGAATTCACAGAAATCTAGAGATCTTTTTCAACATAAACACTGATTGAGTTCTCTTTGTCCCTGCTAATCTCACAGTTTTGTTCAAGAGGCTAAAAATAGCCTTAAAAATAGACAAAAGAGTCTATTTCTAAAGGTGATCATAATGAAACAGGGTGGGCCACATCCCCACACCAAGACTTCTTACAAAAGACACAAGCCCTGTCCATGAAGCAAGATTTTGCGCTTGAAACCAGGGCCTATTGAGGCAAAGGGTCGAGTTCTGTTCTCGGGTTTTTTTTCCCCACACAAGCATCAAACCTCAGTATGGCTCTGTTTTCTTCAACTACAAAATGATGGGTTTGGATGAACCACCTCTGGGTCCCCTTTGGGATCCTAAGTTTGATTCTCAGGAAAATTATTAGGTGTGAAGGAAATATTTTGCCCAACTTATGACCTCTACTTCCTCTTTAGCCTTGACGTTTCAAGACCTTTGTGAAAAGGAGACTGCTTTGTGAAATTAACCCCAGTTAATGCTGTTTCAGTATAAATGGCAGTGAGCATGGGGCCAAGTCCCTCTCTGTCATTCTGAGTCTACACAGAGTTCTTGTGGGCAACATGTGTGGCATTCCCATTATCCTGAAACAATAAAACATTTAAGAGTGGTTTTCTACTGGTTCCCCTCTATCCACATCAACTCGACTTCTCATTCTGCAGACTTTCTTGCTCAGCTCTCAATACTTCTTTCTTCTGCTTTGTTCAATACCTCTGGGTCTCTCTGACATGCTTCCCATCTACTGGGCCCCTCAGGCATGGGTTCCTATCTGCTCTAGAGAGACCCACACCTATTTAACTCCCCATTGGGTTGGGGTCTGGCAGAGTGTCATGCCCAGGCTGGATCTGCTATGAAGAGCCAAGAATTAGGGCCTCCAAAGGAAAGATCATCCAGTGTCATGGAAAATGCTTTCCCAAGACTTTTCTGGTCTGAACTACCTCTGATGAGGTCTGGAGTCTTGTCTGATGTCACCCTTAGGTTGCCAGGGACAAAGCCAGTTTTTAACATCTTGGGGTCCATTCCTATTAAAATAGATCCTGTGAACCTTTCAAATAGTACCCACAATTCCAGAGCAAGAGAAGAAACTTACTGCAGTCAACTAAATCGCAAAAGCACGGAGTCAATTACAGAAGCACAGATCTGGAAGAGGCCTCCTCATTTTAGAGAAAAGAATCATTATGGACCCAAAGAGGAAAAGTGATTGTCCAGGGTCTCACAGCTGTGGAATGAAGCTGGGGGTGCCTTGTTTCCCCCATTTCTCTGTGCTATTTTTCAGCCTCAAATGAATCTTTGTTTTTATTTTTATTTTATTTAAATTTTTATTTTTTAAAGATTTATTTTTTATTTACTTGACAGAGAGAGACACAGCGAGAGAGGGAACACAAGCAGGGGGAGTGGGAGAGGGAGAAGCAGGCTTCCCGCGGAGCAGGGAGCCCGATGCAGGGCTCAATCCCAGGACCCTGGGATCATGACCTGAGCCGAACGCAGACACCCAACAACTGAGCCACCGAGGTGCCCCTGAATCTTTGTTTTTATTGAAGTCTGACTTTCCTGTGGCCAGGTGTTTTGGTAGACTGGTCCTTCCCAATTGTGACACTTGGCTGTCACTCTTGCCCAGTACGATGTGTTAGTGCAGGCAGGGAACCCTCCAGCACTCACGGGTAGATGGTGACTGGCTGGACACCTGAGCAGATGCTCTTCCTATTTTAGTGACTTCATTGCCTCCTCTCCCCCCACTTGCTGGCTGGCAAAGAATATGTAGACAATATAGATTCATTAAATATACAACCACTGAAATTATTGGAATTATGTATTTTCAAATAATTTATGTAATTGTTGTAATTAATTTTGGGTTTATGTTGTGTTTGAAATAAAAAGTAATAAAATAAAATTAGGAACCCCCCTCACAGATAAAGGATTAAGGGCTTGCAATATTTTAGTTTCTTTTTAATTGCTCCATTTTTTATGTTGGTTGTTAAAGGAAGAAACCACCCAACTGCAGGAGAACAACACCTGAGTCCATTTAAATATAAGACTTAATCCACTGGGCAGGTATTCAGACCGAGGCTTGCATTTCAATTTTAGGGCATCAATTCTATTTGCTATACATTTTGCTAGGTCGAATTCAATGGCATACATAAAATCCTGGGTCTAGAACAGATAAGATCAGCTTTACTTTGACTAGAAATTTCCACCATAAGTTAGCTGTGTTCTCAGAGAGCCTGTCTACATGCTTTTCACATAGAAGACAGCAAAAAATACTGTTTGATTTGTTGCTTTAGTCACTAGAAATATCCCAACATGATTTTTTCTCATTTGTGTGAAAATTCAAATTCATTCTTAGAAAATTCAATATTTAGACAAATGCCAAGTTTTCTTTTTTCCCAATAGAAAAGTATTGGGAATGAGCTTGTTTTCACAGGAGAGGCTCAAGTGTAGACCAGATGTCAAGTGTTACACATGCTAAAGAGGGTAGAGGACCTCTCAGTACTGAAAGTTCCAGATAGTGTCTTTGAAGAAAAAGGAATTGTTTTATGAAAAAGCATACCATGAACAGAATCAGTCAGCCCAACCTGTCATTTCATGTGGTGATTCCTTTTCCCACTCTCTGGAGGGATGGCCATGGAGCTCCCATTTATACTTTCCAAGATGAAGCACACTGTTCTGTCAGAAAGATCATTCCAGGGGTGCCTGGGTGGCTCAGTTGGTTAAGAGTCTGCCTTCAGCTAAAGTCATGATCCCAGGGTCCTGGGATCGAGCCCCACATCAGACTCCCTGCTCTTCGGGAAGCCTGCTTCTCCCTCTCCTGCTCCCCCTGCTTGTGTTCCCTCTCTTGCTGTGTCTCTCTCTGTGAAATAAATAATAATAAAATCTTTAAAAAAAAAAGAAAGATCATTCCAACATTGGCAAGTCTTCATTTGGGGAAATTATTATGTTGAGCTAAAACCTATTTATCCCCAGGACCTGCCTATCTCTGCTTGCATTTGGCACCTGACCAGTTTTAAATATTTTCAGATAGCAACTGTGTGTATTCTAGTGTTTTACCTAATCTTGAAATCTCTTTTCTTCTCGTGTCTCCCAACTAGAGTTCTAGGGAGTTTTAGGAAATGTGCAGGGGTTCTTGATGGTCTTAATGATTAGTATTTATTGGGAAGGGGCCAAGGCTACTAAACTTCCTGCAAAGATGACTAGCCTCAAATGATGAAGAATTGCCCCACCCCAACCGCCAATAGAAATCCATCTTCTTCGTATGACAACGATCTTCATTCTCTTAGTCTGTCCTCAGAAGATATCCAGAATGTCCGTTTCTGAGATGCAATTTTGAGATGCAGTTTTTGAGTTACCCACTAGGCCATTAGGATACAAATTGGCAGATTTGGGGAAATAAATCTGGTTATGTGGATTAAACGTGTTCATATAGTTTTAACAACACATTCTGTTAGCAAAGCTGTATGGGAAACAGGAACTCTCATATGAAAAAAAAAATGGCATAAGCTGCATGGAAGAGAGTTTGAGATATCTAATGAAATTACACGTGCATTTATCTTTGGACCCAGTAGTCTTCTTCCTCAGAACCTACCTGGATGGTTCCCCACCAAATATAAAGCAGCATAATAACAAGATTGTTCACTGCATCTTTATTCATAAAGGCAAAAGACCGACTCAATCCAAATGAGTATCAATAGGGAAATAAAAATTGAACAAATTATGATACAACTACACAATAGAATAGCCTGCAGCCTTTAAAAATGAGTAAGGTCCTTATGAAAAAATAAGTGAAAAATCAAGATATAAACTAGTATATATACCATGCTACTTGGTGTAAGAAAGAGGAAGAAATAAAAAAATATATACAATTTGTTTTTAAGATTTTATTTATTTGACAGAGAGAGACACAGCGAGAGAAGGAACACAAGCAGGGGGAGTAGGAGAGGGAGAAGCAGGCTTCCCGCCAAGCAGGGAGCCCGATGCGGGGCTCGATCCCAGAACCCTGGGATCATGACCTGAGCCGAAGGCAGACGCTTAACGACTGAGCCACCCAGGTACTCCCCCAAAATATATACAATTTATATTATTACATACCTTATATTATTACATATGTAATATTTAGGTATATATTTCACATTATTTTAAAAAGATGCACAAGAAAGACAAATCACAAATTAAAAAAGATGGTTGCTTACAAAGTGGATGGAGATGGGGAGGGCATGGGGATACAATGAACATTCTTTGAATGTACCGTCTTATATATTTTTGATTTATGAATCACATAAGTGTTTTACAACACTCAAAAACTTAAAAGAGGTTTAAAAAAGTGTTTTTACTTTTTGGCCCAGTAATTCTACTTCTAATTACTGAGTTTATGGAAATGCCAAAACAAAACCATGTATATACAAATGAGCTCTTTGTAGTATTATCTTAATACAACTACCAAACTAGACATAAACATTTAATAGGAAATAAGGGCTAAATAACCAATGACCAAGTCAGATATAAAATATTAAGCAGTCATTAAAGGTATGTTGGTAAATAACGCCTAATGATATGGGGAAATTTCTCCATCAGTTTGGGGCCTCAGTCGATCACTTTAGCAGACCATTGGGCCAATAGTCCACACTGTCCCAGTGGGAAGACTGCTACCCTTTCCCTTTTTGGCCATCTAACCGGATGCTCCCCCAAACGTCTGCCAGTCACCACATCTGCCTCTCTCTCCTCCCAGTGGTAATTGCCCTGCTACCACTTCTCAGCCCCAAAGAGATGTGTCCTGCTTCAGGCTGCCATGTTTTGCTCTTCTCTCAAGCCAACCAAGAAGAAAGACTGCCTGCAACCTTGCTTCTTAATGAGTCCTCACATCCCACTCTGGTTGGTGATGCAGGAAAACCCCATCAAGCCACACGTTCGGATGGTGTCAGTTCTTCCTATATTCCATCAGGATGACCAGGTGTGGTTCCTTGTCATTCCTTCACTGCCGATGCTCACAGTTTTCGAGTACATTGTAGAAACTTCGCTTGTTTTCCTCCTGGGTGCCTGATCACTGTGCTGGAATGTGAAGGTGGCTCCACATGGTCGCTACACATAGGACATAAGATCACACAGAATATAAGCAAAATGTGAATATGCAGCTATAACCAATGCACCAAATACATTGAAAAAATGTGCATAGAGCAATGAGCAGGTTGAAGAGGGAACTTATAACTCCAAGAAAGGGAGGATGGCCAGAGATGGCTCCTAGGAGGTGACACTGTCTCAAAGGTGAATCAAGAGAAAGTTCTTAGCCAAGCTAAGAATAGAAGAGAAGGACTTCTCAAGCCAGGGAGACAGGATGAGCCAACGCACAAACACACGCGGTTTTGTGTGTGAAAAACTGTCCATATTTGAAACTGCTGAAGTTTAAATTGTGAAGCAGAAGTAGTAACAGAGGAGATTACAAAGGTATGCAGATATTACGTAGTGTAAGAAGCCAGTCTGAAAAGGCTCCATGCTGTGTGGTTCCAAGGACACAACAATCTGGAAAAGACAGAGCTGTGGAGACAGTAAAAGGATAAGTGGTTGCCAGGGTCTAGAGGAAAGGGAAGATGGATCAGCGGGGCACAGAGGATTCTAGGACAGTGAAGCTACTCCGTGTGATGCGGTAATGATGGACGCATGTCATTATACATTGTTCAAAACCCACAACACCAAGAGTGAACCTTGATGTCAAGTATGGACTTTGGGGGGTAATGATGTGTCAAAGCAGATCCATCGATTGTAACAAGTGTACCACGCCTGTGGAGGACGTTAGTAGGGAAGAGTGTGCATGTGTGGGGGCACGGGTAATGGGAAATCTTGGCACCAACCTCTCCATTTGGCTATAAACTTAAAATTACTCTAAAAATAGTCTATGTTAAAAAAAAAAAAAGATATGCCAAGATGAGTTTCAGAAAAGATAGTAAGTCTCCTTTTATCCCGGTTTTAGGTGACTGGGCTCCATTCTTGTGTATCCCCCTCACAAAGCCCTTTCCTGTGAAAGAGAAGGTAGGCTTCCTGATCATGTGATCGGATCACCAGCCAATAAAACAAATACACATGCAGAAGACTTCAGACAAATTATAATCTGTGCAGAGTACAAGGTTTTGGAGATTTAGAACTAGATCACATCCCCCCTCCACACACTCGTACACACTCATGCACACACACTCTCTCACATTCTTTCACACGCAACACACACACACCACACAGATTCACAGACACTCTCTCACATTCCACACTCACGCACATACACTCTCACACTCACCACACAGTCATGCATAAACTTGCTGACACACACACAATACATACACTCCTCAAAAGGGACTGATGTCACCTTGCATATTAACTCTGCGTGCCAACTTCTTGGAGGCTTTTTTAAATCCCTTTGTTCACCAGCGTTTCCTGATCGCAGCATGTCTACTTGCCTTCGTGTGGGCCAGTGCCCTCTCCAGGCTTCTGAAAAGCATTACCAGCAGCGTGGTGGCAACATCTCCCGGGTCTTGCCAAGGTTTAAATCTTGTATCGGAGGGAGGGTCCCCACACTGACGAACTTTTGTTATACCAAATGCTGCCCACATTCTCAAGTCCTGAACCTGAACCTGCAGCCTCAGAACCCACTCACTCAGGCGCTCTCTCACTCCCCAGGGCCACACGTTTTCTGGGCCCCATCCTCCCATGCCGTGGGGTCCCTCTCCTCCGCTACCAGGCCAGCAGTTCCCCAGCCAACCTGAGGTGTGACTGATCCCGTTAGTACTGCTGTCTAAGAGGGGCGACGGGACTGATTCTGTGAGTCACATCTGTCAGGCCCCCGCGCTGTTAGCTGATGGGACAGCATTGACCTCTAACCCATGACAGACAGTAGTTCTGCACTCCGAGGACTGGGGGGCTCTGGGGATACAAGACTTCCCAGTGCATCCACGCAGATTTTCTGATCCGACCTCAGGGCTCCATTCCTTTCCACCCAGGGCCCTGACCTCGGCCAGCAGACTTGCCTAGGTCAAGAGTTCCACCTTCTGGGGGGCCCCCTACCCTGGTGATGAAGTCCCGGACCCAGTCCCCAGCTGCCCGCCCGCCGGCCGCAGGACACAAGGGTCCCTCTGTAAGTTGCCGAGGAGGCCTCGGGCTTTTCATACCCAGCCTTCATTACTGCTTGACTTCCCCATCAGTTCCAAAGCGTCCAGGGCACCCACTATGAGCGCTCCAGTCCCCTTACAGGACGTCAGACGCACACAGAGAGACAAGTCCACGTGAGGATGAGGCAGCGACGGATGTGGGTCGCCAAGGGTCGCCGGGCACTGCTGGCAACCCCAGAAGCTGGAAGGCGGAGAGCAGAGGGGTCAGGGGTCCTCCCGCAGGGGTTTCCACACCTTGGTTTGGGAGTTCTGCGTTCCAGAAGGACGAGATGATACACTTCTGTCGTCGCGGCCATGCCAGGAGGGAAACACAGATGGTAGCCGAAGCTGTGGACATCAGTGAGGTTGCCCAGAGAGAGGACATGCCCACCGAGAGCAGAGGCAGAAGGAGAATAGGCAGCTATGGCGCGGTGCAGGGAGCGCAGAGGGGGACCTGTCAGAGGAGCAGGAAAGCGGGAGAGAGTGGTGGGCCCGGGCAGCTCCGGGGACTGAGGCTGCGCCCCCCTGGGGGCGAGCAGAGACTCTGAGAACAGGCCTCTGGGGAAAAATGGGAGCCCATGGATTTAGCTGGACCCATCTGAAAGGCCAGTCAGGAAGTCAATAGTTATCAATCAGAGCATGTAAATGGATCGGAAAAACAGCATTGCGCTCTGTTTCCTGAGTGCAGTCTAACTTACTTGCGATCCAACAGCCCCAGTTTGACATTTATTTCCTTTCCTTTTAAAATGTAGCATATATCTATTTAAAACAATATTAGTCTTGGCATTGTTTAGCTCTTGTGTACACTCCTGTCAAATATGTGAGAGCGAGAGAGAAAGTCTTTGGCTCAGACTGCAACTGATTTATATGACAAAAGTCTGTATCTGCCAATGTTTGCCAAAGGAATGTTACAGGCTTGAATCATTTCATGCAATTTATAAACACATTTAAATGAAAAGAAAATGTTTTCCTTGTATTCTGCATCATGAATGTATTTGTGTCTGAATTTAGAAGACAGGAAGTAACCCATCCTTGGGAATAGCACTCAGAAAGCAGGCGTCCCTTCTTTCTAGGGTTATCAAAGTAAGAACTTTTCATTTTCCCTTTTTTAAAAAAAGATTTTATTTAACTATTGGAGAGAGACAGAGAGAGTAGGAGCGGGGGGAGAGGGAGAGGGACAAGCAGACTCCCCACTGAGGGGCTCGATCCCAGGACCCTGAGATCATGACCTGAGCCGAAGTCGGACGCTTAACTGACTGAGCCACCCAGGGGCCCCTTCTTTTTCCTTTTTTGATATGTAAGTTCTGTTATTGTATTACACACCAAAGTAGTAATACACAGCGAATAAAATGTGGGTTTTAAAAATGAATAGAGATTTTAAATTTCTATAAATAACAAAATATAATAATAATATGTAATAAAACTATATTTACATTTGTTTACATAGTGCATAGATTTTTATATATAATAATATAATAAACAAATGCTTCTAGTAAATAAAAGTCTCTAATATCCATGAGCTCTGTGGAATTTTGAAAAAATTCCAAAAGCACAAACCTTACCATTAATTCAAAATTCTTCCTCCTGGCTGTCTCGGAGATGCTGAGTTTATTTATTGCCTCATATCCCTTGAAGCCCCTGAAAAGCCAAATTCCTCTAGCAAGCATTCCAAAGCCTACCCTAAATCTTAGAGTTCTGAAGGACTCGTGCGTAGTCAGTATGATTTCCATAAGATCCTGTTTTCAAACATTCATTATTCAAAACAATCAGGCTCATAATGGGCTCTCCATATACATACCCTTTGATCATATGTCACTGAAATTTAGACTCATGCAAATAAAAGATTATCTTGATTTTTTGTTACTTTTTCCCACTCTGATTATCAACCTTATTATAACGATTTTGGACCATGTAATCAGGCATGTAGCTGGAGCTGTCTTCTGGAAAAATATTGGTTGGCAGCTGTTCCATTATCTCATGTATATATTCTTCTGTATTTAAATTTATGTCTTCTGGGTCCCTTCCCAGAACTCGATAGATTGCCGTGAGTAGGACAAAGAAAGGAAAAGTTTTGCACAGTGAATCTCTGAGATCCAAGAAACTAAGGAAGTGTTCCATTCTTAGTAGATGTGTCAAAATACAATGTCCTACCTCCTGTGGTACTTCCAGTGAATTCCATCATGTAGAATGAAAGTAACTACAGAGATTATTTTTCCATGCATTGTACGGGGTTGGGTTTATTATGACATAATGTCAAACTAGCAAGGTCAATAAATTTTTACATCTCTTCCTCATTTCACCCTAGCGTTGTTCACGGTTAATGACAATACTTAACATAATTACCATTCAATTTTTTAAAGGACATTAGCAAACAATAATTTATTGCTTTCTCAAAACACACCTGACTTGTGAGTTTGGAAGGGCAGTACTTGTTTCTGTTTTCCAGATGATGCTCAGAGAGGTCAAGTCATTTCCCTGAGACACATAATTATGAAGCAAAAGACCAACTCCAGAGCAGTCATTCTCAACTTCAGCAGTGCAGAGAGATCAACTACGTGCTTTTCAAAATGAATACCAATGCCCAGGCCCCACCCCAGGTCAATTCCTTTGGAATCTCCAGGAGTGGGGCTCAGGCATCTACATTTTTTTCGAAGTTTCCCTGGTGAGTCAACAAGCATCCAGAGTTGAGAAGTTTGCTCTGGCAGATGGAAGTTCTCAGGTTATTCACTCAGTTCCATTTGAATTATCACTTTCCATTCTTAAAACCTCACAGTGTTGTTTCGGGGATTAATGAATTAATGCGTGTGAAGTACTTACAACAGTGCCTAGTTCACAGTACACTCTCCAGAAGGATAACTACTATCATCATCATCATGAAAGACATTCTCAGATAATTTGGCTCAAATTACTCTTTAATTGTAAAATTATCAATTGTGGCTCATGACATTTCCAAATTCTAGTATCTTTTGTCAATGCAAGAGAAAGCCA
This sequence comes from Phoca vitulina, assembly GCF_004348235.1. Taxonomy (NCBI): domain Eukaryota; kingdom Metazoa; phylum Chordata; class Mammalia; order Carnivora; family Phocidae; genus Phoca; species Phoca vitulina. Next base: position 3,417,421 of record NW_022589730.1, read on the forward strand.
TGTGGAATTAGGGAAGATGGAGATAAGAGAGAGGAAATCACTAAAACCCAACTCCCTGATGGCACTTTCATTTCTCATTTTGGTCAGGTAGGAACCTGTGATGGCAAGAACTATCAAAGTCGCTAGATTCTAAAAATGAGATTAAAATGACATTAAATGACTAATAAAATTGTGAACTTACCACACAAAAGGGAATAAGAGACATTCAGGGATCTTTATATATTTCAGTTCATGGGAAGTGATTTATATATATATATAATATAAACTTATATATATAAGTTTCTACATACTTACTGTTAAACATCTGATTTAACCAAATTTTTCTCAATCAATTAATGTACCAAATTAGGTAGTTTTTATTGACAGATTTGTCATAATAATGCAAAGCCTTCTTATGTACTAAAATTATAAAATCTGGAAAGTTAAACAAATGTGTGCTATTTTCGGCAAGTGCCCTATATTATATGCTTTTTAGACTTTCTTAAATGAATTGATTATTTCTTAATAACAAAAATCTCATTAGAGCCTCCTAGAAATTAGCATGGTACTGAAAAATAAGTGGTCTCTTTTATATGGTGAGTAAACTGTTAGACTAATCAGATTTCCTTCTATATAAAAATCACGTGCCTCAAAATGGATGGAAGCAATAGATGCTGTTTTTCTGACTTAGCAAGACTTTGGTTTCAGGCAGGACATATATGTTAGCAAAAGGTAAAATGCCAAATGGATTATACCTGTTTGTCCTAATTTCTTTAGTAGAACACCGTTAGCAGATTCTGTATCAGATGCGTAGATTTAAGTGGGGGAGAAAACCTCTGCATGGCTTGAGATGCCTCGTCCAGGGGCACTACTGTTGCCCCTAATTTGATCTGAAATGTCCACCTTAAGTCACTACTTGGGTTAGAGCTGAACTTCCCTGACTTGGGAAACAGTGACATTTGCAAAACGTATTTAGTAACGTATGCAAAGCAAGAATATAAAATAGTAATATTAAAATTAAACCAAACAAACCTACCATCTACTACAACCAATATTTCATTACAGAAAGGTCATTTCAACAACAACAATAGGAAAGACATAAGCCCAGAATCAGTCCTTTCAAGTAATTAAATTTAGCCTCATGAAAACTCATTACAATTGGCATTATTTCTCTTTGCATTTTGGTATGGTGAAAGCTTTGACATAGTCCCTAAGATTTGGAAACCATCGTCCAAGATTAAAAAATGAGAATATCATCCCTCAAAGCCCATTATTTGGCTGCATGTCTGCTACCTGTGAGGCAAAAAATATTGTGGTACATATCACTGATGAGATACTTGCACCCAGAATATACAAAGAACTCTTACAAATCAATAATAAAAAGACAACCCAATAAAAACAAGACTTGAACAGACACTTAACAATAGAAGATACATGAGTAGCTAATGCATTAAATATTGCATCATTAATCATCAAATAAAAGTGAATTCCATAATGAAATACCATATCACACCCTCAAAAGTGGTTACAATAAAAAGATTGGTAATACCAAATGCGGGCAGGGCAAGGAGTGCTTCGTGGCATGCTTCTAGAGGGAGTGTTGAAGGGAGTGATCATTTTGCTTCCCAGTTCCTACAAGGGTAAACACAGATCTGTATCCCCTCAGTGATCCATCCCTAAGTATTTACCCCAAAGAAATAAAAATACATGCTACAATAAAACTGTATAGCATAATGATTTATAAGAAATATATATGTGGGGCGCCTGGGTGGCTCAGTCGTTAAGCGTCTGCCTTCGGCTCAGGTCATGATCCCAGGGTCCTGGGATCGAGCCCCACATCGGGCTCCCTGCTCAGCGGGAAGCCTGCTTCTCCCTCTCCCACTCCCCCTGCTTGTGTTCCCTCTCTCGCTGTGCCTCTCTCTGTGAAATAAATAAATAAAATCTTTAAAAAAAAAAAGAAATATATATGTGGTCATTCAGATTACCAAAATACTTCTCACATATTTGGTCTTCATCCACACTTCTTGAAAACCCTTCAGAGCCATTAAGGTGGAATAGGTGTCTTGTGATTAATGAAGGTGACTTTTGGACCCACCCAAGGGAGGCCTGGTGGCCAGGAGGACCAACCCTGTGATTAGAGGGTTTGAGCCTTCAGTCCCACCTCCTGTCCAGGGAGGGGAGAGGGGCTGAGATGGTGAATCAGCCAATGGCCAATGACTTAGCCAGTCACGACTTTGCAATGCAGCCTCCATAAAAATCCCAGAGGACAGCCATTTGGTTTTTGTTTGTTTGCTTGTTTTCAGAGAGCTTCCACATTTGCTTCTATGTGCCATCGAGCGGGGCCCCAAGCTCATGAGGACTGAGCTCCTTTGTTCAGGACCTTCCTCTTTGCATCTCTTCCTCTGGCTGTTGATTCATATCCTTTAGCATATCACTTAACAAACTGGTAAACATATGTGTTTCCCTGAGTTCTGTGAACTGCTGTAGCAAAGAAAGTAAATGTCAGGAGGTCAGTCAGAAGCGTAGGTAACAGCCTGGGGCTTGTGACTGATGTCTGGAGTGGGGAGTGGAGGGATGGTGGCAGAGGGCTGAGCCCTTCACCTGTGGGATGTGATGCTCTCTCTGGACAGATAGTGTCAGAACTGAGTTGAATTCTCAGACACGCTGCTAGTGTCCAAGAATTTCTTTTCATGGGGGAGGGGGAGACCCTCCCATCCCTGTTGTTGGAATTAGGTCTGGAAATCCTAAAAGAGACTTGTACAAGAATATCCTTGGTGGTCTTATTCAAAATAGCCCCAAATTGGAAGCGACAAATGTCTATCAAGCAGAAAATAGGTAAATAAACCACGGTATGTTCATACAATGGAATACCATTCAGTAATAAAAAGGAACGAACTATTGATACATGCAAACACGCAGCTGAATCTCAAAAATAGTGTTCTGAGTAAAAGGAATGAGCACAAAACATACATACTGTTCGTTTCCCTGCATGTGAAGAAGACAAGCACCTGCTATCCGGTGACAGAGCTCAGGAGAGTGGCTGCGTGTGAGCTGCGGGGTGGGCGTGGGGAATTCCTGGGAAGGAACACAAAGGAATCACGTGATGTGATGGAGATACTCTCTACCTGGTTTTGTTTGGTAGTTACAGGAATGCAAGTAATTGTCAGAATTCAGTGAACTAAACACACAAGATGTGTACCTTTCATTGTATGGAAATTACACCTTATTTTAAGAAAAGGCAAAGGACACATATAAAAGTCACCTCCCAACATTGCCAAAGGCCGCATCTGCTCGGAGCAAACTTTGCTCTGCTCCTGCCAGGCACTAGTCCTGTGCAACTGCATGTGGCCCTGCGCCCACACGGTCCTTCTAGGAACATCCATCCTGGTGGTGTCTCTTCTAATGAGGCTCCACGTCTTTTCTGAATGCGTAATTCACGGGTTCACTCAGCAAATATTTATTGAGAGCTTCTTAGGTGCCAATAGATGTGGCTGACCTCAAGCACCCAGTGGTGAACGAGGCAGACAGATGCCTCTGCCCTCAGGAGGTTATACAAAAAGTGAGTTTAGTGATGAGCTGGGCGAGTTTCCTCTTCCCGCAGGCCCCCAGGAAAGCTACGTCTGTCCTGAGACTGATGGATTGGCATTTTAAGTTTGGAGGTTTCTGTTAAATTGCTATATGAATAAACCCCAGTTCCTTGTTCTACAAATCTTTTCAGCGAGCCTTCATATAGAATGTCTATGTATTTCTGAAGTGTCTTGAAAAATTACTGTTGATTTTAATCAATAGCGCATTTTAGTATAAAATAATACAAAACAGTAGTTTCAAAAATCGTACCTGTAATAGAGTCTCTTTATTAGGAAAATAAAGTTTCAAAATGTTTTATTTATTTGCCCACGATGCCCATTTCTTCCTAGAAGTGTGTTTAAAGAAAAAAGCCAAAAGAATTTATGATCCCTCTGCTTTGATGAAATAGAAGCTTTGAATTTCTCACACAAAGTTTCTCTCACTATTGTTTTTCCTTACCTCATAACTGATTATAACTGAAATCAGGGTACATGATTCAGGAGTTCTACTCTCCTTTCCCTTCTTTTTTCTTAGTGCAGTGAATAGTAGGGATGATCTTGCAAATGTAAGCATTGGTAGAAAGCAAGGAAAGAAGTGTGAATTTGAAAAGTGCATTATACATAAAAGTCATACTTTCTATACTATGTGCATTTTTAAGGCATTTTTCAATCCCCCTTGAGCCCTATAGATCAAGATGGAAGATTGGATAGATTGTCCAATTCTTTTGGACATCTATCCTCAGCACCTGATTCTAGATTGCATTCTCTAATTGGGCATTAAAAACATGATTTCCTACTTATTTTTCCAAGAAAATTTCTAAAGCACAGACAGACTTTTGCAAAGGATAAAAGAAAAAAAAAAAAAAAGAGAGTGATTGAGTTTCTATTTTAGACTGTCCTATGATGATTCACTTACCAAATAGCTAAACACCAACAGTCCACTAAGCCAGTAGAAAGAAACAAAATCTGAAATGCCCTCAGGGGAAGGGGATTCCACTATTAAAACACAGAAAATGTAGTTGAAAATACATGTTTCGTGACGGAACAGGAAACAAACGTGGCAGTAGAGTCCTGTCCGACCGCTGATGCTCAGCGCCTTAGCAAAGGCTCTGGGCCCTAGTAGAAGCTCAGTCAGTGTTGTTCAGGGATATGTTGAAAGGATTATTTTTCATAGAAACGTCATTCCAGAAGAGACCTTGGAGGCATCCGGTCAACTTCCCAATTGTCACATCCTTTTCTACCTTTCTTTCTCTTCTACATGAGAGATTTTTACATTATGATAATAACAAGGCTCCCTTTAGCCTAATTTTCCTTGGAGCTAAATGTCCCTTTCCATTGTTTTTGGTACGATAGCATTTTTAAATAGTAAACAATTCTGCTTGCACTACATGGATGATCTCTGCACATCTTAAAGAAAAGAGCACCAACATTCAGAATTATAGAATGTAGAAGAGGCAGACCTTTGCAGAGGACTGTGAGGCCATTATTTTTTAGGACCTGAGGAATTTTATTCTATTGATTCCATCTAAAATGGAGTTGGTTGTTTTCCTCCCATTTCTAAAATACTATTGCAGAAGATGGTCACTGAGGAGAGGATTGGTAGCTGTCCTCTAAAATCCATTCCCCCCATCTCAATGGTAATATAATCTTAGTCTTTTAATACATAATTGCTGAGCTAGACTGCATTCCCCAACTTTCTTCACAGGTATGGCAGCAGGCCAAAGTCCTTACGAACGGACTGGGGACACAAGTGGGGCATGCCATCTCTGGATTGGGGGATCAAGACTTCAGAACTGCCTCCTTCCTTCCCTCCTCTTGCTGGTGGGAATCCAGAAGTCGTGCCTGGGTGTTGGAGATGATAGAACAGATAACAGAAGGGAACCTGGGTCCCTGAATGAACTTGGGGGACAGACTTGCCCAGCTAACCTGAATTTCCTACCTCGGAATTGTGTGTGAGAGGAAGAAATGTCTGTACTTTTGAAGTCATTACATGTTGAGGTCAACTGAGGTCCACTTGTTTAGCTAGGTGTCCTCACTAGACAACAATTAGAGAAACCCAAATTTCTCAGAGGTTTTCTCATGCACTGCTATTAAGACAGGCCTCGTTTATGCCATATTTGTGAAATCAATTATTATGGTGCATCAAGATCTACTACAGCCCAGGGGCACCTGGGTGACTCAATCAGTTAAGCGTCTGACTTTTGATTCTGGCTCAGGTCATGATCTCAGGGTCATAAGATCGAGCCCCACGTCAGGCTCTGTGTTGGGCATGGAGCCTGCTTGAGATTCTCATTCTCTCTCTCTCTCTCTCTCTCTCTCTCTCTTCCCTTGCCCCTCCCCCCAGCACACTCTTTCTAAAAAATAAAAAAGATCTACTACAGTCTACATCTCAAATTCAAAGGATGAAAAAGAACCTCAAAGTGAAGTAAATGGTCAGTTCTGTATCTTTGGGCCTTGCAGTAGATAGAGAACTTGGGCATTAACCCTGAACAAGGGTGTAAGTATGTACTGCACTGTGTTTGGTCTTCAAGGAATATGGTTTATAAATGGATCTGGCTTATGTATTCTGGATCCTGGCTTGAGCATAGCTAAGGTGGTAGACATGGGTCATTCTGGAGAATAGTTTAAGTAAAATCACAAGGAAAAAAAGGATTTATGTTGGATTGAGGATGGGCAGTGAGTATGGAGTATATTTTCCAAGAACTTTAACAATGATGTTTCTGGTGAGATAAGCACAGGTATCTAATCCACTCTCAGAACGCTACCAAAATGACCAACGTTCATTCTGAAAACTTGGGAAGGAGCCATCTATCTGCCTTAACAAAAGAAGGATTTGGGGTCTTCAGAGTCTAACAGAGCTGACTGGAGTGGAAAAAGGAAGACACAAACAGAGATGCTATCTGACTCTCCCTCCTGAAAACCCACAATGACACCTGGCCGTGGCGGAGGACCTTCCACTTTGGGGGGATGCTGGCTAGAGGTGGAGTGGGCCAAGGGCTTGCTAGGGTGCAGGGCTCTGGGACGTTATTCTGTCACTGCATCTTGAGTCAGCAGCAGGGGAATGCCCAGGATTGGCGGGAAGGAGAGGTCAAGAAGGCAACATAAAGACCAGAATATGCTCGTTGATCCACTTGGACTCTCATGAAACAAAGAGAAAGTTGAGTGTAAAAGCAAACACAGCAACTTCGTCAGACACAGGAAGCAGAGTCTGCACCAGGGTCCCCAATCTGCTGCCCCCCGACTCCCGTGATTCTGGTGCCTGACTGTGATGCGCACACGTGTGTCTGTTTTCACACTCACTCGCTCTCCCATACACTCAGGCCCTCTTCGCCCACCATGGTGCCATGAGCCATCACTGTCACGTGCTGTCACACACTCAAGAACCTTTTGCCCCACTGCCATTTTATTATTCTTTCCTGGAAAACCCAACCTGCTTTAATCCAGCCCTCTACCTCACCTGCCATGACAGTGACTGGGGAACCCTACTATTGGTTTCATCTTAAACTTAGGATTACTCACCCCACTGGGCTTTTCATCCAGCACAACGGTCACGCTGCATTCCCCTTGTCCACACACTGCCTCCTCTCCTGGATGCCTGCTGCCTGGCTCTGCTTCGCCTCAAAGCTCTGACACCTTCTATCCCGTCCCCATTCTCAGCTGATCGCTGTGTGTCCAACCTCATTTAGAAAAGAGAAGGCCGTTGCCCCAGACCCCACCACCATGGACACCCAACCTGGTTCCCTACACGGTGCTCTCCACTGTGAGGGGAGATCTGCCAGCGAAGGTTGACCTCTCTACTCACCCACTGAGTTCCTTCTCACTTGGGTGGGTTCCAGTCACTGTCCCCTTCCTCTCTCACATGATTATTTTTTTTCCTTTCCTGTGGGAATTGCCTCTATTAGCCTGCAAAAATGCTGTTATTTCTCTTATTTTAGAAAAAGTCCCACAAGTCTCTTGACTCATAACCCCTCCAGTTGCCCCTTTATTTGAAAGCTCTTTGGAAGAGATGCTTATTCTGGCTGTCTCCAGGGTCTCTCTGGAACCCACTTCTACCTCCGACCTCTTCTGAAATTTGTCTTTTCAAAGTTGCCTATTACATCCACATGGTCAATTCTCAGTTTTCATCTGCCTTAAACTTATAAATGATCATTCTTACATCCACCTGCCTACTCAACATCCCCAAGGAGAACCTCATGGGCATCTCAAATTTAGCATGCCCCACACCACGGCCCCTGTCTTCAGACCCAAGCGTGCCCACCACTCCACCCCCCCAGTAAATGCTTAGCTTACCCTTACCATCTATCAGTCAACCAAACTCTCAGAGCTGTCCTGGCTCTTACCTCCCTCACATCTTATATCTGACTTACAAGAAAATCCTGTTGACTTGGTCCTTTCTGAAGCTCCATGGCCATTATCCTGCTGGAGACACATCCCTCCCCGCAGATGGTTGGGATGCTCTGAACCAGCCACGTGTGCCCCCTTTACTCACTCTCAGCGCACCTGCCCCTGTGGTCAGCACTCATGCCTTCAAACTACCCTGGTGGCTCCCTGTCTCTCCGAGAATAAAGCCAGAGTCTTGACCTCGGCCTGATTTGCCACCACCCACAATACATACTTGACCCTGTCTCCTCCCACGTCCCCCTCGGTCACTCAACCACAGCCACAGGAGAGAAGTGTTCCTAAACACGCAGTGTGTTCCTGCCAGGGACACTTGGAATTGGGAAGCTTTTACAAAAAAAAGAAAAGAATGAAATAATTAAGGAAATGTTCAATAGATTTGACTCTGCCAAAAGGCACATTAAACAAAATTCACTATCAAGAAACAAAATGGGTAAAATATTTGTAATGTAGGACAAAGAATTGCTAGTTGTAATATATGAAGACATTTCATAAGTTAATAAAAAATACAAGTTCTTTAGTTTTAAAAGTGGACAAAATTTATCAACTGACAATTCAAAAGAAAGAAAAACAAATGTCTTTTATATAAGCATGTAAATTATCAAAAGTTTTAAAAACATATATTCAATTTGACTTCCTAGTAATTTGTACCCAGGAGTTCATTAAGAATGTACCAAAGAGGGGCGCCTTGGTGGCTTGGTCGTTAAGCGTCTGCCTTCTGCTCAGGTCATGATCCCAGGGTCCTGGGATCGAGCCCCGCATCGGGCTCCCTGCTCGGCGGGAAGCCTGCTTCTCCCTCCCCCACTCGCCCTGCTTGTGTTCCCTCTCTTGTTGTGTCTCTCTCTGTCAAATAAATAAATCAAATCTTTAAAAAAAAAAAAGAATGTACCAAAGTTTCGGTCACCAGACTCAATTTTAGTACAGTATTTAGTAAATTTAAATTTTAGTAAGACTGAAAATAAGAGAAAAGCAAGTGTCTGGTATTAGAAGGTTGACTAAAATAAATGATGGAAACCTTGCTTGAGGGAAGTACAACATATATTGTAAATAACTTTGTTGAAGTAGAAAAGATGTTTACAATTTAGTTAAGTAAAAAAGCAGGTTACAAAATGCCATGCACAAAACTAGTCCATCTTTGTAGTACTTCAATGTCACATACTTATGTTTCTGAATCAGTATATGGTAGTTGGCAGTGATTATTTTTTTACTTAAATGGGCTTTTAAATTTTTCCTTATTTTGCATTTTTTCTCTTTCCTAGAATGAACAGGTAATAATTTCATAATAAATGAAAGCATTTTCCTGTAATGAATAATCCCTCAATTTCTTTTAAATATGGCACAGTCATTTCTGTAATATTCTGAAAATTTTAATTCACCCTTCAAAAAGCACACTTATGTTTAAAAAATACATATGTATGTATATTAACATTAAGATAAAGATGTCATAAGTAGTGTAAAAATGAGATAAATAATACTGTGATTAAAAATGAAACAGAAATGAAAAAAATGAGCAAGGATAAAGCCACCGTCTGACTCCTGGGGGGAAACAAGTGATTACATAAAGAATAGGTGCCTGGCCTATTGTAAGAGCTCAAAAAATAGTTTTTATCTTATTATGGAGAATATTTGATCACTATTTTTCTGGCAACAAAACTTTAAACTTTTGAAAACTCACAGTGCATCTCTTCTAGTCGACAAAGATTGAGTCCCTTGTGTTTTCTCAACTTGTTTTCTTAAAATAAGTGACCCTTAATGTTTAATGTCTTCAAATTCATTATTGTTTTGAATGCATTCCAATGCTTAGGGATAAAGGGATGCCCAACTCCTATGCAAATGACCTAATGGGAACATGGCCCATGGACCAAGTGCCAATGCTCCATGGCCAGTAGGTTGACCTATTAATCCTTGACCTACAGTGTTGTGGGACTCTTTCTTTAATGGTTAGAAGCACAGACTCTGGGAATCAACTCCTAGGTGCGAATTTCAGCTCTGTGCCTTATTTGCTGTGGGGCCTTGGTCCTCTTGCTTCAGTGATCTTGCCTTACTTGGGTTTAGAGCAACTAGAATCATACTCAGCATATCGTAAGTTCTAACCAGCATTAATTCATGTTCATTTGTAGCTTTAAGCTGCTTCCAGGCAGCTGCTGCCATATATGGTTGATTATAGTTTTCCATATTATAATTTTTTATGCCTAACCCAAGCTCTTTATGCAATTTAAGTCTATCATTCAGGGCACTGAATGTTTTCTTCCGAGAGTGACATCATCAGTAGATGTAATCAACATGTTTCCATCCTGGTAAGTTAAGTGGTACCAGCCCCAACTGGGTGCCAGTGTTTATGTTCTTGTTGGCGATCATTATCAGCAGATACTGTGTCAGTTAAGATAGTTCAGCTTCCAGAAGAAAAACCCTGATTCGAACTGGCTCAGACAAAGAAGTGATTTCTTTTCTCCTACAACAAGAAGCTTCAGAGGTTCCAGGGCCCCTATTCAACAGGCTGGAGAAGTAACGATGGGCCAGGTCCATGCCCTCTCCTAGTTCCCCCCGTTAACATGCTGGCTCTGTCCCCAGGTTCACCTGTTATTGTCAGAATGGTTCAGAGCCATGCCCAGACAAGATCACGTCCAGGAAAACAAAACAATTGTTTAAATTTTATTAACTCGGGAGCAGGGAAACCTTCTCAAAACCCCCACTAAAAGTTTCTCTAGCCAGACACAGATGACATGACTATTTCTAAACCGAGACGAAGGTACTCGGAGTCCCATGACTGGCACAAATTGATCAAGATTTACCCCTACGGCTGGAATAGAAGGTGCTTCGCCTGAAATTCTCACGGAAGAGCTTTGGCATGCCCAGTGAAGCGGAAGGAAGGCAGGACAGGAGTGAACGTGGAGCGGGCAGCCGGCAGGGTCCGTTGCCATTGACCCAATAATGGCAGAGTGACAATAACATTTCTTCTTAATGTTCAGATAGAAAATGGCCATGCCAAGGGACTCAGATCAGGTCCACCACTTGGCCACATCTACGTGTACATTAAGTTAAAGACACACTATGCCCTAGTAATTAGCTAGTTTTGGATAAAAATGAGCATAAAACTCAAAAGTGTACCTTTACAACTGCATTATACATATTTGCAGCTGTTTATACATAAATTAATAATATATAAATAATAACACAACATAATAATGTGATAATACATAAATTACATATTAATTATACATATTTATATATTCTTATATATAATTTAATTTAGTATGTATCATTTAATTATATGTTAATACATTAAATTATATATTGTATCATATATTATATAACAGATATATTAGCTTATATATAATTAATATATTACACATAATATACATATAATAAAATATATATTTATATATGACTTAAAATTCAAATTCAGACTAGTGTAACAGTAATAAAATCAATGCATATAAAATGACACTGAGGTATCTTATGCAAAAAGAGACACTATTTTTTGAGCATCTTAATAAACACTAGAGCACTGCTGGGAACATTTGGTAAAGAAGGAATAGTCTCCACCCTCATGAGGCTTATATATTAGCATTTCTCAAAGTCTTTACACAGGTTCTATTTATGCTCCAAGGTTTTCATTTACATTCATAGAAAGAGATTCATTCTCACAATTTATTTTAGATAATCAGAAATCCCCATGGTTTATAGTTTTCCTGATGAATACCAAAAAGGAACATGGTAAGAATTTTTAGAAATTCAAATCTCAAATAGGACAAAATTACTTAGAATGGTATAGAAATAATTATTAACTGAATATCTATGTCATTACTATGCAAAATATGAAGTTTGTAATAGATTTCAACAAACCATATATGACTCAGGTCTCAGACATATGTGTTGGAAAATATAAGAATTTGTGATAAATTCATAAATTAGGAAATATACTTTAAATACAAAGCTCATGCTAATGGTTTTGTACAAGATACATGTCCTTTTTTTTTAATCAGTTTCTCTCTTCATATTATGAGCCCCCAAACAATTGTAGGTTTCAAGAATGAGAAAAGGATCCAGATTGAAAAATAGAAATGAAAATTAAGTAGGCTTTAAGATAAAAGCCCAATGCAAATAATAAGGAGTGGATCGGCTCTCTACATTTATTTGCATTTTCTGCATCTACAGTGTTAACAATATCTGCAGGAGCATATTTCTCACTGTGGTCAAGGAAAGCAGATCTGCCGTCATAGGATGACAACAGTGTTTTGGGTTTAAGTCGGATGTTACACTCTGCTATGGACTTTAAGAATTAGCAGGTAAATGAACACTGTTCATCTTCAAATTACATGCCACTCAATACCTGTTATCCATGTATCAGGGCCTCACTGAACAGATGTTGGTGAGCAAATGGACATGGATGTCATTTTCCGTGAAAAGGACCAAAGATCATAGTTGACTGAGCCAGCCACTTGTCCCCACCCTTCTCTGACATATCTCTAGTCATAGACACACAGCGTATAAATATTATCCCACTGCATAACTCACGTAGTACAGAAATTCACGTTCTAATAGTTACTTGAGTGATTTGTTTGTAGATTTTTTTTGACACAAATTGGTTTTTCTTTAAGGTAAATTTACAAATTCACAGCAGTCAATCCTGCATTAAACCTGACTGATCAATTTTAATGAAATGCCCTAAGTCATAATAATAATTTTAAAAAAAAACAAACCCTGTTTCATATTACAACAACAAAGAGATCTTATTTGCCCCCAGGTCCTAGCCTCCACCTGCTCCTATATGAAGCAAGCGTAGTGCAATAATAGTGACATTTTTAATTATGCTGTTTTTCTGTAAAATCCTGGTTTGTGTGTCCTGATTCTACAAGGTCATAACAAGCTTCCCCAGTGATGTGCGGACCTCGGAGCCCAGAGGCTCCCCAGGTGCTCCAAGAACACCATGAAAGAGAGCGTTCCTTCAGCTTGCAGGCTTACCATTCTTTATTTGTTTAATTATTAATAAAATCATTTTAGGATCCTTCCTTGACTCCATTTTACCCTCCAGCTACACCCTGTTTTTCACCTTCCCCTCCTCGTTCTTGAGAGAAGAGTTTACACCTGCTGCTTCCACCCCTGCCCTCCCAGCCCAGCCTGACTTCTGACATCGCTGTGCCCCACTGATTCCTTTTTGAAGATTACCAATGGCTTCCTAGTCACCCATCTCAAATGTTTTCATTTAACCCTCATTGACATCGTCCCTCCCATGGGGCTGACCTTGTTTACCCTGATTTCTGCCCCATAACTTAAAGCTCCCTGGAACTCTCTGCTCCTTTGGCTGGTGACACGGCCCCGCCTCATACAGTCCCACTTCCCCTTCCCTGTCCTTGGCTACCATCCAGGTGCAACGCAAACGCTCAGCACTCAACCCAGGAGTGACACCTTAGTGGGCCCTAAGAATTGGGGGCAGTTGTGGTAACCAGGACATTGCTTTCCGTGTCCTAGGTGCTAGGACAGAGCAAGAGGCATGTCTTGAAAGTTTTCTGCATGCTGACACCTGTTAGAAAGTAGCCTCCAGCAGCAACACAGAGGCAGGCTCATCCACAGAGGACTAGGGGCCGAGATGAGAGGCCGTGAGGCAGTCTGACAAGAAGCAGCAACGGTGACACTGGGAGACTTGGGTGACAAAGTTAGATGTACACACAGAAATGAGAACTGTTGATGGGCATGCATCATAGAGCCTGCCAGGTACTTGGATAAGGGGAAGTGGGATAGGTTGACTAGGTCTCCCCTTAGGGTCATGTTCAGGCACCAGCAAATCCGGTGTCTGCAGAGGATCCTCCTCTGGGTTCATAGCCGACTGTCTTCTCAGGGTGTCCTCCCATGACAGACGGGGCGAGGGAGCACTCTGGGGTCTCATATAAGGGCTCTGATTCCATACAAGGCTTCCACCCTCATGACCTAATCACTTCCCAAAGGCCCCACCCCCTAATGTCATCACCTTGGGGGTTAGGTTTTAATGAAAGAATGGGGGGGGGGTTGGCAGAAACATTCAGTCCATAAGAGGAAAGATACTGGGGCTTTGTGAGTCTTCCCAGACTCACATTCCTGCCAACCCCTGGAGCTTGTCATTGGCCCTCCTCCCCCACCTCTCTATGTTCCAGTGTTAACTCCAAAACACCTGCCACATCACTGCAGGAAAGGAACACAGCAACATGGGAATTCTGGAGGTAATAAGATCTTCAGCCTGTGTGGTGGAGGTCTCCGAATGGGCTCCCTAGTGGAAGGGGCATTGAAAAATGCATTTAATTTGGCAGATGAAAATGCTTCTAGGCATAGAGAAACCATGAGAACGAATCAAAGGTAAAACACATGGCCATTCAAAGAGGAGGCCATTCAACAAGGAGGGAGAGGCAGAACTTGTGTGGAGGAGACTAGTGAAGGTCAAAACTAGAAGTGCTGTCAGCACCATGGGATCTTTATTGCCATCATGACACTCTGAGTTAGCCTTCATGGTTTCAGTTATCAAATGCGGCATGCTGAGGCCTCTCAAATCCTCATCCCTGGCCCGGACTTCTTCTACAAGCTCCAAATGTACCCATTTACTGTTGACCTCCACCTCAAGCTCATTAAGGCTATGCTTGTTGTTTTGGATCTTTACAATAGTTGAGTCAGCCTTTTAAATGGCAAGTAGCATCTGAAAAGCAAGTGGGAGTCATTTAGATCTGGGTGAGCTTCACTATGATCTGAATTTAATACAAATTCTTCATCACTTTCTAAACTGTTGAAATCGGGCAGCTACTTGGCAGCAGTTTTCCTTTTGCTCCTAATACTTTCAATTTAGCAGAGACGTATCAGGATTCCTCTCCAAAGCGTAATGAAAGTCTTGATAGTTATTAAAAGGAAAACCTTTGTTATAAGAACGGCAGTCTGCCTTTTAATCTTATTTTTATATAATCAATGACACTGTTGGTTGTGTTTAGAAGCCTCCAAATTCCTAGTCTGGAGCAGCAATCAAGTCATGGGTGTGCACACTGGTTTGGGGTCCAACTAAGAGTCTCAAAGATTTATTTCAGCATTTATTTTTTCCCCTCTGGGCAGTGAGACCTGCTGCTCTAGATTTTAAAATAACAAAGATTGATCTTAAGTTCATTTCCATAAATATGCTGGGCACATAGGAAGCACTGGAATGCACAGTCATTCTGGTTGAAATGTGGCAGCTCAGCCCAAGGAGCAGTCCAGGCTCACTGTGAGATTTCCCATGAATACTTAAGCTTCAACAAGGGGCAGTTTCTTCAAAAAGGACTTTGGTCAACAGATTTGTACTGAAATAAACTTCACGAGTTGACGTGAGCTTAATTAAAAAGTGATAAATCTCCCTTGCCTCGTCTATCAGCTATTTAAAAAAGAGAGAAACTTCAGGCTCTGGCTATTAAGCCACACTAGTTGGCACTTATAAACACAATTTCCATGATATGTTTTATAACTGAGAAATACAGAGCCCATGTATTTTTCTTTCTAGAAAATGTTAACTAGTTTTTCATATATTGGTTTTCATCATTTATATTGTTCAATTCTAGGGAACATCCAGCTGATGAGTTAATGTTATATTTGCATGACTTACATTGTATGTTCTCTTACCTACAGTCAATAAAGCACTATGACTTAAGAACCCTAAATTATGAAGTTCTAAGTATATAACAGTGTGTCTGCCTCGATGCAAAAATTAAAATGCTAGTGTCTTTTATGACTCTAGATGGAAATATGTAGCCATCTCAAATTTTCTGATTCTCAAGCCATCTGAAATGTCTTCATATGTGGGGAAGAGCTCTCGCATGGCTCTCCTCAGTTACGCAAATGCAAATTCTGGAAGACTTTCTCACCCTACTGGTGAGAAGACTCCAGAGAGCAGTCTGCACAGTGAGTGGCTTTATCAAGTGGCTAACTTTCCTTCCTAGGGGGATGGTTTTCATCAGGGTGGAAGGGATAACATGGTGGAAAGAATGGTATTTGCATTTGTAAAGACACTGAACTTGGCTCAGGTCAATGCTCTTAGGGTTGGCTTTTATGTTAAGAAGAGATTAGAGTGAACTCTCTCAGTTCTTTCTCCACCTCTCCTATACCTCACCCTGTTCTGGTTTCCAACTCTCTGAAGGGGCAGGTGCCATTCAGGGTCTCTCCTGGGCATCTTACTTTCTAAGTCTCCTCCGCAGGATGGAGAAACTTCTCATCCCTTCATGGAATGGCTCCTATATCATCCACATATAGCCACTGTATACACACTTTCCTCTTGAAATTTCAAAAAAACATTTAAAGAGAAGAAGATGAAAACAAACAAACAAAACTTTATCCCTCTCAAAAGTGGTTGCTCTTGGAATTGAAAGTCAAGGATTTCAAGACCTAATTTAGAACCAAAAGCCAGGAAACTGAATTTAGTTTTATTGGGTCTTTTTGTGCTCTCCCTTCAAAGAGAATATATCTTAGTCTCATGAGAAAATATAACTCAGTTTTAACAGAGGAAAGGATCTCAATAAAAGGGATTATTTTTTATAAAAAATAATTATAATAGGAAATCTTACCAAAATTTATATTATTATCATATTATACATAAACTTACATTTAAGAGAGTGAGAAAATGTTGATGAATATTTTAGATTCAGACAACCGTGAATAACCAAGAAAAACACAAATACATTTATATAAAATCAAGAATCTACTCAGCCATTATCATTCCCCTTTGTTTTAACTGAAATCTGTTTTATAAATTTGGAAAAGTTCCATTGTTCTTTGTTTATTTTGACATTCCAGGGAAGGGAAAAAGAAAAAGATCCTGTGATGTCCATTCCTAATTTCTCCAAGTTCTTTTTCTTCTGGTGTGCTATCTAGAGTTATATTTACCATATATCTGAATACTAAAAATCAAGATACATAGTCTAGCAAAGCATATTTTCTCATTTTTCAATTTACTTATATGAAAAGTCTAATATGGAAAGCTATAAAACTTTAGTTGCTTTTAATTTTAAGCAGACAAGTTATACTTATTGAGATCTAATTTAACAATAAATAAAATTGTGTGATATATGGTTGCTTTCCCTACGGTAGCATTTCTTCGTGTTTTAGAATACAAATCTCCCCTGGCATCATTCCTTTCTCTCCTGCCAGATCAACACCAAATAAGCATTATGATGTATATTTCATAAAGAACTTTTTAATCCCTCTTGTATCTCAACTGAATTTTTTAAAAAACATGAAAGAAGAAAATAAAACCTTATGTCAGATAGTAGGTAATGGAGTTTCTTAAGATAACATGGGCATGGTTTTATGGTTTGTCTATACTTATAAGAAAGAAGAAAATATTGTCCTATTTTATCTTCCTGTGTAATGGGTGGGGCTGAGTGAAAGGCAGTTTCAATCTCCCCAGGTGTGCTGATGGAAAATGAAAAATGATTTTTCCCAGTCAAAGAATGAATTCCTAGAATGTTAGGAAGGTATTAGGACACCAAGTGTTTTGACACACAAAGGGAACAATTAAGCTGTTGGGCAGATATGTGACCTGAAAAAAGAACCCCAAGAAAGGAAGTTTAGTAGAACTGGATAAGTATGTTACATTTCTTCTTTCTTTGATGTAATAAAAATCTTCTTTAAATCCAATTTTGACAGAGGGGACTCTGGAAATGGCAGCGTGAAGAGGCTGGCAAATCATCTCCCACATAAATAAGTATGAACACATATAAAACAATATTTTGGGCTCTGGAGATTAACCAAATTTAAATAATAAATTGAGAAACATTTAATTATGAAAAACTACTAGGGTTGGATAAAAACTATAGGAATATCTGGACCTCTCATCTGGTACTGGTTCCATTTGCCCACATGCACTCAATTCATAATATAGTAGTTTTACCAGGGCAGGGAGAACTTTGAAAACCAGTAGCCTTGCCACCATGGGGGGAAGAGGCCAGTCAACTCAGAATGCAAGCTGAACATTTAAGGTGGTATGATCAGTAATAGCAACAAACTTTTTAAAAACATGAATGGAGGAAACATACAGCTTTTCTACCTCTAGATTTCAGTCCCATTAAGGGAAAAGATCAAATCAGCAGAAAGTTAGTGGGTAGATCCTAGAAATGAGAAGTCCACAAGGGGAGAGAGATGAGCACTCCACACATCTCTGGCCAGCTATAAACTATGCCATGTGTGAGGAATGCTTAAGAGGGCTGAGAAGAACATAAAAGCTGAGAAATATTGAAGAAGGGGCTAAAGTCTGAATGTGCTGCCCAAGTTACACACACATCAAGTGGCAAGAGTGATAGCCATATAAATACAAGGTATTTGAGCAAAATTTCTGCCCAAACAATTGGCTGAATGCTAAGTTATGCAGACACAAGAGTAATCCTGCAAGGTCAGGCTAAAAAATAATGACTAGAATAAATAAAAACTCAATATAAAATCAGTGGCCACACACCACAGGGGAAAGAGTTTAAGATCACACAGATTATTAAAAAAGGAAAGAAAAAAAAAAGAAACTCAGGGGAAAAGAAAAGCACACAGAATCCAGAGTATCTAAAATATACTTTTTAAAATGTTTACTATTTGAGAAAACTATAAAAGAGCTGCTAGGAAACAAGCAAGTTTGACCCATACTCAGGGTAAAAAAGAAACCAATAGAAACTGATTTGAGTGGGTCCAGATGTTGAATTTGGCAGACAAACACATCAAAGTAGGTATTATAAGCATATCCAATGAGTTAAAGAAAAGTGTCTTTAAAAAAATATAACAATGAAGACTCAACAAATAGAAACTCTCAACAGAGAAGCAAATGCTTTTTTAAAGAACCAAATGAGGAGTGCCTGGTTGATCAGTCAGTTAAGCGACTGACTCTTGATTTCAGCTCATGTCATGATCTCAAGGGAATGAGACTGAGCCCCATGTCAGGCTCCAGACTTGTTTGTAGAGCTTGCTTAAGATTTTCTCTCTCTCCCTCTCCCTTGTCCCCTTCTTGTGCATGCACTCTCTCTCTAAAAGAAATAAAGAAAGAAATATGGGGCACCTGGGTGGCTCAGTTGGTGAAGCCTCCAACTCTTGATTTCAGTTCAGGTCATGATCTCAGGATCATGATACTGAGCCCCACACTGGGCCCCATGCTCAGCAGAGTCTGTTTATCCCTCTCCCTCTGCCCCTCCCCACACTCTTACACTCTCTTTTTCTCTAAAGTAAATAAATAAAATATTTTAAAAAATAAAACAAAGACAGAAAGAAAAAAAGAACCAAATGAAAATTCTATAGTCAAAATACAAAATAATTAAAATGGAAGATTCAATAGATTGTCTCAACAACAGAGTTGAAAAGTTAGAAGAAAGACACAATGAACAGTTAGGTGAATAAATAGAAATTATGCAATACAGAGAATTGAAAGACCAAAGGTTTAAGAAAAGTGAACAGAGCCTCAGAGACTTCAGAACATCCTCAACTATATTTATGTATGTGTACTGGGGGTTCCAGAAGAAGACTGAGAATGGAGCAGGAAAAGTATTTGAAGACATAATGGTGGGAAACATCCCAAATTTAATGAGAAACATGAATCTGCAGATCCAAGAAGTTCCACAAATCCCAATCGGACAAACACAAAGAGATCCACACCTAGATACATCATAATCACACTGCTGAAAGACAAAAGCAAAGATAAAATCATCTTGAATGCAGCAAGAAAACAAAGAAGACTCATTACATACAGGAGAACAATAATAAGATCAGTGACTAACACATGATCCTCAACAAGGAAAGCCAGAAAACAGTGGACTGACATATTTCAACTGCTGACAGAAAACCCTGTCAAACCAGAATTCTGTTTAAAAAAAAAAAAAAAAGGCAAAATAGAGACATTCTCAGATAAACAAAAACTGAGAGCATTTATTGCTAGCAGACTTGCCCTTCAAAAAATGCTATAGGAGTCATTCAGACTGAAAGGATATGGCACAAGATTGTAACATCAATCCTTGGGAAAAAATGAGGTACACAAGAAATAATAATAATGAGGGTAAATATAAAAGATGGTATAAATGTACTTTTCTCTTTTCAAAAATTTATTTAAAAAACATAATTTTGCATAAGGCCATAGCATAACACTGCACTGTTGGGTTTATGACATATACAGATGTAATGTAGATTAAAATAATACTACAAAGGAGGGGGGAGAAAGTGGAGCTATATTGGAGTAAAGTTGCTATATTTTATCAAAATTAAGACAGTGTTAACTTTAAGTAGATTGTGATAAATTAAGCTGCATAAGAAAATTTTTACAGCAACCACTAAGAAAACAAGGCATAAACAACAAATAAATAAGCAAATAGTTTGGAAATTAGCAAAGAGATTAAGTTGATACAATTAAAAAATATATTTGACACAAAGGAATGCAGTGAAGAAGGTACAAAGGAACAAAAAGACATAAGGCATAGAAAACAGCAAAATGACTCATGTGCATTTAACCTTATCAAAAAGTACATTAAATATAACTACACTAAGCACTTCAATAAACAGGCAGAACCCCACTCTTAACAATGGGTAGATCATCCAGAGAATCAATAAGGAATCAATGAATCTTAACAACACTGTACGCCAAATGGATCTAACAGGAATATACAGAACATTCTATCCAACAACAGCAGAATACACATTCTTCTCAAGTGCACATTGAACATTTTCTAGGATAGACCATATGTTAGGTCACAAAACAAGTCTTATTGAATTCAAGAAGATTGAAATCATGATAAGTATCTTCTCTGACCACAGTGGCATGAATCTAGAAATCAATAACAAGAGAAAAACTGGAAAATTCATGACCACATGGAAATTAAACAACATTCTCCTGAACAACAAATGGATTGAAGAATGAATTAAAGGGGAAATTAAAAAATTTCTTGAGATAAATGAAAATGGAAACACAACATATCAGAACTCATGGGCTATAACTAATGCAGTTCTAAGAGGGAAGTTTATAGCAATTAACGCCTACATTAAGATGCCTGAAAGACCCCAAAGAAACAACCTAAATCTACATCTCAAGAAACTAGAAAAAGTTACCAGCAGGAAAAGAATAATAAAGATTAAGCAGAATAAATGAAATAGAGAAAAGAAAAAAAAAAAAAAAAGAAAAGATTGACCAAAAGATAAACACAATTGACAAGCCCTTAGCTAGACTAACCAAGGGAAAAAAAAAAAAAGAAAAAACCCAAATCAACAAAATTATAAATGAAAAAGGAGACATTACAACTGATAGCACAAAAATACAAAGGATCATAAGAGGATACTATGAACAACCATATGCCAACAAACTGGAAAACACAGATGATATGGGAAAATCCTAACATATAACCTATAAGGACTAAACTGGAGAGAAATAAAAAATCTGAATAGACCAATTAGTAGTAAGGAGATTGAATCAGTAATCAAAAGTCTCCCAATGGAGAAAAGCCCAGGACCAGATGGCTTCACTGGTGAATTTTACCAAACATTTAAAGAAGAATGAACACCAATTTTTCTCAGAATCTTCCAAAAACTCCAAGATGATGCAATATAGGCCAGCATTATCCTGATACCAAAGCCAGATAAAGACACTGCTAGAAAGTAGAACTATAGGTCAATATTCCTGATGAACACAGATACAAAAGTTCTCAATAAAATACTAGCACACAAAATTCAACAGCACATTAAAAGTTTCAAGACAAGGGTGCCCACTCTCACCACTCCAAGAGTACTAGAAGTCCTAGCTAGAGCAATCAGGCAAGAAAAATAAATAAAATGCATCAGAAATGGAAAGAAAGGAGTAAATTTTTTTTTGTCTGTAGATAATATTTTATATAGAGAGAAATCCTAAAGGTTTCACCAAAAACTTTTAAAACTAATCAACAAATTCAATAAAGTTGCAGGATACAAAATTAACGTACAAAAATTAGTAGCATTTCTATACACTAATGGTGAATTTTCTGAAATATAATGAAATTTTTCCCATTTACAATAGTATCAAAAACAATAAAATACTTAGGAATAAATTTAATAATGGGCATGATAGATCTCTACTCTGAAAACTGTAAGACACTGATAAAAGAAATTGAAGAAGGGCATCTGGGTGGCTCAGTCAGTTAAGCAGCTGCCTTTGGCTCAGGTCATGATCCCAGGGTCCTGGAATCGAGTCCCACATCAGGCTCCCTGCTCAGTGGAGAACCTGCTTCTTCCTCTCCCTCTGCCTGCCTCTCTGCCTGCTTGTGCTCTCTCCCTATCTCTCTGTCAAATAAATAAATGAAACCTTTAAAAAAAAAAAGAAATCAAAGAAGACACAAATAAATGGAAAGATAATGTGATGTTCATGTATTGAAAGAATTAATATTGTTAAGATGTCCATACTACCAAAAGCCATCCATAGATTCAACACAATCTCGATCAGGATTTTAATGGCATTTTTTACAGAAATAGAAAAAAACACCTTAAAATTTATATGGAGTCTCAAAAGACCCCAAATAGCCAAAGAAATACTGAAAAGTAAGGACAAATCAAGAGGCCTCACTTTCTGATGTCAAGCTATACTATAAACTATAGAATTAAAACAGTGTGGCACTGGCATTAAAGTGGACCAATAGATCAACAGAATTGAATTAAGAGCACAAACATAAACCCAAACAAAAAATATTGTCAACTAATATTTGACAAGGGAGCCAAGAACAGTCAATGGAGAAAACACAGTCTCTTCAATAAATGGGCTGGGATAATTGAATATTCACATGCAAAAGAATGAAATTGGATCCCTATCTTATACTACTCACAAAAATTAACTCAAAAATGGAGTAAAGACTTAAATGTAACACCTGAAACCATGAAACTCCTAGAAGAAAACAAAAGAAAATCTCCTTGGTATTTGGTAATGACATTGGGTCTTGGTAATGATATTTTTTGAAATCATACCTAAAGCACGAACAACAAAATAAAAACTAAGTGGGAGTATATGAAATTAAAAAGCTTCTGAACAGCAAAAGAAACCATCAACAAGTGAAAAGACAACCTATGGGATGGGAAAAAATATTTGCAAACCATATATCTGATAAGCAGTTAATATTCAAACTACACAAAGAACTCATACAACTCAATAGCATAAAAACAAATAACCCAATTTAAAAAAAAAAAGGGGGGGGGGGGAAACACCAGACATTTCTACAAAGAAAATATATGAATGGCCAACAGGTACATGAAAAGATGCTCAACATCACTAGTCATTAGGAAAATGCAAATTAAAACCACAGTGAGATATTTCCTCACACCTGTTAGAATGGCTAAAATTAACAACACAGGAAACAATAGATGTTGGCGAGGATGCAGAGAAAGGGGAACGCTTTTGCACTGTTGGTAGGAATGCAAACTGGTGCAGCCACTATGGAAAATGGTATAGAGATTCCTCAAAAAATTAAAAATGGAACTACCCTAGGATCCAGCAATTCCACTTCTGGGAATATATCCAAAGGAAGTGAAAACAATAACTTGAAAAGATATCTACACCCTCATGTTCATAGAAGAATTATTTACAATAGCCAAGAAATAGAAACAACCTAAGAATCCATGGATGGTTGAACGGATAAAGAAGTTGTGGTACACATATACAATGGAATCTTATTCAATCAGAAAAAAATTTAATGAGGAAATCCTGCTATTTGTGGCAACAAGGCTAGACCTTGAAGGCATTATGCTATGTGAAACCAGAGAAAGACAAATACTGTATGATGTCACTTATGTATAGAATCTAATTTTTTAAAAATCAGAAAAATAAATCAGATTTGTGGTTCCCAGAGGCAGTGTGGGAGTGGAGGGGAATTGCAGGAAGATGGTCAAAAAATACAAACTTCCAGTTATCAGACAAATAAGTCCTAGGGATGTGCTGTAGGACATGATGACTATAGTAACACTGACAACTATGTACAGGAATGTTATTAAAAGAGTAGATCTGAAGAGTTCTGATCACAAGGAGAATTTTTTTTCTTTTCTCTTTATTGTATCTATATGATATATGTCAATTATTTCTCAATAAAACTAGAGAGAAAAGGCTGAGATTTTCAGACCACAGATAAAAGAAAATCTTCCAACTTGATGCTCTTTAAATCCAATCTTGACTTCTTTTTAAAATAAAAATGAAAGCAGAAAGTGGCATGCATTCATAACTGGTCAGACCATGAGGACATTGTTCTAGAAGGGTAGAAGTCTACTATAAATCTGTGAAACACTTCTAAGCTGACAACCCTATATACCAAAGGAAAAAATACTGCCTTGGTGGAGACTCATGGGATCAGATCATATAATCCCATGCTTGTAATTGCCAATTTTCATGGTCATTCTCACTTCCTTCTGTATACGTGGAAGTCAGAGAGTTCAAGTTCTTAGAACTGCCAAACATCACCAATTTATCTAACAGTGAGTCAAAAGACAAACTTCCAACTGCAATTCTTGATACACTTAAGATACTTGCAGATATTGCCTTTTGTCCAAAATTAAATGGCATATAGTTTTCCACCTTCAGGAGGGTTACCTAAATGAGCTAAAAATGGCAGAACAAACTTCTGATCATTTTAAGTATGTGTAGATCAGTCAGCTCAGGCACTAAATGTTGCTTGTTTATAATTTCTATAAGCAAAAGCCAATACAACAAACATATAACAAAACTATCTCAATTACTTCTTCACGTTCCCCCAAATTATGGTGTAGATGAAACAAGTTTGGCAGCTTTTAACAATTTTAAGTATTTCCAAATGTTTTCCTTTTCCATGTTGAGCATATCCAACTGATTTTTTCATAGAAGTTTTCTTTAGTTATGACTCAAAAAAATAATATACAAAATTTATAATTTTAAGTCCATTTTGCACAAGAGCAAAGTAAGGCAGGAAATAATGTGAATGACTTGTCACCATCCAGACATGTGAGCACTGATGAAGTTGAACCAGAATTAAAAGCTCCTCATCCACCCATTCTGAGTATGACCTCCTAAGTGTGACAAAATCAGTTATGCACATCCTTCAGTCATCATTGGAGTAACCAGCTAGAACAGAGTCACGTGTAACAGAATTGTGTGCAAAAGCCAAAAGAAGGTAATGATGGAACTTTACTGCTTCAGCCAGTGACTTTTGATTATAATCTGGAATGACTCATAAAGTAGTGAAATCCACTTACTTGCTTTCACCAGCATTTTTTTAATGGGATAGGATAGGATAGATTAGGATAAGATACCAACAGTAGAATGGAATAGAATGGAATAGAATGGAATTAGAATAGAATAGAATAGAATAGAATAGAATAGAATAGAATAGAATAGAATAGAATAGGAGTAGAGTAGGATAGATCAGAGCGTGTCTTATTTGTTACGCTTTTCTTCATGGAATTCTTATATATGTGTTTTGGGTGAAACTCACAGCATCTTTCTTACTATGAGTTGAAGTGAAAATATTTGCAAAACATTTGCCTAAAGTGCCATAGGTCTCATGCTTTCCACATGTTCTAAATCATCATTAAACCACTTATAACCCTTAAAGAACCAAATCTATTTCACGATGTCAAAAATAAAGAAGAAAGTTCAGCCACTTCTATTTAATTATATATGTGTATTCTATATCATTATAAAATGAGTCAATTAAGATTGTTTTTGAGATAATATAACTATGTTGAAAAGGCACAACATTAAATGTAGTATAAGGTTAAAAACTCTGGTCAAACATTGATACACTATTTGTATTTCTGCCTTTTTATCCCTACCTTGTATAACCAAGTAGTTTGATGAGTTTACTTATTTTAACTACACTAATCACATTTGCCACACCCACAGGATTCAAAATAAAAGAAGCCAGGTGTTTAGGGGAAATACAGTATTTTGATTTGGGCCTACCTAACCATTACCTTCCAAGTATCCATCAGCTGATAATGAGCTACCCAGAAGTCACAGGAAGAAGGACAGCTCTTCCTTCTTACTTACAGGTACACTCTCCCTGTGCACCTGCACATGCGAGCACATGCACGTCCGCAGGACATTTTTAAAGGGAGTAAGAATGACAGCCATGACAAGAAAGGGGTCTCAACCACTGTGGATAAATCAATCCATCAAAAAAAAAAAAAAAAAAAAAAAAAAAAAAAATTCTGCCATGAAACTTAATCACTAAAGGTCATGTCGGGGAGTAAGGAACAGATTAAATTAGCATAGTATTAGATATGGAAAATGATTTCTGTCAAAATCATCTTTACCACAATTATAATATGTTAATTACGTATTTCGTTAAGGAAGTTGATTATGGTTCACGGATGAAATCATGCCTGCCACGACACCTGGAAGGCAGCCGCGGAACCTCACACCGCCCCGAGCTCCCTCTCCGTGGGCGTGGAGTGCGGCTCTCCCACCCCTTCCCGCCCGGCTCTACCGGGCATCCTCCACCGTGCGTGTGCCACCGTCAGGCTTCAAGTGTTTCCGTCTTTAAAGGGGTGTCATCTGGGGCTCCCTGTCTTTGCCCTGAAGGAAACGTGGGTTCCCGATGAGTGCAGCATGCCCAGAGCAAATGGAAGGCTGCAAGCCCAGCTGGTTCGCGAGGCCCCGCAGTGGGGCTCCCGGTTCATGGCGCGGGTACACCGCTTGTCCAAGCAGACGCCCTCGGTGCCATCCTCCCGCCTGAGTTCTGGGCAGTCCGGGCCTCCGCAGGCTTTGTGTGGACCACTTCGAGAGGCCTGGTCCATCATCCAGATGCTGCGCCCAGGCTCGCGATGACAGCACATCATCATAATCCTGTCCCGGGAAGTGGCCACAATGAAGACATCTGAAGAGGATGGAGTCAAAGGTGGTAAAGTGCTACTTGAGACCTGCGAGCCAATTATTTTAGTCAATAATCCGTGAGCCTTTTCCTCAGGATCACCCATTCATTTTTTTTTATGATGGTCGCACATTAATTCATGGGGAAATGTACAAGTGTTTAGAATTCTAGGGTTTTATTATGCGCCTCATGCCCATGCTCATATATCTCCCAGCTCCCTGGAGCAGGGATTCAGGGCTCCCATTCCGTGCCCTCCTCCCTGATGTCCTTTTGCACTGAGATCCTCAAAGGGGGAAGGGACAGAAAGACCTCATGTTAGACTTCACCCAGAGACACCATGACTCAGCCCTGTCCAGCCCAGACCTGCAAAGGGAGCAGAGAACAGGCAGGTGACTGGAAGTGGGAGACTCCACCCGCCCATAAGCAAAAGTTCTCGGTGAGCACCTGGGAACAGAGGCTGTTGCATCCCATTCACATAGAATGACCTCTTTCTAATATTTCCCTGCCAGCGAGAACATGCCAATGTTCATGTGACCTTGTGGTAGTAGATTTTGCCACACAGAATAATCATTGTTGGAATTAAGCATAATTGTCAAGAAAGACTTGGTCATCACTAGAAAGACTGTCTCATGTGACTGTCCCTTTGCTTTCCAACCATAATTACTTTAGTAATTAATCTCTGTCATTTAACTGTATTACATTTTGAAAAGAGAAAATGGAAGGAAGACCGGTTTCAAACTAATTTACATCACAGTTTAAAATCCCAGAATAGGTTGAATCAAATGTCAATTTAGCCCTTTCACATTTTCTAAAATAGTCCCATTCTAGCACTCAGTCCAGTGGAATCAAAAGCAGGATCCTGAAGTCACCTCTTCCTGAAAGGTCAGGCTTCAGAGGCAATATTGCTTCAAATTCGTCATGGAAATCCTCCTGCCTTGTTCCAAGGTGCTCAGAAATACAATTAATAAACCCACTGAGGAGAGCAATGGGAAATCTCTTCTGTCCAAAGACCGTCTCTGCTGCTGGTAATGTCAATTGCTCATAATGTGGTGTGAGAATTCGTTAATGACATCATCATACAGTAAGTGAATAAATCTGTTCCAGCAATCTCCTTTAATTCCTTTTCACCTCATTTCATCGTTTCAAATTAACTTGTTTGACCTTGTTTATTGTACACCTCATTATACTTAATTTTCAAAGAAGTGCTTTTAATAGACTGAAATTTTCCTCAATTTCTTATTAGTTTTTTAATATTGGTAAGAGCGCATATATTACCTTTCTTGTTAATGGCAACTCTTATTAATAAAATGTTTCTCATGATAGACTATGCAAAAATTTACAATGTATTTTTAAGAAATCAGATTTACTTTACATATAATCAAGGTATGCCACTAGCTTGTTTAAATTTGAAATTCCTCAGACTTAATAATCCATAATAAACTTTAAACAAAATCTTCCTCATTAAGAACTTTACTGAAAATGTAAATGTGTGCTGTTGTCAATCCAGGGAAGCCTAGCATCAGACACGTGCTAGCACTGAGTGTGTCCGGGTATTTTCTGTTCGATAGCTGGGCAATGCCTATGTTTTGTGTGGCAGATAAATGGGTATACATTTATCTGTTGAATAAGGTAGATGAGAAAGGGACGCGTCCTTTCCTCTCCACAACTCAGATGTACATTACAATTCTGGTGTTCAATATTCAACTAGCTGGTCTCTTCAACCAAGACGAGCCATCATTATTTCGATTGCTGTGTAAAGACAGAAAAAGAATGTAACTTATATCTGCAAGGTGGGAGGAGGTATATATACCATGTCTGTGTGCAGTACGGGATGCGCGGTGACGTCCTGGGAGAAGGGCCGGGAAGCCCGGGAGGAAGGGACGTTGGGGGAGAGAAACAATGGTGGCCGCCCTGATCGGGTGCTCTCTTTCCATCACACGCTTCCCGTGGCCTCACCAGAAGGAGGTCTCTGTGGCCAGACTTGCGGGAGGTCTGTGGGAGCCCTCTCTGTGACCCGCAGACACACACACACAGAGGCCAGATGATGTGTGGCTCACTGGCCCTGTGGCCTGAGCTAGCTCGTCTTGGTAGAAGAAAACTGTACAAATGCTTTCCAGAGTTTATTTCCCCTGCACATTTGCGTGGTTTTGGTTTTGCTTTTTTGGCTTGAAGAAGATGAAATAAGACTTTATTGAAACAGTTGAGCTACTTCCGGTGTAACTCACTGCGAGGTCTCCCAGCTCTGGCATGGTTTTTCATGTTCACAAGCAAGTCTTCATTGCTTTCTGGCAAAAAATGGAGCAGATCCGTATTTTTACAGGCCCCGTGCCTCCTGATTAGAGAAAGCTTACGGTCCACATATACAAGTATATGGAAGATTAAGGAAAAGAAAAAAAAAAGCCTCTTGCCAATTGACCTGCTAAGTGAATATATTTCAGGGCACAGTAAGTAAAAAGGCTATGAGGTTTTAGTTAACAAGAACTGACTGATGCTTAAAAGCCAGGTTCTCCCCACTCCTCCTCCTCCAGAGCGAGCTTGTTATCCTTGCAGGCTGGACAGCGCACCAGCATGTCTCTCCCCCTCTTCTCCCCAAATCAAAGATCAAAGGCTGCATTTGTAAAGCAAATAGTTGGAGAGTTACAGCCGGGTTTGATGAAAACCCACTCCAGGCCTCTTGGGAGATATTACCTTCCTCATTATTCCACTGATTGGCCTTATTTCATCCAAGGATTACTGCACATTCTCCTGACGGCTGATGAGCAGCTTCATGAATATACAAAATAATCCGGCGGCACTGGGCCAGCACTGATTATTATTGTGGAACTCGGAGGGGCTGCTTCAAATGAGCTGCTAGAGACGGTGGAACCCTTCCTCCCCGTTTTCCATCTGATTTTACCACAAGGATCCTTATTAGGCTATTTTTCACATGTCTGTAAGAGAAAGAGAAAGAGAGAGATATTGCATCTAGTTAAAAATGATCAGGGAATTCTGGGTACCAGATGTTTTTTGCTTAATATTGCAAAATGCCTTTTATTAGATTACACTGAGCACTTACTAACTACAGTTAAACTGCTTTGCAGAAAAACCCGATGGGAACGGTGCCCTAAATAGCTTTCCTGGGTTTGTGTTTTTTTTTTTTTTTTCCCTCCCTTCCTTTCTTTTTTTGTGCACACTCTCCGATTTGTAAGTGCTTATTCATGGTTGTGTGTGTAAGGAGCTGGATATGTCGGCTGGGAGAGAGGGACTGCGGATATGAAATTATCAAGGCCTATTACACACTGGCCTGGAATAATTTAGCATCACACTGAAATCCAGTCTCATTGGCCAAAGTACTTGGCCAAGGTGTTAATGAAACAGTAATGATAGAGAGCAAAGGTGTTTATTTTCGGATTCAGTCAGGCAGAAACAGCTTTGACACAAAGTACCTCTGATGGTTCCAATCTCCTCTGATAGATTCGCACCTGGATTGAAGGTACTTTCTTACAGACCCTTTTCTCTCCTTTATGCCCATTGTGAAAAGCCCACGGGGGACTGTAGAGAGCCCCCTTCCCACCCCAGAGGGCCGCTGTTCCAGGAGACGAGGTTTGAACAGGACCAGGGATCTTTACATTTCACTCCTAGAATCATATTTATTCCTGCTGTGCTAAACAAGAACGTATGCCCCCGATTGGCTTGCTTTAGTCTCTAAGCCTATCAGAACCCTTGGTTTACAGCATTGCTCATTTAATATCCAACAAACAGGGTCCTGTGATTGTCATTTATAGCTGGACACGCTTGTTTTTACTGACTGTGAACTGCTGAACTTTTCTGGGCAATAAATGTCTTATCCTGCATCCTGTGAAATATGTCATATGAAATAAATGACCAAAATGAGGGACTCTAGGTCTCTTCCCACCACGTTGGCCAGAGAAGCGTTCAGCAGATCTATTCCTGAGCAAGGAGGAGCGCTCTTCTCCACCATCGTTGATGGTGACAAGCAGCTTGCCCTCTCTGGACTCAGAGGGAACTAGCTGCCTCCAGGCTGGGTAAAGTCCAGCTCGGGGTGAGTCTGTGCTGTTATTGCTTCTGCTCACTTGGCTGCATCTCCCCCAGTCCATCTGACCCTCAAGATATGCCAGCAAGGGGCTGCAAGGGGCTGCAAGGGGCTGCAAGGGGCTGCAAGGGGCTGCAAGGAGCTATGTGTGCAAGCATTTATGAACACGAAAGGCAGCAGAGACATGCAAGGTACTATCATTCTGACTGTATCTGCATTATTATCATTACTGGAGAAGAATTGCCCATTATCATTTCTCATTGAACACACATCCCATGTGAGTTTGGGCGGGTATTTGTCTGGGTCTTACGTCTGGAGGGGATCCAGTAAAATTCTAGGGCCCTAGACACTTTGGGGTCCAGTCAGAAATATACTTGCTCTTTTACACAGAAATATCCTTGGAGCTGGTGGCGGGAAGGGCCTGCCAGACAGACAGGCTTCACAGCATCGATGGCTGAGGCTGATCAGCATCTTCCACCAGGCTGCTCCACGGAACCGCCCGGCACAGTCATTTAATGAAGCTTCATTTCATGACTGCAGCGATAAGGATGAAACATTTTAAAATAACCAAAAGGTAGATACACCAAAAAAGCCTGATGAAACATTAAATGAATGTAGTGTAACACATTATCTTTGCTTCTGCACATCCAAAAAGCGCAATGAACTAAAACATTGCATTAGGCCAAGAATAAAGCTAAAAATTAAATTGGCTCAGAAAGATCTAGGGTAGTGGTTTATGCACTTTGAGTGCAGTAAATTTGCTCATTTAATCTCATTCTCCCTACCTCTGATGTGCACACTTAAAAGAACACAGGGTACACAGAGAAGAGGTGAGAGAAAGTGACACAGTTACAGTTTTGCTCTTAACTATTTACCTGATGCCAGAAAGCAAGGGGTGAGTCATATTAATGGTGATTTTTTTACTGTAAAATTGCCTCCATTTTCCAACATTTAAGTGCAGCGAATGTCAACAAACATAAAATATGAGCAACTTCGCAAAAGATGGAAAACAGACCCAATCAAGAAGACATATTTAAAAATATAATACTACCCCTTCAAATCAATAAATAAAGACAAGCATTTCATACACTAATGCATTTATCTGTGACCATTATAAATTAGTTGCTTGCCAGAAAATACACTTCTTAGCACAAGTGCCATTTTTTAAAGTTGTCTACTTAATGCACACTTAGTATATTTCCTCATCCAAAGCTCCTCTGCATAATTAGACAACATCCATTCTTAAAAACCAAAGTAGATGCCAAAAATGCAATACATAAAGCATGACGTTTTACAAATTTACATCTTCAAAAGCTATGTGCGGTTTCAGATAAAAGAAATTGCCAAAAGATCACTCTATTACGATGGCCCCGGCTTCCCCGAGTGTGCTCCGGAGGGAGCTAAGCCACAGTGGCGGTTCTCATGCACACTTCCTAGGGCGATCTTATGGGCAGGACTACAGAGAGTGGTTCTCGAATAGCTTGCTGAGTTGCTTAGGGCTCCCCATTTCATGGGGAGATCTGCCTCCCCTGGGGCATCTGCTCCTGAGGTCAGCATCAGAGACACTGGGACAGTGCCAACCCCCTGGAGGGCTCCCATGTTCCAACTGGTCATTTGGGATCAACACTCTCTTATTTCAGAGCCCAAGATAGGCTTTTGGGGAGAAGTCCAAGGGCTGATTCCTAAGTCTACACATTCCACTGCCTCCTTCCTTAAAGTTCCCTCTTTTCCTCTACCAACAACCCTGTCCGTTCTCCACGTTTCTCCATTATCCCATCTCCAAAGCCTACCATTGGCCTCTGTTGTTGTCAGTTCCTTCACTAACAAGCTGACTCAAGTAACGTCTGCCTCATCAACAGACCATGGCTCTAGATCATGTGGTTATGGAGAGTGAGCTGGGGGCCGTTCTGACACACGGGTCCCCGAGCAGCTCAGAGAGCAGGCGTGGCGCCTGAATAGAAGTGGTCCTAAAATCATCAGAATTAATGATGCCAAAGATAATCTTTGAAGACACACTCTTCCTGCTGCTCATAGGATCAAACTCAGTATCATACCACCCTTTCTCTCGAGGGTGTCCTTTTACCTTCCTGGAAATGCCCTGAGAGATCATAGAAACTCGTGAGTATAATAAATATACTTTTATTCTGTGTAATACCATGACTTAAAGTTTAAGGGATTTTACCAAGAAGATAATTTTTCTTTTCATTTGTGTTTTCAGATATTTCTGCAACGTGAGAATTGAATAATTATCCAAGATCCCCCTGATTCTCCCTTATCACAGGTTGTGTCAGAAAGTTGTGGAATTTTCTTTTTAGAGGGGAGATTATTGATGTAGTATCTGCTAAGTCTGTCTGGGCTGACTGAAGGTGGGAGCAGTGTCTCAAGCAAAATAAAGTCTGAAAAGGGAAGGCATCCCTCACTCATGTTCTGATGCAGTTCTTGGCATATGTAATGAGCTGTCTACCCAAATGCCAGTCTCACCTGCCATCATCTTTCTGTCTAACAAAAAGTCAAATTTTGTTCACTTTCTACCAGTCTGGTCCTTCAAGATTCAGAGGGGAACATGATCTTTTTCTTAAGGGAAGCGAATCATCATGATCTCATTCCAGTTTCTGTGGTCAATTCAAGCTCAGGTATATGATTCAACCCTTGCCATTATAAATCTGCTGGGGTAAGAGTATGGTTGGAAGATTTATCTTGCCCCTAAAAGGGGGACATACGCAGGGATGCTCTATCCTATGCCTTGGATGTTTCTGTCTGCCTATGTTACCTTGATCTGTAAGAGCCATCCTGGGACCAGGTCCACAACCCAAGAATGTCAGAACAGAAGGGGGAGAAGAAGCTGGGTTCTGCTGTGCTGAAATCCCCCTGCCTCTGAGCTCCCTGATGGGCCTAAAAAGAAATATCAATCTTACTTAAGACACTCTTAGTTGTATCTTCTGTTATTTGTAGCCTAAAGCGTCCTAAAAGATGTGGGTTTAGAGACCCAACAGGAAAAATGGAGGCTAAGAAATAAGGTGGGGGAGGAGGAAGGTTTCAAGTTAGGGAGTACAAACTGATGGAGTTCTTGAAGCCTAGAGAGTAATGGGCAGGATAATGGGAGTGAACCAAGAATGAAGGAAGATGGCAAAATCTCTAAGTAGTGCCCTGAACGCATCTGCCTTGTCTGCTGGATTGCCACTCCCTCAAAGCAGCTGCAGAAGTTCTGCAAAAGGAAGCAAGCAGGATTCTTGATCTTATCTTGGAGACGGTGACACATAAAGACTTGCAGCTGTTGTCACGCTAAAAACAAATTGCATACTTCCAATTTATAAAAGTATTAGTGCAAGAAATTTCCACGTAATGAAAGAAGCTCATTAGAATAAAATGGTAGATTGGAAGTAGAAAAATAGCTCTTTATTTGTAATTGGTTCAGGCAAACTTTGTGAAAGAGGTGAATTTCCAAAAGCTCCCTGGAGAAAAAGTACCCCTTCCCCATTCACCACCTACTTGTCTGTTTTCGATTATAAATTCCTGGAAGGTGTGCAGGTGTTTTTGCAACAAACATAAAGGGTAAGGACGGAGGTACTTTTCCTGAGTACCACCCTTGTTTTCTGTTCACTGATGACGACTTGATCAAATTCCTATAGAGTTCTGGCTTTTCCACATTTACTTACCCTGTTTGGACAAGACCTCGCTGCTCTTGGACAAGGTAATCAATGAATGGAGGCGAGACCATGAGTATAAGACACTGTGCATCACTCGGGGTTTACTTATTAACATGAAATCTTAAAACTAACTGTATTTATTGAGATGACCCCTGGGGTTCCCCAAGAGGCATGGGCAGGAAGAACTCAGCAGGGGACAGAGCTAGAGGATTTGCGGTAGTTCTTCTGAGAGGTGTAGGAATAGGTGGAAAAGGTATTCACAAGTGAAGTTTTCGCCAGTGGAAATTCGGCAGGGTGGGGGAAATATGTACTGACTCCTAGTATTTATAAAAAGGATCTGAACTTAGATCCATAGCCCCTGCAAGAGAAGCACTCTCTTACAATACCTTTGGACATCGCCATGTACTATAAAGGTGGAAAATATTATTACTATTATGTTGTCCCCATCTCCCCTAATTGTACCTACCATAGCCGGTGCACTAATGCTCTCTTTCTTATAATTTTATGTAGAGAGCTTGATTATGGAATGCCTGAGATTTCCAGTCATTGCATTTCTTCTAAAATACAGCTAATATAATAGAATAAAGGGCATTGTCCCTCTCTATTCTCTCTACAGAATGTGCTGAATCCAGGAGAAACCCCAGAAAGTTTTGTCTAAGACAGAACGAACTGCCTATTTTCTTCAGAAATTGAGGGCAGAACTGTGGTTACATTATATCTTTAAATATTTTGAACCAGTCCTGAAATCCTATTACTTCCATATGCTATGTGGTTTCCCATTAACAAAACCCTACATGATCTCATAAGACAATGTTACAGAGGAAATGTGTTGTCCTGGAATGAGAAAATGTGACTTCCTGCCCCACCTCTGACCCTTTTCCTCTGTGTGACCACAGACAAGTCATTTACACTCTTAGTGCTGCATGAACTCACAATCATAAATCTGCTAGGCAAGAAAGGTTACTTGTCTTTTCTCTTCCTTAGAACTAAGTGGAATTTAACACAAAGGCCTGGCCTAGCGAGAAATCTTTTGCCGATCTTCTTTCTTTCCCATCCAAGGATTGTGTAAGAGCCCCCACCACTGTTTAGCCCCTGGTTTACCTGTCAGAGGTGCAATGGCCCAACTGATGTGTCCTTTCAGAAAGACTTCTTTGGCTGCTTCTGGGCACACTGGGGACACGAGACTCTGAGAAGTTTGAGGAACCCAGTGTTCAGAGCCTAGCCACCCCCACCCTGAGTTCTCACCATCTTTCTGGAGTGACACCAGGAACCCAGAAAATAGACAGCCAACACACCATACGGCCATGCTGCTCTGAACCCCTCCCAGTCTGAGGAACTATCTTCCTATTCTTCTCTAGCTTCTTCCAAAGGCTTTATCTCTCTCCCTTTTCTCTTGTGCATAGTGTTTTCAGAAAAGTCAGGACAAGGGTCCTCTACACAATTCGGTCTTGCATCACCCGACCCCCCCCCCCCCGCCCCTTCTCTGCCAGGCAGAAAATACAACAAGGGCAGGATCTTGGTCTTGGCCTAAAATAGTATCTAACATATAACAGTGTTCAATCAATAAGTGTTGAAAAAAATGAAAGAATGAATGAAAAAGCCTGGCAACCTAGCACAATACCAAAGGGATTGTGGGATATTAATGAGGAATAACAGGAGCTATAAATAAGAAAATATTATATGTTAATATATTATATTGATATGTATATTAGACATAATTACACACTTGTCTCCCTCTACTAGTATTTTGCACATATCACAAGTTTGTTAAAGGCAGGGAATGAAGGTTCTTAGGTGGACTCTGCAAGTTGAAGACATTTTACTTTAATCATCAAAACAATACAAAATTTGAGGAAGATGTTATTCCCATTTCACAGATGGGCAAACAGACGCTGGTAGAAATGAACCACTTTCTCATAATAACTATTACAGTCAGGGGGAGGACTAGGCTTGATACCAGGCCAGCTTTCTTTCTACCATTCCCTGATCCTTTCCCGAACAACTGACAAAGCCCACCGTCCCTCCTTGCCTAAAGGACGCAAAATTGTGTCCGACTTTCCAATTCAGCACAGAGCAAAGGAAACATGTGAGCTACTTAAACTATGAAAAAATTCAGATTTTCTCCAAATCTTGTTCTGACAACAACTAACATTAAGTAAATATGATATGCTTAATGGAATTTAAAATGTGTTTCTCAAATTTCAATACCAAATCCAAGGGAACACAGATTATACACAAACATGAGTATTTGGAGCATTTCTACTCTCCCATATTTCCAAGTATGATTTTTATTGTTTGTTATGTATTAAACTTTTGAATACCCAAGTGGTTTGTAAAAGCTTTTATTAAAAATCCCAACTTTGGGATGGATAGCCAAATTGAATCTGAACCCTGAAACAGCTGAGCCATATGATGAGTTATTTTCTCACGCGATCTCATTGAGTATACGGGGAGTTGTACTTTGTAGAGGCAATTTTAGTGGAATGCTTGGGACGCGGCATCCTTTAATTATCTTGACATTGTCCTGCCGGAAGGGAAATGATTAGGAACAGAAGAAGAAGACAGAGAAGGAAAATGGTTGGAAGGAAAATTGAATAAGAAAAGAAACTGCTTCTAATTCTTTTTGGAGATAGTCTAGGTATGAATAATAAATGAATGAATGATTAAGAAGAAGAGGAGAAAGGGTGAGGCAGGACAAAGGCCAGGGAACCAAGACCAAAGTCACTCAGTGAGGCTGTCAGGCAGGAGCTTCATTTCAGAGTGTCCTATTGCTGAGCCTAAGAGAAGGTGGGAACTCTGCAAACTCCCTTCCTTCCCCTGCTTTCCTGGGATTTTGCTCTAGAAAAACAAAGCCAGGGAGAGAGGAAGGGGGAAAGAGGAGATGGATGTGAAGGAAAGAAGGAAAGAAATAAGGAATGAAGGGAGGGAGGGAATTTAGAGACCACAGTTTCACACACTTTTCATCCCCATGGGCACTCTGCTTCAAGCAAGTGTTTTAGGACATCAGTCTACAAGCTCCTATGTACTGGGCATTGGGCTACATTTAGAATGCTTTTTAACCACAGATCCATTGTTTTGGTGAGAAAAAATGATGCAAGTGGATAACCTCCATGAATCCATCAACTCAAGATGTAGAGAATGACCTTCCCTGTTCTTCTCTTAAGTGGACACTCCTCACCTCTGAGGGTTCACAGAGGCTTCCGTCACCACCTCTACCGTCCATGAACACCTGTCCAGTGGTGCCTCCTCCTGAGTTGTGAGTCTCTATCCATGCTTGCACATTTCCTGGCCAAGCACGGTGCTTTCTAAGTATTTCGGGCATAGGTTGTTTTTTTGTTTGTTTGTTTTCAGTATATTTCTCATGTTAGACTGTAAGATTTATGAGAACAGAACCACACTTACTCATCTAACATTGTTTCCCAAGTGCCTAGAACAATGCCTGGTATACGTTAGCTGTGAATCAAATACATGTTCAGTGAATTTTGACGATGATCAGGGAGTGATGGTAATACAAGAAAAAGTTCATGTCTAAAAGCAAAAGAGCTCTTTTCTCTTCTTGCATGAGCATTATTACCTCACACACAATGGCAAAAAGAAGGGACTGGGTCTTAATCACCTTTCTACTGCTGTGCGCATCTCGGAGGGCACTCAAACTGTGTTACAGAAAAGGAGAAGAGAAAGATAGAAAGAAGAAAGGGAATGTGAGAGGGAGAGAGGAAGAGAGAAAAGGAAGAAAATTTTCAGGTGACTGGATAAGGAAATATAACCAAAACCAGCAATGGAGAAAATCAGAGATAGTAGCCTAGAAAAAAAGAATAAGCAAACACTCAGACTTCTGGTCACACTCTTTGCCTCACCTCCAATATGTGGACGTACCAAATAAGAAATAGCAGAAGCAGAAGCAAAACTCAGCAGATCACAGGAAAGCAGAGGAAATCTGTAACAGGATAGTAAACCTGAGCTAACAGCCCAAACCTGGGGGGGAGGTGGTCAGAGTTTTGTGAACTTGGCCCTAAAATTTGGATACTTGTGTAGAGAAGACACTGCAGCTATAGGCCCTTGTGCAGGGGGAATCCGACTGAAAGAGTCCTCTTATCCATCTTGAGCTGGTGCTGTGGAAAATCGCTCACCAGCCCAGGGACTCAGCACAAGGTCTAAAAGCATCAGGAATGAGAAATCACAACCGTAAACTTCCGCTGAGCTTGGCGGTAGAGCCTGGTTTTGCATGACTTACACGGGCAGGTGGCGAGGGTCTGCTGGCCAGGAAACTGACGAGAAACCTGATCCGAAATGAATGACATCTGTAGGGCTCTGGAAGAGGTGAATCCAAACCACATCCCAGGGATGACACTGCAAGCCTAGGGCACACAAAAATCTCATGGAAAACAGGATGCTGCAGAGGGACTGCTGGTCCAAAATCACACAGCAGGACAAGAATCATGTCAGCAAGCCCAAACGGCAGATATGACCCACTAGAGAATTCATGCCCGGGAACAACAGAAAGTCAACTTTAAAAGAATAGGTTTAAAACTCTGAATAAAATAAAGGAAGGACTAGAGACCATAAATTAAAAACAACATTTTTTGATAAAAGAAATGATTAGAAATGTACTAAGAAAATGTAGTCATTGAAAAATTCAGAAATTTAACCTGCAGATTCAATGGTAATATCAGCCTATTCTCATATAAGTGTTCTCTCAGCATAGTACATATATCTAAATTTATTTCATCCTCATTCCAAGCCTATGAGATTAGTATAAACTATTTTAATTCCCACTTTTCATATGAAGAAATTGAAGCACAAAAGTGAAGTGGGTTGCCCCAGCTCACACGAAGTAAGTGGGGAAGCTGTGATTCACACTCAGAAGTCTGGATCCCGAGTCTCAGCTCTGCACCAGCAGGCTTTACTACCTCTTGGGATATTATAGTAGAACGAAGAGAGAGCAGAAGGGAGAAACTAGGACTTGGGAATTGAGCAAAAGAGCTAGAGCAAACTCAGAATGCATCTGAGAAATATACAGAAATAGAAATGAGAAGGAGGGAAACATGGAGAACACAATGAAAAGGGCCATTAAGTCTGGGAGCTCCAAAAGCAGACACTGAAGAGGAAGGAAAGGCAATTATCAGAAGGGTTAACAGGTTGGGACTGACCAAAGAGGTCATGAATATTCCTGTTGAGAAAATAGTACTAGTCCAAGCAGGGTAAATAAGTCTACACCCAGATACGCCTTCATGTAATTTTAAACATCAAAGCTCAGGAAGCTATCTTAAAAACAACTAGGGAGAAAAAAACCCAGAATACCATCAAAGAACAAAGCAAATTCAGAAATATGAGGCACAATATATGCCAGAGGAACATGGGACCATATTTTATTTCATTTTTTATTTTATTTAAAAGATTTCATTTATTTATTTGACAGAGAGAGAGCATGAGTCGGGGGGCGGGCAGAGGGAGAGGGAGAAGCAGGCTTCCTGCTGAGCAGGGAGCCCGATGTGGGGCTCCATCCCAGGACCCTGGGATCATGACCCGAGCCGAAGGCAGACTCTTCACCATCTGATCCACCCAGGCGCCCCTGGAACCATATTTTAAAAGTGCTGGTAGAAAAATCTGCCAACCCAGAATTCTGTACCTAGCTAAATATCATAAATAGGAATATAAAGTCTTACGTATTACTGAAGACAAAACATTTTCACACATGCATAGATTCTTCCAGTCACCCCACTGAAAGAACTACTGCAGGACAAACCTCAGACAACATGAAACTGAATCCAAACAACGAAGAGCTATGCACAGAGCAAAGGTATGCAAATAAATTGGTAAACATTTTGACAAATCTGTCAAAAGTATTGACAGCAGAAAATAACATCTATTTTGGCAAGGTAAAAATAGGACAACTAAAATGCTGAGAACAAAAACA
Organism: Phoca vitulina; assembly: GCF_004348235.1. Lineage (NCBI taxonomy): Eukaryota > Metazoa > Chordata > Mammalia > Carnivora > Phocidae > Phoca > Phoca vitulina. The sequence goes on from NW_022589730.1 coordinate 3,457,749, forward strand.
TGAAAGACAAAAATGGCAGTTAAGAGTTAAAGCTTTCTAAATTTCCTCATCTTGTTCAGGGGGAGGATAGAGAAATAATTAAGTTTAAATTCCAGTAGCTCAATTTCATTTCTAATGTTTTATTGCTTAAAATAGATCTGGAGCAAAAAATGACAAATTTTTAGCATTTGTTAATGCTTATTATATTGCATTATGGGTGTTTGTTATATTGCTTCTGTACTCTTTTCTATTTTGAATTTTGTATAATTAAAAAAAATCCTTTTCACATTAACTGAAAGGCAAATTAAGTCTTCTAGACAATTATTTCACACCTTCCTCTCCCCACAAACTTTCAACACCTCCTCCCCCTTCTCCCTCTCGGCTGATGACCTTGTTTCTTACTCCACTGAGAACACTGAAATGATCAGAAGGGCATTCCGCAGACCCCCCTCTGCCTCTGCTCCGGCAGCCGTGGCAGCCCGCCGCCTGGCAGGTGCAGCCTGCTGGTCCGTCAGGACGGTCCCTCGGCTGATGGACTGACTGTGTGCCCTCTTGCCTTCCCATGACAAGACCCGGCACATAGCCCCTCGCTCTCCTGCATCATCCCCCCAAACATACAAACGTGCTGCTAGTTCTCCTTTAAAAGCAGAAGCAAAAACAACTTTCTCTTGCCCACACGTTCCCACCTGCTACTGCTCCATTTCTCTTCTGCCTTTTGCTGCAGAACTTGAAATAGTTCTTCCTGATGCCACCCCTCATAGCCCTCCTCCCATTGTCTTTAAACACAGTTCAACACACCCCTATCCCCACTGCTGCACTGGCCCTGCTGTCCCTGTGCTCAGGGATGACCTCCATCTGGCGAAATCCAAAACTCAGCCTCTGTCCTCGCTGAATGTGAGTCTGTCCCACATCCCTCTCCTGGCTTCTGCAGGCAATCCTTGGTGCTCCTTGGCTCAGAGACACTCACGGATCTCTGTCTCCATCTCTGTCTCCATCGGCACATGATGTCCCCTCCGTGTGTCTTCCTCTCCTCTAATAAGGACACCAGTCATAGATGGGGGCCCCCCCCACTCCACCCTGCCCCTCATCTTGCTTACACCTGCAAAGACCCAGTTTCCAAATAAGCTCACCTTCACGGGACTGAGGATAAGACTTGAACATATCTTTGGGGGACACAATTCAATTCACAGCATAAGGCTACTAGATATTTTAAATTTAGCTTGTCCAAACTGCCCTTCTGGTCTTCCGATTCAAACAGGTCCCACTGGCAATTCCTCTTCCCATTTAATGTCAGGCCTACTTAACAGTTGTGCAAAAATCTTGGAGTCATCTTTGGTTTCTCTCTTTTCTCACATCCCTTGTCTAGTCCCTAAAGAAACCCTGTCAACACACACACACACACACACACACACACACACGGGATCTGACCCCTTTCTCATCACCTTTATTGTCACTACCTTGGTTCAAGGCCCAGGGCTTTTAGTTATTACCACGCATTGGACTGTGCTCCTGAGCAACCAGAGTCCTAATGGCCAGTTCCCACCCCGCAATTTTTCACTATTATAAACAGCCTTGCAATGATCATCCTCATGCTAACATTTTTGTGCCCGAAAGCAATTATTTCTTCAAGTTAAATCCTAGAAGTGGGGTTGCAGAGTCAAAGGTAGCACATTTTACAGTTTGTTTTATCTTGTGCAATTGCCTTTCAGAAAGGTTGTGTGAACTGGTCCCTTTTAAATGATCAGCAATTCATTTTGCTTTGTAATATGGATCTCAATTTTTGAGAAAAGTCAAGTCATTTGCTTCTTCTGTTTATTTAAACTAAGATTTATTGTGTGCCCACCAGGCACCAGGCGCTGTTACAGACACAGAATCCTGCCCTCCCGGAGCTTAAATTCTAGGTAGGAAGACAGACTATAAATAATAAGCATAGCAAACCAAAGAACCGGATAGTATATTGGAAGGTGACGTCCACTGTGGTGAGAAGCAGGGATGTCCCGGTTGCAGTTTGAGACTGGAGGGTCAGGGTCGGTCTCGTGGAGAAGTCGGTAAGTGGGCAGAGGCCTGGAGGAGTGAAGTTAGCTCTGCAGCCCTCTGGGGAGGATGTCCCGGCAGAGGGAGCACCAAGATAGAGGCAAGTATTCACATAGGATAAGTAGAAGTCCATGGAAGAGGAAGGGCGTTGGGTGAGGGGAGAAGAATCTGTATTTTACCCAAATCTAACTAATAGAACAGCATGAAAATGTCCTGCTCTCCTGCAGTCTATCTGTGCCCCACTGACTCCATTTTGGAGCTGGACAAGGGAAGAGATAGCATGGCATAGGAAAGAAAGGTACCAAATTAAGTGCACTCAGCATTCAGAAAGTGCATAGATTCTCCCTTGTCTTGCTAGCTGGTTGCCTCGAACAGAAAGTTCCCAGCAGACTTCTCTGCTTCCTTTTTTAAGTGTGGACATGGCTGCAAACCTAAGGAAGCTCCCACCACCCAACGCCCAACCCCCCAGGCCCCGTCTGTCACCTCAAGCCCATCCTTCTACACTCACACTCCCCTGCACACTCATGCTCGCACACCTGGGCAAGGTCCAGCCCTCGCACTGCTGGCTCCAGAGTCCTATGAGGCACAGTCATACCCGGTGCCTTCAGACCTCGTAGTTCATGTGCTGTGATCTGTCGTGAAAGCCTTCTCTGAATTAGCTGCTTTGTCAATGTGTCACATAGGCAGCAGCCGGTGCCCGCCCTGCTGGATGCACTGCATGCTCTTGAGGACAGGACCTGCATCTCACGATTCCTAGTAACCTGCTCAGCCTCAATGGTGCCTGCTGCCTCGCAGGGGCTCAAGCACTGACAGATGAGATGTGTAAGTGCATCTACGCTCAGGCAGAAAGCAGTGTGGGTGTGCATCTGTGCAGTCCTTAGGACCCGAGACAGCCCCATGATCATGATGTGTCTTTCCCTAGAAAGTTCACATGCCAGGAAGGAGGCAGGAGGACCCTGATCAAGGGCAACTGGGTGGTGGTGGGTAAAGACGCAGCTGGGTAGATCCCAGGTCCTGAAGGGGGGACCATGGGGTGGGGATGACATTTAGCAACATCATTCTGGGACTTTGTTCCAGACATGGGAGCGTGAGCTGAGACCACACCAGGAGCAGTGAGGGGCCAAGCTCAGGAGAAAGTGACTAATCCAAACTGACCTCCATATACCAGACATCTAGTCTGTGGGCTTTTGAGAGTGGGCTGGGGATGTGGAAACTAGTGTTACAACATCAGCACATTGACAGGAAAAAAACCCAAGCTTAAAGAAAAGATATTGTAGGAAGCAAGTTAGTGAGCCGAACCCTAGCCAGGCTTCAGTTTCTTTGGAGGAACTGGCCAGGGAGGCTCTGATAGGGCAGATCAGCCCATGTTCTGCAAGGGGATGCTTCATGAGGCCTCTTGGGAACAGGGACCGCAGGAAGTGAGTGTCACATCACTAAAATGTACCAGGCATGGGGCATGGGACACCAGACTCCTTGCAGTCACCACTGGACAGTGGGGAGGAGGGGCAGAAGAGTCTGTTGAGCACCAAGGTCCCAGAAGACATCTAATGCCACTAGGCAGGAAGGTGCCCCATCTGAATCATGCCCTGGTTTGTACAGACAAGAGACCCAGGCACCGTGACCCTCAGCCTGCCATCTTTGGGCCAATCCTTAGAGAGCACTGTGGTCCGGGGGGGTCCCTTTCTCACTGTTAGACATGCTGGGATGTGGGGACAGCAGAGTCTGTTCCATTTACAAGCCACAGTGAAAGGAGAGAGAAAACAGGGCTGCATCATTTTCATCCAGAAACAGTGTCAGACGGGGAGGTCGAATTATGCCCTAGTGTCAGAACAACATGGGCCCTGGAGGACCAGCCTGGGCCCTGGGAAGCTGGCCATCAGGACTGGGGGAGAAATGTCCCTTCTGCATCTCCAAAGGGTGGCTCCTATGTGAGCATCTCCAGCTCTCCAAGCACGACTGTCCCTGCCCAGAAGAGGAAATTCAAAGACAACGTTCCTTAGGTTTGGGGTCAGAAACTCTGATTTCTATCTCATTCAACACCCTCCCAAGTGCTGAGACTTGGGAAAACACTCCCCTTGGGTAAGGGCTGTGTTGGAGCAGGGGGAGTGAGAGACGGCCTCACCACTGCCCTGAGGTAAGCAACGTGGTGTAGAGATAACTTTTCATTCTATGAATTTGAATCTTTGTTCCATGACTCACCATCAACCCAAGTAGTTAAGGTGGTAAATTCATGGGTTGTGGATTGCTGGTTGTAGGAATTTTTTCCCCCATAAAATACAGCATACAAGGGTTATAAACACACAATACAGATTATCAGACTATAAAAAGGCATAACAATACAATATGATTCATTGCTGGCATGGGCACAATATTTTGCTGGAAGATTAAAGACTATGTGACTTAAATAACTTTTATTGTAATGCTTTCAACAGATCTCCTAACAGGGAAAACAAACGGATTCTGCCTAGTGATATGACTGGTGAGTAGTACCCAATAAAATCCCCCAGAGGGCTATTCATCTCTCCAGTCTAGCTGAGATGGTTGCACTTTGGTGCACGTTTCCCAACCAGACCCGGCAGCTTCTGGGCTGCGCGGTTATATACCAGTCTCCGAGGATGCGCCTGTTTGGCTAAATATAGCGCGGGTCCTCCCAGTACCGCGGCAGACGGGGAGTAATTGATGCTCCCGTCCCTCCTCCCACTATCCTGCACAGGCTCTGTTGGATTCCGTCCAGGAATTAATTTGTGGTAATCTGGTCCCCAAATAAATAACTTTTGTCTTTATACGGCACCTTGAGTTTCCCAAGGAGCAATATGCAGCCCCGACAACGGGCACTTTGCACATGACCGTGGGGAGACCCTGCTCGGGGCATCTACAATTCAAATGCAGGGATGAGGGCTGAAGTCATCAATCTGTCCTGTCTGCTGCTTGCAGGCCGAGCTGGAGGTGGGGCTTTCGGCACTGCACCCCGAAGGAGATCTGGAAGCAGCGACAAGGGGAGCGTCCTGATGTCCTTCCTCCTCGGGCTTGGCGCACAGGGTGCTGGCCGAGCGTTCCATCAGAATAGAGATGCTCTGTGTCCGAGGAGTGGTACCCTGTCTGCTCCAGCGCCTGGATTGGCGGAGCCAGCGAGCAGGGCAAACGCCGAGTTCCCCAGAGTTGCTGGCAGCCTCCTGCTCTTTGTTCTGCAGAATGTGAAAATAGTGTAAATAGCAGCATCTGCGGCTGCTCCTGCGGCTCTGACCGCCGGCCAAATCTTCTTTCTGTTCTCCCTGTCGAGCCATCCACATGCTGCACACACGCGTGAGCTGCGGAGCGGGAGCAGCGTGCAGACCCCGGGAGCGCGGCGAGGACGCGGGCGAGTGCGCCTCCCCCCCCCCCCCCCCCCCCCGCCCCATGCAGGGCCACGCCGGGGCGGGGGGCACTCCTGCGCCTGGACTGGGGGTCCCCAGGCGGGGCTGCCGCACCACGGACCTTCCCGGCACCTACCGGGCGACTGTGCAAAATGCACCCTTGCCCTTTCTCCCCCCAACAGCCTGCAGAAGGGCCACACCTCATTCCTTAATAGCTGTAGCAACCTCAGCTGAATTTTATGCTCTGGAATTTTTCAAGAGAGGATTAGTCTTCTTCACTGGCCCCCTGACGATAATGAAATGAGCCCTGGCATGAGCGACTCAACGAATTCTGCTGTCGATGGCCACCAAGAAATTTCACGTTTCGTCTAGAAGCTTTCCATGTGGCCAGCCCCAAAGTGTTCATTTTTCTTGGATGTTATAATTTCCTTTCTCTGTCTCCCGTCTTTGTTAACTGACAAAAGAAAAGGCTGTTATTTTCAGTATGTCAAAAGAATCTGCATTGTTTTCCTATCTAAGTGACAGATGTCACCGGACTGTGAATTGTATCCTAAAGTTCTCAACAGCCTGATCAAAATTAATGTCGTCTTGATTTTAGAAATAAGTTGTCACATGGTTAGTGTGATAGCTTTATATTATTATAACTTCCATAGCATCTTGAGTCTCACTCCAAGACAGCCTTAGCATAAAAATGCAGAATTCCCATCTATATTTATCCCTTGTTTTTTAATGTGTATCTTTCTAGTACATGTCAACCCCAAGGACATAAAATGCTTGTCTCTGAGGAACAGCCTGTAATTGTGTTTAAAAAATACACACCAGTAACTCCTCTGTGCATAGAAAATTCTGCACACAGCTGGTGAAGTATGTGCGCACAAAATGGTGATCTGTTCTGTGGTCACTAAAGGTTAAAACTGGCATAGCCCTGAAATGTTCTAGGACTAAAGCAAGTAGAGGTGTATTTTCAAGCTAATAGTAAATGATAGTCTTCAGAATTTCAACCAGGGTCACCTGGCTGGATCAGTTGGTGGAACATGCAACTCTTAATCTTAGGGTCGTGAGTTCGAGCTCTACTAGAGCGTAGAGATTACTTTTAAAAAATGTAGCAGAATTTCAAGAAAGTCAATGCAGTCTATTTGTTAAATTCATTTTTTTATTTTTTTTGTTTTTTTTTTTTGTGTGTGTGTGTGTGTTGTTGTTGTTGTTCTGTATAATTTACTGTAGTTTTGCCATCCCAAGCCAGTAAGGGTTTGAATTTTTTATGGTATATACGTCGTAGGGGTGGAAAATTAGAAATGGTTCAGGAAGTAATTTTTTCATGAATTACCAAACAGATAGGAAAGTGCTGAGGAGAATAAAGAGAAAATAAAGGGAAGAGCAAACATCCTGAGGGCCACAAGACCAGGAAAGTTCGTGACGCAGACACCCTCACCCCTCACAGCCCAAGGCCACTGCTGCCTTTTCCAGAGGCTCTGAGGAAACCCCACAGCCAGACCAGCACAATACTTTTCGACTGACTTACAGATCACAGCTGCAGCACCAAGGCAGCCAGACTATAAAATGGTTGCTTACTTAGGCTCTGCTCCCAGCACACTCTGAGGAGATCTTTCTGCTCTCCTGATCAGACCGTGAGGACTGTTTCAGATACTAACATTTTCCTCTTCTGTTTCGTTGCTTCCTGTAGGAAGCGAGTCCTGAGAAGGGGAACTTTTTCTTCTCCCAGAACTTCGAGTCTAGAACATCCCTTCTAGGCTGCAGATTGACCCGTTGGGGGATACACCCAGGGGATCCACTGGCACTGAGCCGAAGAGTAGGGTATAGGGTGGTGACCACGCTCCCTGGCCCTCCTCTATCCAATGTCTGCAAGACAGAGATTATAACTGTGGTTTCAGAGTGTGATGGGTCAACTGTATGTATCAACTTGATAGGCTAAGGGATGCCCACATAGCTGGGAAAACATTATTTCTGGGTGTGTTTGTGAGGGTGTTTCTGGAAGGGGTGAGCATTCCAATCAATAGACAGAGTAAAGAAGATCACCCTCACCAAAGCAAGTGGACGGCATCCAGTCCATTTAGGGCCTAAATCAAACAAAAAGGCAGAGGAAAAGTGAATTCTTTCTCTTCTTGAGCTGGAGCACCCATCTGCTGCCCTCAGACCTCCATGTTCCTGCCTCTCGGGCTTGCAGAGGCAGACGGCACTATGCCATCATCTTTCCTGGTTCTCCAGCTTGCAGATGGCGCATCTTGGGATTTCTCAGCCTCCACACAAGCCCACTCCTTTAATGAATCTCCTCATATATATCTACACATGTCCTGTTGGTTCTGTTTCTCTGGAGAACCCATGCTCCTCTGTAGAAACACTGGCCATAAGTGCAGCTGTTCAAGAATGTTCACTACCCCTTAGCCTGAAATATTCTCCAAAGCCTATATGACTGAATTTAATGGAGAAACAAAGAGGAAGAAGAGATTTGTTCATGTGGGAAAGTCAACATAGCATGGGTGATGGCCCTCAAAGGGGCAAGTTAAGGCCTTTACCACCAAAATGCTAGTATTCCCATGGGCCACCTGATGATAACAGACCAGACAAGTTGACTGTTACCCAATCAGATGTAAAAACAGAAAATCTGTCAGTCTGATTGGCATGGGAAGACCAAGCTATGCTTGTAGAAATGACTCACTTTAGAGGGAAATGTGCACCAGGAACTCATGGAATGGACAGGGGAGTATTCGGAGGCAGAAGGGTAAGGAGGTGATTAATGAAAACTGGTATCTGTTCATGTCAGCACGGATATTGCCCATTTTTCATGAAATGTAGAAATTAGAGTGTATAAAGTTTTCAAAGAAATCCTTCTCAACCGTTAGGCCCCATCCCAAAGCCCTTCCTATTAGAAGACTTCCCCAGCACCACCCATTTCCTGGGCAGCTCTCCCCCGACCCCAAATCTCTCAGCATTCTGTCCCTACCTCACTTGCTCATAGTCACGTGTGTGCTTTGTGCCCTTGCCAGAGGCAGACTCCTTGAGGAAGGGACTCCATCTTTTCTACCTTTATATTCCCAGAGAAACCTAACTTGGGGCTTCACATAAGGAAGCTACTTCACAAGTGTTGGTTGGTATCAATAATAATTTGTAATAATATAAACAAGTTTTATAATATCTTATTTTTTTATTTAAATTAAATTAGCCAAGGTATAGTACATCATTGGTTTTTGATATAATGTTCAAAGAAAAAATCCCCCAACATGAACATAGACACCAACAAAACATTGAAAAAGAGGTTCTTCTCAAACATCATCAATCATGGAGGATGGTGTTGTGGGTTCTAATATTCCCCCACTCACTGAATTCTTGTGGCTACACCCCAAAGGTCACTTCCCTGCTCCTCAGTCCCAGTAGAACTGAACAAAAAGAGAACAAAAGAGAGAGACAACACTGCAGAACCAGAAGGATAAGACACAATCCTGCAAGAGAGGTTCCTGCGCCCCCAGAGTCCGGACACAATGTGAGCCGGGAGAGGGGACCATGTGGTACTGATAGAAGGAGGGAGGTCTTGGAGAAGTCCCCCAGGAGCACTGCAAGCTGGATGAAGCTGAGGTAACACCAAGCAGATGTGATGCTGTCATCCAAAACACCCCCAGTTGCCTGTCCAGTCAGCCACGTGCTCATTGGGAATCGGCTTGTTAGACACTCTGGGCTCTGGACACTTCTCAGCACAGACCCGCAGGGCACCCTCCCAAGGTTACAACCTCTTGTCCTAAGTCCTAGACAGTATGAAGTCCCAGAATTGACATTTGGGAATTGGACATCTCATGATTTGAAGGCAGTATGAGGGAAAGCCTCAGTCCAGCAAAGACGGGACTACACAGGCCAGTCTCATGCTAGTAGGCACTAAAATTACTCTATTAGGACAGGTGCATGAATAGGGCTCTACAGTCTGGACAGATTCCTATAAGTGTGAGATTTCTATGACGTCTATAAATTCATAAGTTTTTACATGTTCATACATATATAATGAATATATGTTTGTGTATTTCTTTCTCAAAAACCTTCATGTGAAATTGAATCTCTAGTAAGAGGCACTATTTTCATCTTGTATCCATGGTACCCTTCTTCCACCTCCTCCTTCCATGAGAATATTTGTAGAGAAAGGACGTATAGAGCTCTAGGCTATAGTTAAAGAGAAATTCAAGAGAACAGGTGGCACATGGGTGGGCAGCTCAGTGGGATGTGAGAGTAGGGAGGATAGGTCATAGACCACCAAGAGCAGAGTCTGCCCAGCTTAGACCAGACACATGGTCTACCACATGGACCATCTCATTTGAATCAGTATTCCAATTGGACCAAATTAGTTCATCAAACACAAAAGTACTTCAAATCACTTTTTTTTAATAGAGTAATTATCTGATCAAATGTACTAGATTAATATATGCTATATGTATACACATATCTATGTATAGCATCAAATCCTCTTGCTTTAGAATTATATTTTATAGTTTAAAAAATCTCAACAAGACTGAAAATACTCTGTATGATAACAGAGATATGACATTATACATTGTCCAAACCCATAAAGCATACCACATCAAGAGTGCAGCATAATATACATTATGGACTTGGGGTGATTTTGAAAGAGGCATATGCAGAGTCATTGGTTGTAACACATGTACCACTCTGGTGGGGGACCCTGATAATGAAGGAGGTTGTGCATGTGTGCGGGGAGGGGGCATGTGAAAATCTCCGTACCTTCTCTTCAATCTTGCTGTGAACCTAAAACTACTCTAAAAATATAGTCTTAAAAATATTTTTAAAAACATCTATCAGCATATGCCATCTAGTCTGGTTTTCATAATATCCTCCTCGGGTGGTTAGTGTGTAGACCACTGACATCTTTTCAGACATTAATAAATGAGGGTTAAGTGGTTGAGCACATCTCCTGAAATGGAAGTGGCAGAGCACACCTCAGATCTTCCAAATCCATCATGCCCCTTGTGCCTTCCCCACTCATGACCGTTGGTCCAAGTAGAAACTCCCTCACTACGGTGATAATGCTATCAGAGGAACTGTCTGGAAAAAGCTGTGGAGATGTTCATGATTACAATAGTGCTGGAAACCCAAAGAGTTACAAAGAAGTCATGTGTCCAGACTGGTATGTATACAATGGGAGGTTGAAACTTCATCACTTCAATAACAAAGTTGAAATAGCTTCCCATCAAAGTCATGGAGCCAGATCCACACCAGTGCCTCTCTGTGGATGATAAATGTGCTACTTTAAAACATACTTTCCACACCCTCTTTGTGTATCGTATTGAACGTGCAAATATTAGTCATGGCAGGACCGTGACGGTTAGTCAAAAGACCTGCCATCAGCCGTTCAGGCCAAGAGAAACAAGGTGCCCCATGTCCTTTCTTTCCACAGAGGAGATGTGGGGCCAATTGAATTGTATTCCCAAACTTTTTGCTTGATTATAGGTTTCCAGAATAAACAGGTAGATGTTGCAATATACTGATTGAGAACTAAGGCTTAACATAAAGATACTGGTTATCCAGACTGGATTGATTTCATGAGAGAAACGCACAGTCCATGACCATGTGGACGATACAAAAAGCACTTTATTTGTTTTGAAGACCTTTATTTCTAGGCCAGGTCTTGTGCCACATAAATCTCCCACATGGAGTAATTCCTCCCTCCCACAAACCATTGTGTGACATCTTCTCTGTCGTCTTTGGCATTTCATAGACCACACATATACTGCTGTTTTACCCCCAGTTTGGCAGACAGCAAGCGCGTGTGACCTGCACTTACCTGGCAACACAGACCCCCAAGGGAGCTGAGAACCATAGTTTATTAATTGAGAAAGTCCTCGGGGCATTGCCTTCTACCTTAAGCAGCTTATCAATCTTTGGAAATGCCTCAAAAACTTAGAAATAAAACTACCATATGATCTAGTAATCCCACTTCTAGGTATTCACCCAAAAGAAATGAAATCAGGATCTTGAAGAGATACTAGTACTCTGTGTTCATTGTGATGCTATTCACAGTAGACAAGACACGGAAATGACCCAAATGTCCTCTGATGGGGGAATGAATGGACAGTATGTGGCATATGCATACATTGGAATATTATTCAGCCTAAAAACAAACCCTTAAATGCATGACATCACGGATGAAGATAGAGGGGATTATAATAGTGAAATAAGTCAGTCGCAGAAGGACAAATACTGCATGATTGCACTTCCATGAAAAATCTGAGAGAAATCTAAGGTATAAAATTTTAGGTATTCAGGATGAAACTTGCAGCGAACTCTCGACAATCTCTAGTATCTCTAGTTAACAATACTCTATTGAACACATAAAATTTGTTACGACTCTGGACCTCATGTTAAGCATTTTTACCACGATAAAACAAAATTAACAATAGTAATAATGGGGAAAGCCACTTAAAAGGCAAGGACTATTACAGATAATGTCACTGAGGTTTAAAGACGTAACTAAGTGCCAGCTCTTCTCAGGACAGAGCCAGGACCCACAGGGGGGCCCCCTCCCTGGAGCCCCATCCTGACTCTGTGCTGGGCCTCCCATCAAGCTGTTTCCTGTCAGTCACTCTATGTAGGTGTCATCACCCCCAGCTTCATGGATCAGGAAATCAAGGCTCAGAGAGCTTGAGTGATTTTCCTGGGTTTGGATTCAACCTCAATCTATCTTTCCTAAAACTCATGGTTTTTGTTGTTGTTATTTTGTTGTTGCTGCTGCCAGATTCATAGTCCAGGTCCTTGGCCAGATGGGTGGGTTTTTCTTGAGCCACCAGATCCCTCACACATCCCTGAGGTCACCAATGTGATTGCAGAACAGAATCCCAGGAAGTCAGAACAGAACCTTCAGCAAATCAGACACTCTCAAGCGCCCTTCCCAATGAAGGTCCTCCAGCCCCACGGCTTTGACCCTCAGTTGCAGCCAGATTCCACTGGAGGCTTGCCCCTGAAGGGGCTGAGGTGGCAAGCCTTGCTAAGCCAAGCCAGCCAGGGTTTCTTTTTTAGGTCACTAGTTAGAAGGATGTGGCCAAGGCCATCAGCAGCAGGAGAAACCTTCATAATGCAGCTGGTCTGCTTTCCAGACCAGCATGGTGGGGCTCCCCTGATGGGCTCCCTGAGCTACTTGGCGCAAAACTGGAGCCCTCCCCTGACTGCTCAGCCACATCCATGGGGATTATTGGCTGGACTAGTGCCTGTGATGCTGGCCTGGGGCCAGAATCTTCAAATAGTCTCATACCTGGCCCTGCGACTGGTTTTCCCTCCAGCCAGACTGTTGTATGATGAAATCTGGGAGCTTATCCATTGGCTACGCAGGCCAGTTCATTCCAAATGGGCCCAGTTAATCCTTCTTGGACCTGGTTGCAGAGGGCAAGTGCATTTCAGCTCAAGTGTTTGGCCAGGAGAAAGAGCTAGAAGTGGGGGACAGAGCAGGAAATTGAGTCAGGTCTAACGGGCAGCAGGTGGACCCTGCAACTGGAGGGTGCTCATTATTCAGTGTTGCCAAACACTTGTCCAGCACCAAGAGAAGATTTATATGTGCCACCAGCAAGCGTGATTTGGCTTCATTAAAATGGAGATAACCACCTTCTAGCTTAGCATGCCAGAGGCTCATCAAGAATACAACCCGGGCTCCATTTGGGTTCCACGTAGGCCATAGCTCACAAGTCAGTGGGATGAGCAATCTTGGGGTTTTCTAGGATAAAATCTAATGTATATTGAGCAGTTATTATCCACTAAGCATCCATCTGAGCTTTTCATATGCCTTCATTTTAGAGCGACAACAGCACTACGAAGTCAGTTCTGTTATTTTTAATCCTTTTACAAGTGTGTGTATGGAAGCACAGTGACGAAGTTAACACAAAGGGAAATATCTATAAGCAGCAGAGCTGAGATTTGCACCCAGGCGTTTTCTCGCTTCTACAAAACACACTAGAAACAGAAAGTTGCATAACTGATTATTGTTCCATGGGGAAGGAGGTGGGTAAGGACAGCCCAGCGACACTGATATTATTTCTCCATTGTATAGGTGACAAACTGGGGGATTTGTCCCATTCTTGTGAAGCCAGTTTCTGTCTAGTTGGACACTACCTGGTTTTGTAGAATTCAACGGTCTGGTCAAGGTTACCCACTAGTTGGGAGGCGGTGAGAGGTGGGGTCAAGAGAGGAGCAGGACTGGTCAGAGAGGAGGTAGGGGTGTCTGTGCACACACCCCTCTGGGTGGGGGTCAGGGTTCTTTCTTCAGTCCTGCATATGGGAAGCCAAGCCCGGAGCTCTCAGCCTGCTAGGAGAAACGAGGGAAATGACACAGTGCCCACTTGTGAGTTTTCCTATGGCTGCCATGACCCATCATCATGTACTGATGGCTTTAAAACAACAGAACAGTGTTCTTTCACATCTGGAGGCCACACTCCCTCCCAAAGGCGCTGGTGGTCCCAGAAGATGGGCTGTGGTTGCATCCCTCCTACCTCAGCCTCTTCCTCTGTGTCTCTGCATGTCTCTTCTTCTGAGAAGGACACCAGTCATTGGGTTAGGGCCCGCCCCACTCCAGCATGACCTAACCAATTACATCTTCAAGGACCCTATCTCCAAATCAGCTCACCTTCTGAGGTTGAAGGTGGGAAGGAAAGTAGGGGGACACTCTTCATCCACACCCACACATGATGACCATCTCCTAGCTTTGTGAGATCAGCAACAGAGAATTCAAGAGAGGAAGGTGGAGGTGACTCACCACCAGAACAAACATTATGGTAGAGAAGAAGGGAGGACTAGGAGCCCCTCAGGAGGCTCGCTCCTTCCTTCAGGGACGTCCAAAGTGATCATCCTGGCAGTTCATGCTCAAGGAGAGCATTAGGCTCGCAGGGACAGAGTAGGATTTGGAAACTGAGTCACTTGGCAAATTCTGCCAGGCCTCCTCCTCCCCCTGGGCCCTGATGGCTGCTCCTGGGCTCCCCACATAGCCTCGGCCGTGGCCCCTCCACTCCCAGGCGAGGTGGGGTGCAGCCTTGCAGAGTGCGCATGGCTCCTGCCAGCCAGATGCCGTGTGCAGACCTCGGGCGGGTGCGGGAGGGACCCGTGTTGAGTGTGAAACATGCATGAAAAGACTAAATGTATCAAGTATAAAATGTCAACTAAAAAGTGAAAACATAACAACGTTCATATAATTAATGACGCTTTTAAGGATCACATTCCAAGCCCAAATATATGATATTTTAAGACAGTTTATCAGTTTGGATTTCTACCCCTACAAAATGCCTCCGTTCTGGAGATTTTGGCAGCACATTAGTCAAATTTCTACCACCAAAAGATGAAAGGCCCACGGAAAGGGAAATAAAAAAGCTAACTGGCTAGAAATAGCAGGGAAAACCACAACCACTGAGTTGGAAAACAGTAACACAATTTGTTAGTCATGGAAACATACAACTATGTCACTCTGTAACATACTCACTTCCTTCATTAAAGAAATACTTTGTGGCACAAGTAACAATATTATAATTTTTTATTAGGGAAAAATGCCAATGTTCTACCAAAACTCCAAGTCCTGTTAAAAAAAAAAAATCTGTCTTAAATTCCAGTTTAGTGGAAATTATTAAATTTTTCTACACGGGTAAAACAATGAATGAATTCATTTGATTTCATTTTCTTTCCATCTAAAATATACCTAAAAGTCATAAAAATAAATTTGGGGCCAACGTTGTCAACTAAGAGAAATGAACCTGTAATACAAATCTGTCATTATTAGAACTTTAAATTCTGTGAATTTTTCGTCCTTCTGCCTGGAATCCAGTGTCCTCCCATCCGGAAGCTTCACCCCCTCCCTGGTGTGGAGTGGCTCTCCTGGGCTTCTGTTCTCTGTCTTCTGCTAACCTGCCCTTCCCTCAAGCTCCTTTTCCTCTTCCATCATTTCTTCCCTGCGAGCTCCAGGTCTCCGGGGTGCAGGGCTGCCCCTGCCCATTCCCGGAGGCTCCAGGAGCCTTCCCAGGCACTCGCCCCTGTTCAAGGAGGAATTCTCCTGCCCTTCTTGGGAGCCTCAGTGCACTTCCCTGCTATAGATCTGATCTCATCCCTCAGGTTCACAATTTATTTGTGAGCCTGCTTTCACCAGAGCCATGAGGGCATCTGTTTCTGTCCTCGGGAGCAGCGGGGCTCAGGTGCTCCAAAATGTGCCCCAGAGAACTCCTGGGGGTCTGCTGCATCTGGGACTGAACCCAAACCCCCAGCTCCCCTCCAGGCTAGCTGAGAGCCTTCCCCCGGGGGCTGTGGGGTGGGCCTGCTCCAGGCCTTCATCCCTGGATTGGGGACAGCCTATGTCGCCCTGTCCAAGTTGTCTTCCCTCTGTACCTTTGTGTCTGAATCTCCTCTTCCTATAAGGCCACCAGTTATATTGGATTAGGACCCACCCCAGGATCTCATTTTAACTTTAATTACCTCCTTAGTGACTGGCTCCAAATGCAGTCCCATTCTGGTGTCCTGAGGGCCAGGATTCAACACAAGCATTTGAGGGGGGGGGGGGAAGGGTGGATTCCTCCTGTGACACCCACCTCCCTCCATGAAGAATGTGATTTCTTTTTCCTTGAAATCCCGCAGTTCCTAGATTTCTGTTTGTTTGCTTGCTTTTCATTCTGGAGGCTCCTATCTTGGTCTATCTGTTGGAGGAATTTAATTACCTACCTTTTAAAAACGCTTTGTCACTGCCCTAGACGGAGTCACACCCGTCTCTAATAAGGGCTCTTTATTCCATGTTTTTCACTTTACTTCCCGTTTCAAAACTGGATCCACAGTTCTTCCACATGGCCTGCAAAATGTTTGTGCGCTGCAGGCTCCAGGCCCTTAAATTTACAAATTATTGTCTCCTTGAAAGCGAGGCTAACCAGACCTGGTTTCCAGGCATTCCCGAGGAGCATAAAGCCAAAGACCTGCCATAAAAAATGTCCAATGAGTTCCAACCCTTCTTTGGAGAGCTCAGAAAGGCAGCCACTTAAGTTTGCTTTTTAAATCTTTTTTTTTTTTTCTTACTGAGAAGGATCATACAGAATCAACCCACTAAAAAAGAATTGTCGTAAAATCTCACACCATTGACTTGTAAATGGAATTGAATCTGTAGCGTCTACATAATGATACTATCAAAAAGGAAAAAACTATCACATCCATATAACAGATGAGATATGAAATGACTACCATGGCAGATGAACACCCCAGAGGTATTTTGCTTCATTCTACTCACTGCGTTTATATCCCCAGTTTCTCTAATTTTAGTTATTTTTTTCCTCAGGTCTCAAGACAAGAGCAGAAAGACTTTTTTTTTTTTTCCCCCTCCTGACAAATTACCCCATACAGAAGTCAATAATATAAATACTTACGTTTCTGGGGTCAGGGCTGGGACTTTATTAAAACTGATTTTTCAAAATGTATTTCCGTTGTTAGTACAGCTACGGGGACGCCCTCCCATCAGATGCTCCCCCTCCCACAATCAGAGCCTGTGTGGCGCGGGCTCTGGCCAGGAGGGCGGTGGGAGATGCGGATGGGGCCGAGAGTCCTGGGGTCAGCCCCGTGGTAGGGTGACCCTGGAGCAGAGCATCAGAGGAGGGTCTTCCCAGTTCCTCCCACACCTGCCTGGGCTCCTGACTGCTCAGTCCCTCCGCGACTGCCTAGGGTCATCAGCAGGCGTCTTTCAAGGGGAGTCCCACTTGAAGCAAAAACGCAGTGTCCCCAGAGAAGAAAAGTCACCCGAAACATGGACACAAGCCTTGCTTTCTGCGGCCAGAGGGATCTCTTCCGAGAGTGGAGACCATGACCCAGACCCTCTGCCCTCAGCCCCCAGGGGGTCACACTTAGGCTCATTAGGGCCAGCGCCTGGCGTGCGCTGTGGCCCCGGGGTCTGAGCCAGGTGACCGGGGTCCGCATCAAACTCGCCCCCTGGCGCACAGCCAACACCCCCGCGCTTTCCCTCACCCTCCGTGAGTTATTGGCGTTCCTACGATTTACAGGCTGGAGGGGCCTGGTTAAACTGTGTGCTTTGGACTTATTAAATATTGCTGGCCTCGGGGAACGGCTGAGCCGGTGCTCATTCCCACGAAGTGTGGTTAGCCCGCTAATTGTGGGGAACACAAGCCCTGGCCGGCTAATGAAGATCTATAGGGGAAACCAGAGTGTCTCCCCAGAAAGCCACGCCGGGGTGCTTGCTGGGGGTGCTCACCCGCTCAGAGGGCGCGCGATGCGAGAGCCGCCCGAGTGTGCCACGCCCGAGTGTGCAGTGTGAGCGCACGCCGCAGCAAGGGGCCCGTCCACACGGGAGCGTGTAAACCGGGGACGGAAACAGAAGGAAGTATGTAAGAGCAGCAAGGAGGCCTCAGCCACGTCATCCGCAAACAGATAATAAACACACGGAAAATAAAAGTGCCCCGCAAGGGGCGCCTGGGTGGCTCAGTCGTTAAGCATCTGCCTTCGGCTCAGGTCATGATCCCAGGGTCCTGGGATCGAGCCCCGCATCGGGCTCCCTGCTCAGCAGGAAGCCTGCTTCTCCCTCTCCCACTCCCCCTGCTTGTGTTCCCTCTCTCGCTGTGTCTCTCTCTGTCAAATAAATAAAATCTTTAAAAAAAAAAAAAAAAGCCCCCCAAGCGTAAGCACGCGCGTGGGGTGACTTCGGTCCCTCCTTCTGGTCTTCTCATGCCTTTCCATTCCAGCCAAACTTTGATTCAGCTTCCGTGACACCTTAATTATATTTATGCTTTGTACCTTTCTTTATTTGTCAGGGCTTAAAGATAGCTCGTTTTCTTTTGTAATTTTCCAAGAAGGTTGCAGGAAAAAAAAAAAAAAAGCACGTATGCCTTAGGAAGAGCTTGCAAAATGATCATTTCTTTTTCCCCCACAACCTTTTTTTTTTTTTTTGTAGTAGAAAGGCAACACGTGTTCATTGTGCAAAATTTGGAAAATGCAGAAAAATATAAAGAAGGTAAATTGTATCCATAATTCTTCCTCCCAGAAATGGCCAGAGTTATATTCTGGAAAATTTGTTTTTGTGTTTATTATAGTTGATCTAAAAGAAAAATAAAGGTAAATGGAAATACAATTTTATTTTATAAAGTTAAGATCATTCTATATACAGTAGTGTACACTGTGTTTTATAAACTTATGTTGTAAGAATGTTAATACAGCACGAAGTATTCTTTGAAAGTGTGCTTTCTAAGGGCTATGAAATATTTTTCAATGCGTGTACCATAATTTCTCTTTTTGTTTCTCTATTTTTGGATATTTAGACAATTTCTAGTTTTCTCACACAAATCATGCTGCAATGACTATCCCTGTACATAAACCTTGGAACACATTTCTGGTAATTTCTTAAGTGTACGTGCCTAGGTGTGAAATTATTGAGTTAAAGAGACAGAACATTCTTGAGGCACTGTCTCCATATTGCAAATTGCACGAAATGCCCCATATCCCAAATGCATGAAACGTCCTTCTTTCTGTACCCTCCCCAGGATGAAGTATTCCCCTCAAAATTTACCAACAGATATATGCCTTTTTTATAGGGGAAAAATATGTTTTTGAATTTAATGCAAAAGAGACGAACACTGTTAATATATAATTGTGTTCAATTTGGATTTATTTTGCAATTTGCAAGTTGCTATCTTTTAAAAACAGGGTGTTAGTATTTTTTCTTACAGATTTGGAAACTGTCTTTGTGTTATTATGATTGGTATTTTGTTGTCATCAAGGTAGCATTTTTTCCTAGTTTCTAAGTTGTCATAATTTTGTACATGACATTTGTTGATATTTGAAATAGCTTTGATGATATAAATTGTTAGAGAGTCAAATTTATTACTCCCTTCCTTTCTTATTTGTTTTACTTTATTTATTCTTTGGAAGTTCTTCACCTTCTCAAAATAATTTTATATAACTCATCAGAAAAAAAACATCTTGTGTTTTGGTGTCTTTTTATGTTTTTAACTTATTAATGTCATGAAAACATAAGTCAGCATATAGAGCGATGAGAGACCCTAGCTTGATTTTCCCTCCCAATTAGCCAAGTTAGTGGCACAATTGTGTTATACAATCCATCATTTCCACAGATTTCCACAAAATCTGATGTATTCCAGGGTCTTTTTCTGGACACTATATTCTCTTCTACAAATCTGTTTGCATATTTTTGTAGATTAACAATTTCATTTAATTGTTATGTTAGTTTTACAATGTGATTTATAATATAGATACTATATATTTAGATAATATAATAAATACAATATATTAGCTTTACATCTGATAGATTGTTTCCCATCATTTTTTTTGGTACATTTAAAATCATTTTCACAAAACGGTGCAGGCACTTTGGAAAAGTTTGTCAGTTTCTCAAAATGTTAAACATAAATTTCTCGGACGACTAGCAATTTCATTCCTCAGCACCGACTCAAAGAAAGAAAGCATATGTTGACAGAAGACTGGTATGCAAATGCCATAATAGCCAAAAAAATAGAAACAACGCAAATGTCTATCCAACTGGAATGGAAAAACGGGATGTGGTATACCCATATATCACAGAACATTATTCAGCCATATAAAGGAATTCTAATGCACACCACAGTGGGGATGAACCTTAAACACATTACGCTAAGTAAGAGAAGTCAGACATGAAAGTCCACATAGTCTATGATTCCATTTAGAGAAATGTCCAGAACAGGGATCCACAGCAACTGGAAGGAGGGTAGCGCTTGCCTGGCCAAGGTGGCTGGAGGCGCATGCCCCTCCCTCTTGCTACACTGTGGGGATGGTTGAACAAGTCTGTAAAGACGCTCCACGTCATTGAATTGTACACTTACAATGAGAGGATTTTATGGTATGTAAATTAGACCTCAATAAAGCTGTCAAACATCATTTTCACTATTTATTTGTCAGATTATGGTAGGATCATTGGTTGAGTCTACCCCCAAATTCCCTCAGTATTACACTAAAACTTAACTGAGGAAAACTGCTATATTTATACTGATAATTTGCTATCTAGAAACATCATATATATTTTATTTCTTTTTTGTTATATAAATGGAATCATACAGTATGTAACCTTCTGGATATTCCATTAAATTCTCTTTTTATTGCTTAAGGGTCACATTATACATTTACTTCACTAATTTTTTTCTTAAGGTTAGACTCACTCATTTTCTTCTGATTAATATTATGAATGTTTTTTATGGTAAGTATTTCAAGCTTCTTATTACCAGCGTATTTTTGAAAGCATTTTTATATTTATTTAACCTTACATCACTTTTTTTAAAATTTTAAGATGTTTTTAAATTAATTTGGTATTAGAGGTATATAATTGTAGAGACTTCAAAACAATTTTCTAATATTATTTTCCTTCCTCTGCACCAGCTAGAACCTCCTCCATGAATTAAGAGATTGTTGTTGATAACAAATAAAATGGTCTCATTCCTGATTTTAATGGGAATTTTTACAGTGCTTCACCATTAAATATCATGTTGAGTTTTGGTTTGTGCATGTGTGTTATAACTTATTTATTTTGAAATAATTATAAATCTACAGAAAGTTGCAAAAGTAATATGGTGGTCCTGTGTACCCTTTGCCCAGCTTCTCCTATGAACTACATCTTCCCAAACTATCATGTGACATTGATACCAGGAAATCGGCATTAGTACTGTGGGTGTGTGGGTGTGTGTGTGTGTGTGGTCCCTCGTCATCTATCGTGTGTGCAGATTTGTATAACCATCACCGCAGTAGGGACACAGGACTGTTCATCACCACACAGATCTCCCCTCTTCTACCCCCTTAGAGCCAAACCATTCCATCCCTGATCATCCTTAACCCCTGACAACTTCGAATTCTCCACCTCCCGCTATCATTTGGGTGTATCAGAAAGGTATATGTGTTATATAATATATAACTTTTTCAGTTGGCTTGGGTTAGTTTTGTTTTGTTTTTCTTTAAGATTTTATTTATTCGAGAGAGAGAGAGCATGAGCGGGGAGGAGAGTGAGCGGGGAGGAGAGAGAGAAGCAGACTCCCTGCTGAGCGGGGAGCCCCAGGTGGGGATCCATCTCAGGACCCTGGGATCATGACACGAGCTGAAGGCAGACATTTAACCGACTGAGCCACCCAGGCGCCCCTCATTTGGCTTGTTTTACTCACCACCCTGTCTTTGAGATCAAGCAAGTTGCTATGTATATCAGTAACTTGTTTCATTTTATTGTTGCACTATTGGGACAGGTGGATGGACCAAAGTTTGTTTACCACTCACCTACTGTAGGAAATTTCGGTTGTTTCCAGTTTGTACCTATTACCTGTCAATTGCCACCTACTGAGTTTTTGCATAATTACAAGATTCTTAAAAGAAACATTATTGCTATCATCGTTAACTCCTAGACTTAATTAATGGCCTATAGAGTTGAAAATTTGAAAAGCCAAATCATTGGAGAGTTTAAAAGGAGCTTAAAAAAAAGAAAACACTTGAACAAAACTGTCCTTTAATACATGCATACATATTAATTAAGAGTGACTAAGTAAATCTTTTCTCTTGGTAACATTGAGCATAAAGACAGAAAAAGACAGAGTAAGGAATGAGAAAGAAAAGAGGCAGGGAGAGTCAGAGGGCTGGAGAAACAGGAGGAGGAAGGAAAAAGAGGCCATCTCCCAGAGTGGGACCCCATGCTATCCAGTTTCCTACCAAAGGTGAATTTGGTATTTAGCCTAGAGAATTCCGTCCTGGGAAATGTCCAGGTATGTCCTGGAGGGTGAAGGATGGGATCTCAGTTTTCAGTCAATGAACACCCTGGGATTTGGAGGTTTAAGCCACCTCATTAATGTTACTTCAACTTGATTTTTGGCGTAGGAGTGGATTTTTTTTTTTTCATTTGTTTCTGATGTTTGCTTAACAGAGACAGAAAATGAGAAATTTCCCTGAGGTGAGGAAGACAGTCGAGACAGTGTAGACAAAAGACTATTCCTGCTCCCGAGACCATCCGAGACACAAAGACAGGAGTTAGAGGCCATCGCTCAAATGGAAGAGAGATTTTAAAAGCCCTGATTATCTCAGGAACATACATTGGAAGACCTTCCACAAATATAATTCAATCTGAAAGGCTTTTTCAAGGTTAATGAATATCAGTGAAAGTTATAAATTAGATGTTTTTAAATGTAAACTTGACCGTTTTTAATCAAGTTAAAAGAGCTATTTCAATTTCTTATGAAAATGAGGGCTAAGATGATCTTAAGTCCAGAATAATTTGAACATCTGAATTTGCACAGTGTTCCCTCCCTCTGCGGTAACTATTTAGAACGACCTCCTCCATTAATCCTCCATTAATACTGCATTAATAATCTCAGTACTCACGGAATATGGCCATGCCTGCGGAGAGACGGCCTCTGAACACGCCCAAGCTGAGCGTCTTCGTGTAGACTTGGCTTAGGAAATGAACTGGTAAAGAAGTACAAAAACTGTGTGAAAACTGAAATCTGTATTTCCTTAACTCGTTCACCTGCAGTGAGAGGAGGTTCTTATACACCGTTTGGGTTGGTTCCGGCGTAGCTATTTCTTTTTGGTTCAAAGTAAAAAGAGAACTTCAGGGCCAATGGTAGTATCTTAAGTCAGAAACAAGGGTTTCTCATGAGACGCCTCTTGTTAATATTCCTTGCTTTTTGTGGAGTAAATGGGTTGGCTTCATATGACTTGTAAATAATGACTAAAATGAAAGTAAAAAGTCCGCAAGTATTTACTAGCTCTTAGCTCCTAGCCCTGTGGAAAGGGGTCCCCACTGTAGTTAACAGAACACCAGCATCTTCTATACCATATGATGTCATTGTGAGGAGGAACAAAAAAGGACTCACGAAAATGCCCAGCAGAGCACCTGGCATGTGGCAAGAGCTTAAGACATGTTTGCTAGTTTGTTGTTTTACTGTCCTTGCCAGAAAGAGGTTCTGTCCGTGAGGAAAGCACTGTTACTGCACGAAACAGTGGTGCTTCTGTAAATAAAATTAAGTGCTAAAAGATCTGATATAGACAATAGAGTTCCAACTGAGCTCCATTGATCACCATGTTGTCTATCTACCACGCTACAGGTGCCGGGCTGAGCACCGCGCGGAGACAGGACACACATCTCAGCATGTTGTTGGAAAGACTCTGAGGTCCTTCTAAGGTAGAATTGTCACCTGAAGTTTAAGTGACCTAAAATCTGCTTCTAAGAGTAGTCATTCAGTTCCCACCGCCAATTTACCTCTCTCCACCAAACCTTAGGAAAATTTCAAGACGACCGGCAAAATCATAATAATTAATCAACATCATCATCATTTTAGTTGAATAAAGCAGTATTGCAACAAAATAGCTTTTGAAATCAATGTTCCCAAACCCCCCTTCATTTGGTTTGCAAAACCATAACACTAAAACATCCTAACTGATTTTATTTCTGCACTTTGTTAAAGTGATTTGATCCCAAGCTGGGACCTCATATGCCCAACATTTAAACCACAGAAAACTTTACCAGCTTGGTTTTGAACTTACAGAAACAGTAGCTTTTAATGGAAATGCTGACAGACCCTTAAGTATAGCAACGTGAATGGCACCAGTGATAATAAATATGAGGAGTGATTCCCAAACCGAAGACGGGCAAATAGTTACCCAGCTGCTACAGAAATAGCAAGATAGAATTAAAAAAAAAAAAAAAAGGAGAAAAGAAATTAAATGAAATGGATATTAGCTGGAAACATCTGTGTTCACCACAGAGCAAAATGCATATTCAGCAGCCAGTTTATTGGCTCTTTAGAGGATGTGAATGGTGCATTGTAAATAATGACCCGCCTGTAATAAATTCCCAGTAAAAAAGAGAGGGGCCTCTGTGTGTTCCTCCTACAATTCACATTTCTGGGTCCCCGCTGTGAGTGATGATTCACAGCAGTCACAAATTCCTGTTTTCAAAATGCTATTGTATACTCCAGGGCTTTCATTAAGTTTTACACTAGCTGGGGAAATTTAAAACTTGAGAGAGCGAGGAGAGCAGAGCAGAGAGGGGCTCTCGGTGGTGGCGGCACTTAACACTCGGTCTGAGGCGGCGGTGATGAATGTGATAGGCGGGCATGCCTCCCAATCCAGCCGGATTGCCTCCCATCCTTCTTCCTTCTGGAAACCCATAACAAAAGGAGAGAGCAAGGGTCAGTGACTTCCTTATGCGATGGGAAAGGAGAAAGACGAGCTAAAGATCTTCGCAGCTGAATTTTGAGACGCAGTTGGGAAGGAGCATGAAGAATAGGGCGCTGCGAGTGACGGGCTCCACGAGGCCTCCGTCTGTCGGGGTTGGCCCGGCTCAGATGTGCCCGCGCCTTGCTCCACCGAGTCCTGAAGCCTGCCCCGCCCACCAGGACCTGGGGCCCTGCTCCTTATGTCTGCCTGCTACACCTGGTGGGCGCACACACCTGGCCAGGGCCTGATGTTTGGTGTGGTGGATCCTAATACTTCAAGAAGAAATAGTCCACTCTGGATGCAAGGTTGAGTATCAACCTTAAGTATCAGGATAAAGAAAGAAATGTCCTCATCCAGTTCAGCGACTTTCTTTCTTTCTTTTTTTTTTTCAACTTTTATTGTCTTTCCTTAAAGTTTAGTTGGAACAAGGACAAATTAACACATTGGTGGCTTTCTTATTGAGGTACAATTGGCATATAACTTTATATTGGTTTCAGGTGTACAACATAATGATTCGATCTCTGCATAAATCGTGAAACCCAGTGAATTTCAAAGCTCAAGTTACCCAGCCTGTTGCCACCAACCTGAAGGGACTAATCCCCACACCTGGACTAATCCACCTACAGGACAATGTTTTACATTCTGTCTGCATCTTCCAGCCAAATGGCTGCGCAACAGTGCAAAGTACCCTAATGAGAAGACCTTTGGCGGTCTCAAAATTTCCAGGGCTCAGAGTACTCAGGAAGCACCATGTCTGGTGGCTACCTCTGTGTGCACTTCAGAAGAACCGCGTCTTCCCCATGTCTGCAGAGAGCCGCTGATGCACAGGGGTGGAGCTCACTGCCATCTGGATTCCACCGATCCCTACAGGAGCATCCCTGTGTCCTCATATCCCTGTGTCCCTGGGGGAGCGGCCAACAAGGCTGCGTGAGAAGGGGTTGTTTCACTGAAGATAACCAAGAAGTGTGTTTATCAAGAGCTCCACATCACACCAGCATATCCTTTGCGTATTTCTTCCCGGGGTCTTCGATGGATCTCTACGCATGGATCTGCACACGGCAAACGCATTAAGTCATTTTCTAAAACAAAACGCAGTTAATCCTCGTTCCGTGTTTTCTCTTCTTTTGTCTTTCCAAATAAACTAGTCCTTTCCAAATAAGCAAGTGGAGAGAACCATGGATAGCTTTCTTTTAAAAATACATTTCTGTCAAAGGAAACTTATATGGTGCTTCTAGTAATTCCAAAATTTCTCTTATTTTTTTTTTTCTCCAAGGGGTACTTGGGATTTTCGAAGTCAGGCTTAAAAGTGAAGAAAGCGCATTTTACAACACACCCTGTCCTGTTTTTAGCAATTACAGAAGTGGATGTGGGACAGCCTCCGCCTCTGCTGTTCTGTTTTCCAGGCTCAGAAAGGGGGTCTGCGGTGGGGCTTGGTGGCCTTGGCCCAATGCCCTGGCTGAAGTGTTGCACCTTGTGAAGGCCAGCTGGTGGACAATGGGGTGAACCCCCAGGGGCAATCGGGCAGTGGCCTCTGCTGATATTGGAACACCTCAGTCTTTAAAAACAGAAGTGTCTCTGCAAACATGAAATAAAGAATTGAGGAAAGCTCTTCTCATTCTGGAAAGAGGAAGGCAGATTCTCAATACTAATTATCAAATCAATCAATTTGTTTAAATCAGCAAACCTTTCTTGTGTATCGATTACATGCAGGCAGTGTGCTAGGTTTTATGAGACGTGTCCTGGTGACTAAGGCATGGTCACCTATTTCTAACAGCAAAAAGATGCCTGCATGTTGCAATTCACCATAAAACAAAGAAAAGAGTGATCCTAAAAATAAAAGTGAAAGGATGGATACAATATGGACTTTAGAATACTAACTGAAATGGATGGAGTAAACTCAGATACTCCCGGAATCCAAGGACACGAGAACATCAATTTAATTTTTGAACCTGAAAGAATGGTTGGGGAGATAGAATATTACTTCTCATAGCAGGTAAATTGTAGCCCAATACCTCTGAGAAGCAGCAAAAGCTGAAAATAACCCAGAGAAGGGTTTAGATCCATCTGGAATAACACATCCACATTAGTCGCCTAAGGAAGGCAAAGACATTTTGGATACAACCATACTCTCTGATTGAACATGCACTGATGTTATTCCCATGGGTCGAATAAACCAAAAACGTTATGTTGGTTTCTGGAAAGACAGGTGGGAACGCTGGGGGGACTGCTCTGACCCTTGAGGCTGACAGCTGTCCCATCATGGGCCTTGCTGCATTGCTAGTTACCAGAACAGACACAAAAGCAAACTGTCCTCTTCTGAACGATATGGCCACTCCATGGGGCACATGCTAGGACTTCTCTACTGTGCCTGTGTTCCTATACTCCACACGTACCCCATGTCTGTGCACTCAGCGAAGTGGATCCCACAAGTAAAACTAGACAGTAAGCCCCTCTTCTGAGTGAACTCAATCAACCAGTTTTATGAAAACAGAAGAGAAAATAAGGTCCTTACAGAAGTCCGGTTGAGTACCTGCCGAGTGTTGATACCTTTCACCAGACCATCCCTGCCTACAGAGCCCTTGTGTTTACTGCACCTGTTAGATCCTGTCTCCTGCAGATCCAGACCTCCCTTTGAGACCATACCGCCCACACGACATCTTTGTTTCAGAGTGAGTCACAATTACTTTAGGCTGATTTCTAAAGCAAACTGGAGTTCAGATGAATACATCAAGAAGGCTTACTAGTTAGTATGTTGCTAAAAATAAAAATAAAACATGGCACAAACCACTGTGTGCAGAAGTCTAATTCTACAAAAAGAAATCGACGTTTATATGCTCATTGCAATATCACAGGGCTTTGATTTATTATCAGTGTTTTTACTCTGGATGATCAGGTTAGAAATGCTATCTGGCTATTGCAGACATTGCTGCTATGAACATTGGGGTGCATATGGCCCTTCTTTTCACTACATCTGTGTCTTTGGGGTAAATACCCAGTAGTGCAATTGCTGGGTCATAGGGTAGCTCTATTTTTAATTTTTTGAGGAACCTTCATACTGTTTTCCAAAGTGGCTGTACCAACTTGCATTCCCACCAACAGTGTAAGAGGGTTCCCCTTTCTCCACAACCTCTCCAACATTTGTTGTTTCTTTCCCTGTCCATTTTTGCCATTCTAACTGGTGTAAGCTGGTATCTCAATGTGGTTTTGATTTTCATTTCCCTGATGGCTAATGATGATGAACATTTTTTCATGTGTCTGTTAGCCATTTGTAGGTACTCTTTGGAGAAGTGTCTGTTCATGTATTCTGCCCATTTTTTGACTTGATTATTTGTTTTTTGGGTGTTGAGTTTGAGAAGTTCTTTATAGATCTTGGATACCAGCCCTTTATCTGTAGTGTCATTTGCAAATATCTTCTCCCATTCTGTGGGTTGCCTCTTTGTTTTGTTGACTGTTTCCTTTGTTGTGTAGAAGCTTTTTATCTTGATGAAGTCCCAAAAGTTCATTTTTGCCTTTGTTTCACTTGCTTTTGGAGATGTATCTTGAAAGAAGTTGCTGTGACCGATGTCGAAGAGGTTACTGCCTATGTTCTCCTCTAGGATTTTGACGGATTCCTGTCTCACATTGAGGTCTTTCATCCATTTTGAGTTTATCTTTGTGTATTGTGTTAGAGAATGGTTGAGTTTCATTCTTCTGCATGTGGCTGTCCAATTTTCCCAGCACCATTTATTGAAAAGACTGTCTTTTTTCCATTGCATATTTTTTTCCTGCTTTGTCGAAGATTATTTGACCATAGAGTTGAGGGTCCATATCTGGGCTCTCTATTCTGTTCCATTGATCTATGTGTCTGTTTTTGTGCCACTACCATACTGTCTTGATGATGACAGCTTTGTAATAGAGACTGAAATCAGGCAACATGATGCCCCCAGCTTTGTTTTTCTTTTTCAACATTTCCTTGGCGATTCAGGGTCTTTTCTGATTCCATACAAATTCTGTGGAAAGAGCCAAGATGCCCTTCAACAGATAAATGGATAAAGAAGATGTGGTCCATATATACAATGGAATATTACTCAGCCATCAGAAAGGATGAATACCCAACTTTTACATCTACATGGATGGGACTGGAGGAGATTATGCTGAGTGAAATAAGCAGAGAAAGTCAATTATCATATGGTTTCACTTATTTGTGGAACATAAGGAATAGCATGGAGGACATTAGGAGAAGGAAAGGAAAACTGAAGGGGTGGGGGGAATCGGAGGGAGAGATGAACCATGAGAGACTCTGGACTCTGAGAAACAAACAGGGTTTTAGAGGGGAGGAGACTGGGGGTGGGCTAGCCCGGTGATGGGTATTAAGGAGGGCGCGTACTGCATGGAGCACTGGGTGTTACATGAAAACAATGGATCGTGGATCACCATATCAAAAACTAATGATGTATTGTATGGTGACTAATATGACATAAAAAAAAAAAAGGGCTATCTGGTTTTTTAACTTCTTTTCCTTTTCTTTGTTCCCCAAGTTTTCTGCTCTATGAGGTTGAGGACATAATCTCTATATAAAGCAAGTTCATAAAAGGTAAAATTATAACAACAGATAGAAAATGAACACATGTTAAATATTTTACTTAATCAATGAGAAATCCAAGCAGATATCATAACCAGTTCAAAGAATAAATTTTAAAAACATAAATATTTATGAAGTGACAGAATGTTGGAATAAATGTGCAAATGAAAGCAAAACTGGTTTTTCCACAAGGAGAAGATATAATTCAATTGAACTTCTTTAGACAGAATTTCTGAGTCTATTGACAAGAATTATTTTGCATTGCTATCAGTATCTACAATTCGGAAGTTGTAAAATAATTCCCACAGAATGAAAATCAAATACCTCAGAGGGTTCTCCTCTAGACTCCTCTAGAGTCTAGATAATCTAAAGTTTTCCACTAAAACACAAATTTTTCCCTACACTATTTAGTTCATTTCTCTTTCCAGAGCTTAAGTCTTCCCAGTCTCAAAGTGGGACCACTTGATAAATACTTACTTAAAGTGTGAGTAAATCTATAGCTTTTATAATTAGGATAATTTTATTTCAAGTTTTTTTAACTTTTTTAATTTTTAATTTTGTATTTATTTATTTTTTAGTGCAGCCTTATCTCTGGAGAGTGGATAGAATTAGGAAATTCAAAGATTCCCCTCCCAGGACAGTCACAGTACGGTTGTGCTGATATACACTGAGCAGCCATGGGAGGTCTCATGCACATTTTAGTCCTTGTAAATACTGCTAACGTTGTTTGGAACACAATGCTCTGGAGTCAGGAATGGGTGTGAGGAACAGAGGGAAAAGAGAAGCTGAGAACACAGCTCTGGTTCAGGAAGCAAGTTCATGCTCCCCACTCTGTGTGGGCTGGGACATCTTTGTTTATTCACTGCTATGTCCTCCCACCACACAAACCAACCAGGAGCCAAGGTGAACCAGGGCAGAAAGAAGTTCCCAAGCAGCACAAGGAAGAACGTTTTTTGGAAAATCTTTTTAGGATAGAAAGTTTTTGTTTGAAAGAAAAAGAACACCAGATTGCTTTTTAAAGATCGCTATCTGCACATGACGTGTTGCTGCATTTGAGGCATGGGGTGGATTACTCACTTTTATTCCCCTTGAAGAAAAGCCATTTGTAGACGTGATGTTAAAAAGTGATCACTTTTTTAAGCATCCTACTTTTTGTAACAGAGCCACCTTCCAATACAATTCGTTTCCTTAGGATTGTATTTCATGCCCTGGAAAGCCTGCATTCCCTGGAAGCCCCTCCTCCAGGCACCTTTGGGCCCAGTTACTTCTCACTGGGGTGGGAGCTGCACTCCATCGTGACTTTCATTACCCTATTTGTAAGCCTCAGCTCTGCTGCTGTGAATCTCCAAGGGCGCACCGCGCTCCGGGAACAACCTGCCCCTTGGGGATTCACAGTTCTGTTACTCTCGAAGGCCTGGGGCACAGCACCCAGCTTCCCTCCCCAGCCTGTCTCGCTCGGAACTCACCCCACAGGCACCGAACAGGGAAGTTCTAGTCAGAGAACTGATTCCCCCTGCCCATATGCCCAAGCCCCTGTGCGTCTGCCTGGGGTTGTGGTCCCGCTCCTCGCGGCCCTCCCTGTCCCCGGTCCCCTCCGCAACCCCTTCGCAACCTCCAGGAGAGATGAAGACACACTTACAAAGGCAGAGCTCCAAAACTTGGCCAAGGCTTACCAGCACATCTGGTGACTCGAAATAAGTAAGTCTGATAAAGACAAGATCTGCTTTATTAGATTTTTGCTGGTTCCCTATAATGACTTTCTTACCCTGCGCTGCAATCCAAGCCCTCCCCACACCCAAGCACGCGGCTTTTGGAGGCTCGGGGAAACAGGAGGGAAAAGGAGAGACAAGCACAAACAGGGGCTCTCCTCTGCCTGTCCACTTGCCAGCACTCCGACTTGGTTTCCTCCCCAGGGACGGGTGTCTTACCACCGGGAGTGAACGACGGGTTTCCATCAGCCCAAGAGTGAATCAATGTGAAATACCGAAGCTAAACTATAAAGATACCTGCTACAATACTATATTTTATCATTACATTTATAGCTACAGTATCATAGTAAAATATTATCATATCACTAAAAAACAGATGCTGGGATGACTTCTGGAGGGGAAAAAGCCGCAGGGACTGATCTTTCCCTTGTGGGAGCTGCTGTGGCATTTGCCAGGTCCCTGTGATACATGGAAATTATTCTTCTGATAACTGCAAATCACTCTCTTATTTATGGAGATACAATAGACATATAATGTATTAATTTTAGGCATGCAATATACTGATTAAATATTTGTATATAAAAACCATTCTTTTTTAAACATGTCAAATTTAGGAGCGTTGGTGGCATATGATGCTGGACTTCGCTCGTTCACAGAAACCATTTACCTGTGCAAGTTGCACGAGTCACATGGTCAGCCGATTCACCAGGGTCAATGTGGGCCAGGAATTTGCTTTGCAATTATCAGATACATTTTTTTTTTTAAAGTGCAAAAATCCACAAGAGGTGAAGGCATCTTTAATAACGATATTCCGACTTGAGATGTCTGGAAGAATTTGGAGTATGCAAATTAATTGTGAGTGTGCAAGAATCACCCTCGAGTACTGAGCTGAGCTCAGTCAGGATTTACTGGCTTACTAACGGCCACGTCCCCGTTTGGCTATGCGAGTGCTCACTAGGAGTGTCCTGTCCCTGTCCCACCGTTCTATGTCTGACTGGGGAAAGGGGTGAGCAGGTACCTGGTTTTTGTAGGTCATGGGTCACAGGTCACTAGATCAAGAGGCCCTGAGTCTGGACCAGAAGTAGACCTCCAGCTTGATGCCAGGATGGAACCAGACTTCTGTGGGCCCTGAGGTGGCAGGAGCATGTTTTGCATGCCTCCTGCACTCACAGAAAAGTTCCACTTCTAGATCACGATCTCCACTCCATGTTCCATCCTCCTGCAAGGCTCATGGGGCACCATTCACTCCCCTGCATCCCCACCCAGGTCTTGCCCTCACCCAGAACAACTCCACGTCTGAAATCCTAAATTCAGACATCCCGCCCTCTCACCGAAACCTCCTCTCCTTATAGAGCACATTCTCTATCCTGACTTCACCTATTCCTAATATCTGAAACCTCTACTGCTCTCCCCTTGCTTTCCCTCCTGTGTGCCCCACACTTAGTACTTTATCTGTTTCACCACTTCTTGCCAGTGCACAAATGTCTTGTCTCCTTGCCCTTCCATTGCATCTCCCAAGAAAACAGACAAACAAGCATCTAATTTTAGATCAATCCACACATCTCCTTTCTCTGTTCCTGTGCTGGGCTGTTGAGAATTGGAAGAAATCTGCCATTATAATAGGAATCACTCCAGATACAACTTCTCTGACCTCATCCACAACCCCCATGTGGCCTGATGGTTGTATTTTGGGTCTGGAGACAGGTAGCAGTTCTCAGGTGGAGAGAGGCTTCTGTAAGGAGGGGATACTAAAATGACTTACACTTAGGTGTCAAAAGGAAGGAATGATAGCGTTAATTGGCTACAAAATTTCTCCCCAAATGAATCCTCAATCAACAGTGTGATTGACTGACTATCTTGGGCACACAACCATACTTGATTGGTCACAATCAACTCATTCTGGGTTTTTTTTCCTCTATCTCTTCTCCTGAAAATGAGGGACTTCAGTATCCATTCAATATAACCACTTAGAGTTTCTACACATCTTTGAATAAACAAGCATATATTGAGCACCTTATGTGTGCCTGATGCAAAGCTAAGTGTTATGCAAAATAGAAAATAGTCTTCAAAGGCTTATAATCCAAGTGGAAGGAGAAAACCAACATATTTAAACAGCTGAAAAATAGATACAGGCAGAGTCTGTTGTACTTACATTGACTGACAAAGAAATCCAAAAATGGGAAAGAGTCTTCGTGGGACTTGGGCTATGTTTTGAAGGAAGACTGCCATGTAGATAAACAGGAGGGAGACATTCCCCCCACATTCACCCTGTTCTGCCAACTCTAGTGTTGCCTCTCTTTGTGATTGTGGAGCAGAATGCTCCACCGCAGAACACCCCAGCAGGCAGGTGTGACAGGAACTTCAACTGACAACAGAATCTCTGGTCCTAACCTGTCTCTTGCCAAATACCTTCAGGATTCACACATAGGACTCTCTTACCCTAGAATATCTGAAAATTCTCCCTGAGGGGAGAACAAATCTTTAGGCTGTCCTGTGACAATTCCCAAACTCACCCCTTTGGCCCCAAGACAGAACCTACGTGAGGCCCCTCAGTTCAAACCCCATGGGACTCCCTTGCACCTTGGAGTTCTTCTTGTGCCTTCTATGCGCTCAGCAGGAGGATGTGGGACTGGGGTGGAACTGACTCAGGGGATGTGGAGAGGGGTCTCTTGAGTCTCAGCCCCTCACACCCGCATGCATCTCAGAGAGGAGCATGGGCTCAGTCAATCCCAAGGTCAACAGTGAAGGGAGTCTGTGCAGTGAAGAGCGGTCTGTGCAGCAGAGTGAAATACCTCATCTTTGGTTGGGCAGTTATTCTACCTGCTCTATTAAAGTAGGTATCATTGAGTTCCCTAGACACAACTTTATTTATAAATTAATCTCTTATCCTAAAATTTGTCCATGTTTAAAATAGAATCCCATTGTATGCCTGAATATTACATTCTGTTAAAAGGACAGAAAAGTACAGAGCATGACTCATTTCCAATTTTTTTTTTTATTTTAGAGAGAGACAGAGAGATACAGAGAAAGAGAGAGTGGGGGGAGGGGCAGAGGGATATGCAGAGAGAAAATCTCAAGCAGACTCAGTGCTGAGCACAGAACCCAACGCAGGGCTCAATCCCACAACCCTGAGATCACAACCTGAGCCGAAATCAAGAGTCAGATGCTTAACGGGTGCCCCTCATTCCCAATTCTTAAAATATTTGAGAAAGGTGTTCTCTCACTGACTCCACATTATTTTACAGCCTTTAGTAAATTATTCACAATACTACCATATTGATCACTCCGGTCATTTTATTTTTGGAGTAAAATCCACTTTAAAACTAATGAGTACAAAATGTCATCAAAATATGTGATAGTTTTTGCAGAAAACAAAATAGTTATTTTTTTTCTACAATAGCTTGTAATGATACAGTCACATTCCATTTTTGTTGTTTTTGGTTTGGTTTGATTTTTGTTTGTTTAACATTTTTATTCATCTATTATTATTAAGAGTTTTAAAGAAATTAAGGATGGAAAGAGAATAAAATTGGCTATTATAAGGGCAGGAGTGATTGAAAATATTACATTTACAAAAGAAAAACAGAGCCATTTTCTGGTGAATGTGCTGGTTCCCAAATGTAGCATGTAGGTATCTATGAAGATTGTGGCAAATGAAGAAAATATCCTACCTAAGATTCTCTATGTGCGTTCTTGGAACTTACAATATTGAGAGCTTCAGGGAAAAAAGTTTATTGAAATAAATTGTGAAGCTTTAGCAATTAACACAGCAAAATGGTGATATAGAAATAGATCAATAATTTTTATTTTTAAAAATCTGCAATTATGTTAATTTTGCAACCTAAGGGGTTAGTTATTGACATGGAAAATCAAAGTGCATGTACAACATGCATTCAGGTAAGTAAGTATGTGCGTGTGCATGTATGCACAGAGGGTTCTGGAAGAGTCTGTACCTGGGTGTCCACAATGGTCATTTCAAAGTGGCAGAGTCTCACGTGTGGTAGGTTTTGCTTTTTGCTTTTTTGTACTGTTTGAATGTTGGAGTGTTTAACAAACATATTAAGGCTGTTTTCAACAGAGGAAAAAACAAAGGTCAACAAAGTAATCCTCACATCATGTCTCTCGCCAGCTCCTGGTTCCAGTTTTGGACACAGCTCTTCCTCTTACTGTATGAATTACTTCTGGCATTTCTGCTAAGTGCCCTTCAGCACCCTGAGCGGGGGAGGGCCATAGGTGCTGCTCTTCATCACTCAAACTTTGGCTTCAACAGCAACAACAACACCACAAAAGGAGATACAATAGCGTGGCCTGCATGTGATTTTTCCAGAATTGGCCTGGGATTAATTTATTGCAATGTGTAATCATGGCTTTTAGCTTTTGAAATGAGCAAAAATGTGCCAACTGGTGTGGCTAAGAGGCGGGGTTCCTTTATACTCATGGGGGTGCTGTATGACCACATCCGCGTTCTGTCCACACAGTTCTCCACCAGCGCCAGGGTCTAAGCTGTTGATGATAGCTCACAGAGGAGAGGAGAGTAGTGAAGGAGAGGATAAGAAAGGATATGATGGGGGAAAGCCCTAACCGCAAAGCCCATTCTAACTTGGGACACAGATGGATTTAGTCACTATTAACAATATGGCAAAATGGCACCATGAAAACTAAAATTCAGCAGGAGCAAGTGTATGTGCCACCTGTCATTTATTCCTATCGACATATGATTTCCCCAGGCTGTGCTCTGCAGAGGGTTTCTGTGGAGAAGGGACAGGAAGAGGATGAGATCTGGCCTAGCTGTCCCCAGCACCCTGACATGACAATGCTCCAGTCTAGATAGAAGACTGTCTTTCTCCAATTTTCACCAGTGTGAGAAGCTGTCACTTTCTGATTTGCCCAGAAACACCCTAGGAGTCAGAAGCCTTAATTCTCCGATTTCTAGAACAGTTCAATAGCAAAATAAATGATATAATAAGTTAATCATATGAAGGTAAATAGGACAGCTTTTGTTTCTGTGATGAGGTAGAAGACCTCCTATTCTCACCCTCCATGGGCGATGGTGTGGTATCAGGACAGAATAGACGACAATAATATCCCAACTTTAATGGAAGAAAACCACTTCTGTGGGTTGAAAGCTTCTTTTGCTATTAACTTAAAATTTTCATTCAGTTATTTAAACCTGTTCCTTCTTTTTCACAAAAACTAGTGAATATCTCTCTCTCTCTTTTTTTTTTAATCTCTGAACCCACCATAACATTAGTCAGTATGTAATTAAAATAATCCCTCGGGCGCCTGGGTGGCTCAGTTGGTTGAGCAACAGCCTTCGGCTCAGGTCATGATCCTGGAGTCCCTGGATCGAGTCCCGCATCGGGCTCCCTGCTCAGCGGGGAGTCTGCTTCTCCCTCTGACCCTCCCCCACTCATGTGCTCTCTCTCAAATAAATAAATAAAATCTTAAAAAAAATAAATAAATAAAATAATCGCTCAAATAGTGCACGGGGAGGAAATCATGGACGAAAGACAACAAGCAGGAAGGAACTTAAAGTTATAACAGGTGGACTGTCAGAGCGCCAACGTTCTACCCAAAGCAGGCTGTCTGGTGCATGCTTACATGTGTGTCCGCAGGGGAGCACATTGATGTCGTGTGTGTGTGTACACCATGACACGTGAGTGGATTTAGGGGACAGGGTGCCCATCCCTGTACTGATGGAAATTATTTTGTTATTGTGATGCCCTCCTCTTAAAAATGCTAAATAATATTTTGTACTCCAGCTTTCTACACGAGTCCTTCTCATCAAATAATATTTAGGCTTCTACTCAGATTTCTCCAATTTCTTACTTTTTTATAGGACTCTAAACTCAGTATTGTGGTATAAAATGAAAATTGAGAAATTCCAAGAAGATCATGGTGTTAAATAATAATAAATGAGTTGTTTAATGGTAAAGATATAGGTAGTACAATTGACATGACATTGTTTTGATAACCAAGGTAGTATGAGTAGATGATTATGTAAGTAGCTTGCAGAGATTTTCAGTTGGAAAAAAAAAGAAACTAAAATGTTATCGTGTGTTTTGAAGTTTTTTAAGAAAAAGAAGTTATCATGGACAAAAATTATGATTCACAAAACTAAAATCATTTTTGTTAAAGCAACACAGTAGTGTAACATAGGAGAGAAAAACATAAAAAGCGTAATGGATAGCTTAAAATTTATGTTTAAGGAAAAGAGGAGAACTCATTTTAGGTTATTTTCCAAATAAGAGCACAAAAGAGCAAGCGAATTTTAAAATATGCATTCAAAAATCATATTTACCAATATTTTAGTGAGATCTTGCAAAAAATGTAATGCACATAGACTGATCCAAAAGCTTACATAAGACTTTCACTTATTGGTTGAAAATTACACTTAGAACAATTTGTCATACAAATTTCCAAGAACATTAAAACTCATGCAAGAAAGAAATTAATATCATGCATCTCAGCATCATTTAAGAGCTGCATAGATCACAGATTTGTTTTCGTGCCATGAAGGTCTAACTTCGACTTTCAAACAAGATGAGAGTGTGAACCACATGATAAGACAGGAGCATGAACAGCTAATTTCTAAGGATTCCATCAGATTATAAATGAAACACACTGTAAAGAGAGGCAACCCTAAACTGGTTGCAGAGAGGTCTGCAGACCACAAATATAGGTTAATGCCTACATGTATATAACGTATCTGACAGAAAGGATATATCTTCCTTTTTCTGTTATTTTCCAAAGGCAGTAGTGTTCTTCATTCTTCCTAAAGCATAAATGAAGAAGCCCACAGTTTGAATGGGCGAGAAGCAATTTCTCAGTTAGATCAACAGCAGTAATGCATTTTACTGCTTTCTGCCATTTACTTGTAGAATGTTTAATTGAACATTGTTTAGAACATTTTAATAATATTAGCGTACTGAAAATGACATTAATTCTTTATTCCCATTTGCACATAATTTCTGATAGAGTCTTGTGCATTCTCCCCCCAAAAAAGCAAAAAGACAGGGTATAATATCTAGATACATATTTATTTTATCAGAAAATATTCCAAACTTCAATTAAAAAAAAAAAACGCCTAGGGAATAAGAATACTGAGGGTGTATGAGTGAAACAGCCTAGCGTCTGAAATCACATAAAGCTGGAACTGTGTTTGCTTCAAAATCAGTATTTACTTCCTCATGCGATCACACAGTTTCATGTGGTCCTTCTCTAGTTACTTAAGTTAATAAAGCTCAGTGTCATGATGTGGAAATGCATCAGGGATGCTCATGCTTTGACATCATCTTTACGGGTCCCTGATGCTTCAACCGAGAGGGCTGGGGCACCTTCACAAACACTGAGATGTGTGAGTCAGTCCGCTAGTGACACACGCAGGGTGGTTATCACATGTCTGCACCCCCTGGGCAAGTTCATCAGAGCGGTCAGAGCATCCTTGGGCATATGGGGGCAGACTGAGAAGACAAAGCAAAACATACCAACCAAGCTGGCCCTGTGGTCTTGCTGAGCACAGAAAAGGACTTTTTAACTTTTTTTAAGATTTTATTTATTTATTTGAGAGAGAGAGAGAGAGCACAAGCAGGGGGAGCAGTGAGGGCAAGGGAGAGACAGACTCCTCACTGAGCAGGGAGCCCGACATGGGGCTCGATCCCAGGACCCTGGGATCATGGCCTGAGCCAAAGGCAGATGCTTAACTGACTAAGCCACCCAGGAGCCATCAGAAAAGGACTTTAAAATGATATTTCTGCTAAAGAGAGTAGAATCTGCTATTATTAATGTAGAAATACTTTATCCGTGGAACATGGAAAATTTTCAGAAATGTTTATTTCTAAGTAGCTTCAAGGATAACAAATCTCTTGTAAAGGAAGAGTCTTTGTTCATAAGTTCCAGTGTTAGCACCATGTTAGAGTGTTGATGTTCTTCAGCAATAGAGATTATTCTCCTTTGATCTATGTATTTAGACATAAGAAAAAGAGTAAATATATTTCTTGCACTCAAAAACTTTATCTTGTACAAGAAAGATAAGCTAGAAATTAAAATAGCTTTTATTTATTTTTCATTTTTATTTAAATTCAATTAATTAGCATATAATGAATTAATAGTTTCAGAGGTAGAGTTCAGTGATTCATCAGTTGCACATAACACCCAGTGCTCATTCCATCACGTGCCCTCCTGAATGCCCATCCCCCAGTTACCTCATCTCCCCACAGCACCCACCTCCCCTCCAGCAACCTTCAGTTTGTTTCCTATGATTAAGAGTCTCTTATGGTTTGTCTCCCTCTCTGATTTTATCTTAAAATAAAATAGAATAGCTTTTAAAACATTTTACATTATTAAGTAAAATTCAATAAAAAGGCACCAAAAACATAGAAATGAAATATTTTTTTAAATGAATCTCACTGTCTATTAACTTGGCTGCATAGGCATACAGAGGGGCAATTCCTGCTCCTGGCCATGATGGGGTGTCGGGGTAGCTGAACCGCTGGATAAAAGGATGCTCAAGACATTGGGCATCAGGTTGTGAAGGACAGGACCTCCGCGGGCTGGGAAATCGGTGTAGTGAGCAGCAAACTCATCCCAGCTTCCTGCCTGGAGAGGAGTGCAGGAGGGCCTGGTGGTCTTCCCGAGCTGAAGAGATGGGGCAGGGGCTTTAAAGCGCTTGCATTAGCTTCCCATTGCTGGGTTAACAAATCACTGTGAATATACCAGCTTAATACAAAACAAATTTATTATCTACCATTCCTGAGGCCAGAAGTCCAAAATGGGACACCAAGTTTGTGTTCTTCCTGGGGTCTCTAAGAAAACATCTGTTCCTTGTCCTTTCCAGCTCCTGGAGCTCTCCTCAATTCCCTGGCTCTCTGCTCCTTCCTCCATCTTCAAAGCCAGCAGCATAGCATCTTTGAATCTCTCCTTCTCTGTCTCCAACCCTCTAGCCTTCCTCTTATAAGGACCCGTGGAATTATACGGGCCCACTTGGAAAATCCAGAATAATCTCCCCATCTCAAGATCCTTAGTTTAATCACATCTGCAAAGTCCCTTTTGCCATATTAGGTAACATCTTCACAGATTCTGGAGCTTAGGATTCAGACATTTTGAAGGGTAGGTGATCATAATTCAATCTATTACAAAAGCCAAGGCAGCTAGAATTTGCAGGATGGAGTTGCAGAGAGGACAGATGCACAGAGTGAGAACCCCATAGGTCTGGAGAGGGGCCCTAAAGTATTCAGCAGAGGCTCCTGCTTGAGTGTTCAGCTAAGTGTTGATCATTGCATGCATGAGAGGAAATTATCCAGGGCTGAGGGGAAAACATCTCAACAGGATAAGAGGGAACAATCCTAGAGGCTCATTCAGGACTGGGAATGGTGCCTGTTCCCATCAGCCTGAGTAGAAAATCTCATAATTCATGGACATTGGATAGAGTACGTAGGAGGGATTTTTGCCTCAGTAGTAAGGCAAAAATAACCCTAGATTAAACAGCCCTCTAGTACTCTCAGTCAAAGCTTAAAGCAAGGTTCACAAGGATCAAAGTATTTCCAAGTAACTTAAGCAGATAGCAGAACAAAGCTCAAGAATATTTTTAGGAACACAAACAATACCCAGCACCCAAACATGAAAACTTCACAGTGAAAGTCTTTCAATAAAACATTACCAAGTATGCAGAGAAGAAAGAAAATACAGTCCACAACTGGGAAAAAAACAAATCAAGGCTGACCCAGAAATGATTCAGATGATAGAGCTGGTAGACAAGGACATTAAAAGAATTACTATAATTTTATTTCGTGTGTTCAAGAAGCTAGAGAAAACCTGAAATCAAGACGTGAAAGATATTTTTAAAAATCCAAATTAAACTTCTAAAGATAAAAACACCTGAGATTTTTTAAAAAATACACTGAGTGGGATTAACAGCATTTTAGACATGCAGAAGAAAAGACTAACAAACTTGAAGACGTAGCAACATAGTTCCAAAATGAAACATACAAAAAGTAATTTTAAAACATGGAAAGAGTATCAGTGAGCTAATTAGTAGCACAACCTAATATGAGTGTTATTTGAGTTCCCAGCAGAGACGGGGCAAAATGAGGAAGAAAAATTTGAAAAAATGATGACTGCAAGTTTTTCTCAGATTTGATTCAAACTATAAACCCATAGATCTGAGAAGGTGAACAAGTGAGAGCAGAAGAAACATGAAAACAACTGCACCAAGGCACATCTTAATCAAATTGCTTATCTCCAGGGATAAATAGAAAATATTAAATTCAGTGGGGGAAAGGCACATTACATGAGTAGGAACAAAAATGGACATTTCAGGACATTTCTCATTGGAAACCATGTAAGCTAGAAGGTAGTGGAGGGACATCTTCAAAGTACTGAGACTAGAAAGTGTCAACTTGGAATTCTTTACTGGTGAATGTATATTTCAAAAACTTTTTTAGGTGTTATGTTGTTGGTGGTGCTTTTTATATTGTTATTCTGAAATTCTTGTATTTGTATAGTCACATAAAGCAAATGAATCATTATGTTGGTGCCACTGAGAACAAGATTGGTCAGCATTAGAGTCAGAGGTTACAGATGAGCTTGAGCAAAAATCTTGTGCTGAACTTGAATTGGAAATAATAAGAGCTCATGATGCCTTTTGTTAAGAAAATACATATTTATATAATCTTTAACAAAAAGGCTTAGATCAAAGAAATAGATTTGAGAGTCCAGAAATAATCTATACATCCATCATCAATTGATTTTTGACAATGATGATAATACCATACAATGGGGAAAGAACAGTCTTTTTTTTTTTAATTTAATTTAAATTCAATTAGCCAACATATAGTACATCATTAGTTTCAGATGTAGTGTTCAATGATTCATCAATCGCATATAACACCCAGTGCTCATCACATCCCATGCCCTCCTTAATGTTTATCACCCAGTTACCCCAACCCCCCAACAACCTCCCCTTCCTCAACCCTCAGTTTGTTTCCCAGGGTCAAGAGTCCCTCATGGTTTGTCTCCCTCTCTGAATTCTTCCCATTCAGTTTTCCTTCCCTTCCCCTATGATCCTCTGCACTATTTCTTATACTCCACATATAAGTGAAACCATATGATAATTGTTTTTCTCTGATTGACTTATTTCTCTTAGCATAATAACCTCCAGTTCCAACCACATGGATGTAAATGGTAGGTATTCATCCTTTCTGATGGCTGAGTAATATTCCATTGTACATATGAACCACATCTTCTTTATCCATTCATCTGTTAAAGGACCTCTTAGCTCCTTCCACAGTTTGGCTATTGTGGACATTGCTACTATGAACATTGGGATGCAGGTGCCCCTTCTTTTCACTATGTCTGTATCTTTGGGGTGAATACCCTGTAGTGCAATTGCTGAGTTGTAGGGTAGCTCTATTTTTAACTTCTTGAGGAAACTCTGTACTGTTTTCCAGAGTGGCTGTACCAGCTTGCATTCCCACCAACAGTGTAAGAGGGTTCCCCTTTCTCTACATCCTTCCCAACATTTGTTGTTTCCTGTCTTGTTAATTTTAGCCATTCTAACTGGTGTAAGGTGGTATCTCATTGTGGTTTTGATCTGCATTTCCCTGATGACAAGTGATGTGGAGCATTTTTTCATGTGTCTGTTGGCCCTTTGTATTTCTTCTTTGGAGAAATGTCTGTTCATGTCTTCTGTCAATTTCTTGAATGGATTATTCAATTTTTTGGGGTGTTGAGTTTGATAAGTTCTTTATATATTTTGGATACCAGCCCTTTATCTGTAATATCATTTGCAAATATCTTCTCCCATTCCGTGGGTTGCCTGTTTGTTTTGTTGACTGTTTCCTTTGCTGTGCAGAAGTTTTGATCTTGATGAAGTCCCAGAAGTTCATTTTTGCTTTTGTTTCCCTTGCCTTTAGAGATGTGTCTTGCAAGAAGTTGCTGCGGCCAAGGTTGAAGAGGTTACTGCCTGTGTTCTCCTTTAGGATTTTGATGGATTGCTGTCTCATATTTAGGTCTTTTATCCATATTGAGTTTATCTTTGTGTATGGTGTAAGAGAATGGTCCAGTTTCATTCTTCTGCATGTGACTGTCCAATTTTCCCAGCACCATTTATTGAAGAGACTGTCTTTTTTTCACTGGATATTCTTTCCTGCTTTGTTGAAGATTAGTTGACCATAGAGTTGAGGGTCCGTTTCTGGGCTCTCTATTCTGTTCCCTTGATCTATGTGTCTGTTTTTGTGCCAGTACCATGCTGTCTTGATGATCACAGCTTTGTAATAGAGCTTGAAGTCAGGCTTTGTGATGCCCCCAGGTTTGGTTTTCTTTTTCTTTTTCTTTTTCTTTTTCTTTTTCTTTTTTAAGATTTTATTTATTGATTTGACAGAGAGAAGGAGAGAGCACAGGCAGGGAGAGTGGCAGGCAGAGGGAGAGGGAGAAGCAGGCTACCCACCGAATGTGGGGCTCGAGCCCAGGACCCCGGGATCATGACCCGAGCTGAAGGCAGTCGCTTAACCAACTGAGCCACCCAGGAGCCCCTGGTTTTCTATTCAACATTTCTCTTCCAGTTTGGGGTCTTTTCTGGTTCCATACAAATTTTAGGATTGTTTGTTCCAGCTCTGTGAAAAATGTCAGTGGTATTTTGATAGGGATTGCATTGAATGGGTAGATTTCTCTGGGAAGCATAGACATTTTAACAGTATTTATTCTTCCAATCCATTATCATGGGATGTTTTTCCATCTCTTTGTGTCTTCCTTAATTTCTTTCATAAGTGTTCTGTAGTTTTTAGAGTACAGATCCTTTACCTCTTTGGTTAGGTTTATTCCTAGGTATTTCATGGTTTTTGGTACAACTGTAAATGGGATTGATTTCTTAATTTCTCTTTCTTCAGTCACAATGTTAGTGTATAGAAATGCAACTGATTCTGTGCATTGATTTTGTATCCTGCCACATTGCTGAATTGCTGTATGAGTTCTAGCAATTTTGGGGTGGAATCTTTTGGTTTTCCACATAAAATATCATGACTTCTGGAAAGAGTGAGAGTTTGACTTCTACTTTGTTGCCAATTTGAATGTCTTTTATTTTTGTTGTCTGATTGCTGAGGCTAGGACTTCTAGTACTATGTTGAACAAGAGTGGTGAAGGTAGGCATCCCTGTTGTGTTCCTGACCTCAGCTTTTCCCATTGAGAATGACATTCACTGTGGGCTTTTCATAGATGGCTTTTATAATATTGAGATATGTTCCCTCTATCCCTACACTTTGAAGTTTTAATCAAGAACAGTCTTTTCAACTGATGGTGCTGGGGCAACTGGATATCCACATGCAAAAGAATGAAGTTGAATTCCTGCTTCAAGAACATACAAAAATAAGCTCAAAATGGATCTAAGCATAAATCTGGATGACCTTGTATTAATCGATGGTTTCTTAGACATGACACCAAAAGCGTAAGCAACCACGGAAAAGATGAGATAAATTGGACTTCATCAAAATAAAAACCTCTGTGCTTTTTTTTTTTAAAGATTTTATTTATTTGACAGAGAGACACAGCGAGAGAGGGAACACAAGCAGGGGGAGTGGGAGAGGGAGAAGCAGGCTTCCTGCTGAGCAGGGAGCCCGATGCGGGGCTCGATCCCAGGACCCTGGGATCATGACCCGAGCCGAATGCAGATGCTTAACGACTGAGCCATCCAGGTGCCCCAAAACTTTTGTGCTTTAAAGTATACACCAAAAGAGTGAAAAGGCAATTTACAGAATGGGAGAAAATATTTGCAAATTATATATTTGGTAAGGGCCAAGTATCCAGGATATATAAAGAACTCCTAAAACTCAACAATAAAAAGACAACCCAATGAAAAAATGGGGAAAGGATCTAAATAGATGTTTCAGATAAATGGGCAAAAATAAATGGCCCATTTTGCCCATTTTAAATCAATTAATTAACAATAACAAATGACTCATTTTGCCCATTTTTAACGATTGACAAATGGACAAAAGAATCTAAATTGTCTTTCTACAATTCTCCAAAGAAAATATACAAATGGCCAATAAT
Organism: Phoca vitulina; assembly: GCF_004348235.1. Classification (NCBI taxonomy): domain Eukaryota; kingdom Metazoa; phylum Chordata; class Mammalia; order Carnivora; family Phocidae; genus Phoca; species Phoca vitulina. Next base: position 3,502,628 of record NW_022589730.1, read on the forward strand.
GACATGAAAAGAGACTCAATATCAATAGCCATCAGGGAAGGTACATCACAACCACAATGAGATACCACTTCACATCCACTAGGATGGTTATAATAATAAAGAAATCATAATGGGAAATAGACAGTGTTGGTGAGAATGTGAAGAAACTGGAAACTTCCACAAGGTTTGCCAGAACATAAAATGATGTAGCCACCGTGGAGAACAGTCTGATGGCTCCTTTTCAGTTAAACATAGAATTACCATATGTTTTTAAATATAAAACATCCTGTATAAAATTCCAAAAATTTCATTTATGGGTATATTGGAATTAGAAACAGGTGTTCAAATAAAAACCTGTATACAAATGTCACAGCAGCACTAATCACAACAGCCAAAACGTAGTAACAACCCAATGCCTATCAGCTGATGAATGAACAAAAGGTGGTCCATCCACACAGTGGAATATTACTCAGCCATATAAAGGAATGAGGTTCCGACACCTGCTAAAATGTGGATGAACCTTGAAAACATACTTGTTTTCAAGGTGTGATTGGGGTACCTGGGTGGCACAGTCAGTTAAGTGTCTGACACTTGGTTTTGGCTCAGGTCGTGATCTCATGGGTTATGAGATCAAACCCCATGTCAGGCTCTGTGCTCAGTGGGGAGTTTGAGATTCTTTCTCTTTCTCCCTCTGCCCCTCCCATTTATGCTTGCTCACTCTCACTCTATCTCTCTCTCAAATAAATAAATAAATAAATAAATCTTTTAAGAAAAAAAGAAAAGAAAGCATACTGAATGAGAGAGGCCAGCACAAAGACCACATATCTTATGGTTCAATTTATATAAAATGTCCAGAGTCATCAAATCCATAGAGACAGAAAGTAGATTTGTTGTTCCTAGGAGTTTGGGAAGGTGAGAATGAGTGAATAATTCCTCTACAGGCAAAGTTTTAAAAAATCTTTAGAGAGGGATCGAGTCCTGCATTAGGCCCCTTGCTCGGCGGGGAGCCTGTTTCTCCCTCTGCCTGCCACTCCCCCTGCTTGTGTTCTCTCTCTCACTCTCTGACAAATAAATAAATAAAATCTTTTAAAAAAATCTTTAGAGAAGAGTAGGTACAAGATATAGATGACATGAGTGGGTCACTGGTGGATAGTTGTTGAGGACGGGTGAAAGATACACATGGAGATTTTTTGCACTATTCTATTTGTATTAATGTGTTTAAAATCAAAAATATATACACAAATGCACAAAAACGTTAAAAATTGTATCAAGGTATCAGTGAATTTTGTTGATTCTTAATGATGTAATAAATAATCAAGGATAGATCCTTGGAAAAATTAGCATGGGCTATGATTTTAATATAATTTTATGTATGGGTTTATAGGCTGTTTTCCAATTATAAAGTATTATTTGACAATGTCTCAAAATTAAATTTAAAAGTACAAAATGGTTAGCATAGTTGCCGAGTGAATATTGATCTATTAAGTACAGGTGTCTTAAGATTATCCAGCGCCTCGTATAACAAACCCTCAACAAATACCGTTTTCTGAATTAATAAATGCTCCAATATGGGTGCTTGGTCCTAAAACTTACAGGATTGTTGTGAATAAATGAGTAATGTTAATTTTAGGGGATGCATGTTTTCTCATGAGGAATGCAGTCACAACTTTAATCGACAAATTAATTGTTAAAAAACAAATCTGTGTTTTTAAAGACAACTAGTCAAGTTGACAACAAGCTAGTAAAGTCAAAATAAGTTGTTGAACTAATTGTAGATATCAAACCAATTCGAATGTGTGGAATTGATCAGATGCTTAGATATCATGCAGATATAACCTGAGAATCTAACTCCTAATTTAAGATTTCAATGTTCATCAAATTCATTCAATTTGAGGGTAAAAAAAAATGTGTCCATCTTAAATTAAATCAGTTGCTTTTCCCATTTAAATATATATTTCTGTATTCAGCCCAGCAAATCATTCAAAGATCGGAGCTCTTTGTTACGGTTAAACTCCACTGCTCCCACTCTCCATGATGCTGGAGTTCACCCTCCACCTTGATCATGCCGCACAGCCAGCCTGGATCAACACGGAGACAAATCTGGCTCTGTAGCCTCTGCCCAGCTTGCTCCCTGAAGCCTGCCTCTCCTTCTGCCCGCCTCCTCCCAAAATGAGTGATGCCTTTCTGCTTCTATCACTTTCTTCTCTTTCCAAAGTAACTTCCTATTAGTTTCCTGAGCTGTTCATTTCTGGTCACCTCAGGCTTCTCCTGAGCTAGAGAAAATGATTTTCCGTGGTCTATGGAATTACCTGAGATTCCATTCAGCCATTCAAGACCCAAGTCACTTGTTTATCTTAAAACAACTAGAACTCTAACTCTTACAACCTGCTGGCAACCAACATACACAAAATGCATAACTTGCACACATAATCAGTAATGATTCAAAAACATTTGGAAATTAGAAAAGGAAGATCATATGTTCTACCTACACTATTTTGCTTGAGAAATGACTTAGTTGGGGGGAAAGGCCACATGTGAAGTTTGTGAGAGGCATGTGCTGAGGATGAGACCCCTTGGAGTTGTCTAGAATGTTCCACCCTCACCCCTTGGCCCAAGGTGGAGGTCCACACTGGTTCAGCTATCACTAGCCATCCATCGGCTGCCATCATGCAAAAGGACTACAGTGGGTTGAATGGCCCGTTCATTCTCTCTTTGGCACTAAATATTAGATGCATCCTTCTGAAGACTTTGCAAGAAGGCTCTTTTCCCTTTGAACCAAAGGAAACTTGGCTAACCCCTTCCAGAATAGAAAAAAAGGAAAAAGGACGAATAAAAGATGATCCTGCTGGCTATAATCATGTTAGGTAAATAAATACAGAATATGCGTTTGCTCCTACCCCCTGTTCTGTGTAGTGATTTCCATAAACACACAATGTGAAGACGCTGTTGAATATTAGTACAATGCTTTAGCATGACTTGGTTAAGACTAAAAATAAAATCTTTTCTCCCCCATATTTCATCGTGGTACAATTTCCTGTCTTGAAGAAAGATGGAAACTTTTACTTGGAAGATATATAGTTAGAATTTCCTGTAAGACTGAATTAGCTCCAGTCAAAATGAACTATTTTACACTGCCATTATTACTCACTTACCAAAAATACTTTGTTCTGGGTTTAATATTTTCTTAATACTTTTAACTTTTCTAAGCACTTTCTCATCAAATATCTCTCGAAGCTCACAATAAGCCTCAGAGTTAGGGCAAGTGTTGGAGAACAGTGAGTGGCAGTGAATATCAACAGAATTAGGATTATGATCCACATCTCCTTACTTTTGGTTCCAAGCTTTTGGGGGAAAAAATTAACAAAACAAAACACTGTTTCATCACATAGCAAATCAAATATCTAAGTAGGATATTTTTTAAGTGACAGAGGCAAATGTTATTTGTATATGATGACTATGTTTGCCTTGACAGTTTTTAAAAATACTTCAGGAAAAAATTACATTAAAAATCACATAAAAAGCTCTTTTAATGCCATACCTTGACAATAGACATGACCATGCAAAGATATGAGGCTCCATTACATTTTTATTATGATATGATTATGATGTCAATGCAAATTTCTAAAAAGCTCTATCTAACTGTAATTTCAAGACAGCTTCATTGCATTAAGAAACAAAACAGTCAACATAACATTGCATTAATTTGGGGGTTTTGACAGAAAGCCATAAAACAAAAGAATGTGCCAAATCAAGTCAACCTAGAATTTGGCTTCTCTTAGAGTGGGTAGTATTATGGAAGTTCATGGTTCTAAATATAGAGACCAGGAGGAGATGCAAAATGGAGCCAGAGAACTTGGGCACGACGGGCTGGAATTAATTAACGTGCACCCAGAGCCTCGTGTCCGCTCGCCATGACGTTGCTGACTCTCTGTATTACTAGATCTGGTTCTCACAATGATATGTAGCCCTTTTATGCTACCCTACTATTGAAGCCAAGGGGAGTGGTGCTGGCAGGCATTCTCGTTCTCTACTTTGGTATTTTTTTTCAACCCTGTATATTTATGGGGTTTTTAAATACTATCTTTTCCTGTTTACCATATGTCAAATTCTACATGAACTGATAAAAACATGCAAAGGCCTTATCACTCTAATCTCCTAAAATAGACTTTCCTCCCTCCTACCTCCTACACTTCATCAAGCCCCTAAGTACTAATTACTAAAATCTAAAATGCTCATCTGACCGAATTACATTACGTGTCCATTTTTAAAGACCTCAATTCAATTATCCACATTGATGTGGGCACCCAGAAAAAAAAAAAAAATCCCCTGTCTGTATTTTTCCATTATGCAGCGACTCAGCTCTGGGACAGTTCAGCCTAAAGATGGTTCCTCCTCGAATGTAACATGCTCCTTTTAAAACAAGCCAGCACCCTCCTTGCGAGGGGCGTGCAGTGCTTGTATTGAAACCACAGCAGGCCGCCTTCATCAGAGCCTGCTGTGATGCTCCTAACCCCACACTCCAGGGAGTGCTTCCCTGCATGACGCTGGTAGCAGATTAAAGCTGTTCTAATTTTCCACCCAAGCCAAATAGATGCATAAGCAAGCTGTTAGATTGTCTCAGGATCGCACGGGACACCATCGCCCTGCTCTTTGGTGCTCTACTGTAGTTAGCATATCGGGGAACATTTGCAAGTAAAATCACAAGGGGAGGGCTGGGAGGAAGGAAATGGAAACCAGAGGTGTGAGAAAACCACTCCCCAGTCCAAGTGCGCGTTCTGGCCAAAGTGGCAGGGGAGGTCAAAGCCCACTTACCAGAATGGAGTAAAACCTGCTTGCAACCAACTGTAAGGATAGTGTCTATTGAAAGACAAAGAGGAGAGAGTGATGGCGGGTCATCTCCCCCTATTGACAGCCAGAAATGGTTGTCACGCTGTGTTCTACGAGAGAGACTGTCCAAACGGACAAAGGGGAGAACGAGAGCTGGAAGCAGCCGGTGGTCACAGGCTGGAGAAGACCGAGGGCTGTGGGGCGAAGCCACCGGTCCCCCACACGCTTGCCTGGGATTCAGAGTTGCAAATCCCATGCGAGCTGTCTCCCAGCCCCATAGCCCAATAACGTGCACGATGGAGTTGCCAGGGAAGGTAAGGATCATCTATGGGAGTGCGATAAAGCATGCATTGTGCAAGAAAATGTGGGTGCGACACATTGGCAGATGGGGAGAAAAAGGTAAGAATCAACGTGGAAAAATGCAGAAAGCCGAAGGAAGCTTGCAACAACAGAAACATGAGGGACACGTCTGCAGCTCACCATGCAGAATCGGCAACGTGAACATGAGAGGAAAATAACTGCATGCCTTGTTGGAACTAGTTTTTATCATGGTGTTAAAAATTTATAATAAAAGCCCAGGTGCGCACAGCATTCTGCTGAGTGTGGCTTAGAACATACAGACCCTCCTTATTCCTTGTAAGAATTTTTATAAAAATAGGTAGAAATAGAATATATAAAAATACTAGTTGTGATAAAAAAGGACCTATCTAATCATTGATTATTGGGCTGCATGTAAGGAGATTTTCTTGCACGTGTGTAATATGAGCTCCTACTGAAATGTTTTAATATTTTTAAAAGAAGGAGACCCTACCTACAAAGACTTTACACCGATATAAATAACGTGGTATTATTCTCTAAATGAAGGAAATATGTACATATAGTCTTACTGAGTAGCAGTGTGCCCCACCTCCACAGACCCTTTGAGGTCCTAACCCACATTATTTGGAAATAGGATCTTTGCAGATGCTATCAAATTAAGATGAGGTCAGACTGGATTGAGATGGGTTCTAATCCAGTGACCGGTGTCCTTGTAAAAAGGGCCCCAAAGGCCAAGGATGGCCCCAAAGTCCAAGGATGGCCAAGGGTTGCCGGGAACCATCAGGAGTCTCATGAGCCAGGGAAGGATTTTCCACCCGAGCCTACCAACACTGCTGATTTTGGACTTTTAACCTCCAGAACTGAGAGGGAACAAACTTCTGCTGTTTTAAGGCACTGAGTTTGTGGTGATCGGTTATGGCGGCCATAGGAAACAAAACATAATCAGGTATGTCCAAAGCAGATGCTCATTCTGCAAATTTACCGCGTACACAAAGTATTTCAATTGCATCTGATTTTAGACATTTTCTGAATAATTAAGAAATTGTACTCCAGTGCAAATAAGGTTAGGGGTACATTCTTTCTATGACAGGTTAGCTTTTCACATCCTTTCCACTCAGGCCCCCTTTCCCACCACGGAGAGCCCACACCACACCAGTGAGCCACCGCCAACCTTGTCCCCTGGGTCAGTGGGTCCTGGTGCTGGTCTCCATCCCCTTTCCAGGACTTCAGCTCATGCTTGCTCTCCTCTTTCTGCTTCCTGGTAACATCACGTTTAGATGCTCCCTTTTGTCTGTTTCTCCCAGTCCTGCTGCCAGGACTAGCGAGGGTGTAACAAAATGAAAATCTCTCAAAATTTTGGAAAACTGTAAACAGGTATTTTTCTAGAAAACAAGAAGATGAAGCAAGAGCCTTAAATAAATACATTATTTGGGCCCAATAATTTTACTCCTAAGAATGCACCTGGAAGTATCAAATGTCTACGCACAGATGTTCATTTCAGAGCTATTTATTTAATTCATACATCTTTGATCCAAGTCCTCATGCTAATGCAGAATTCTGATGATGAGCAAAATCTATTCCCATTATTTTGGGGAGTCCTAAGTGGCATCTCTCATTTGCTTTCTGAGCTCATCTACTCAATTATCTGCATGTATCTATATCTGTCCCTTTTCTCTGGGACCTCCTTAAGACATTTTCCAGGTATCAAGAGTTGTCTCAACTCTACTCTCTTGGCTACTGAGGTTCCTGCCAGCATCCCTGTCCTCTGACCAGGTGTCCTGCTTCAGCTGGGGGTGGCTGCTGGTTGAGGCGGCTATGCCCACTCTGTGCTCCTGTGTCCGCCACTGCCCTTTGACGTTCACCCCCCACACTGCACTTGGAGGAGGCTAGCTTTAGCCAGTTTCCTTCTGTAGGTGTGAGACCGCTGTGATGTACCAGGTCTGACACAGCAAACACTGTGCTGGGCATTGTTGTGGGCAAGAGAATGACCTCTTAGGTACTATTGCGTCGTGGGGTCATGGCTGGGAGGAGTGCTAAGGAGAAGTAGGAAATAAGATCATCTTTACCATTTTGGATTATACTTATTATCCAGGTCTTACAGAGCCACATGTGAAAGCCTTTCTGTTAAGGCTCTACCACAGTCCCCTTTGTCCCACAACCTGAGCACGGGTCCACGGCAGGTAAAGAGGGAAACCCAAGTGAAAGATGCCACCTGTGACAGACCATCCTCCTCTTTAAGAACTGCAGTCTGGACCCTGAGTGAAGTACTCAGTCCTTTGTGGAAGTGAAGTGTGGCTGGCTCTTTAGGCTCTTGGCGGGACATCCACACACCTGCAATAAGAGCCAAAAAAGGTATCATAGAAAATAGGTTAATTAAAATCATATAATGGAATATCATATGGCTGCCAATGGTCCCTATTTTTAATAAAGGAAAAATGTTCTTGTTATTATCTTATGTGAAGATGGATTTCAGTAGTGTGATCTCACTTATGAAGAGATAGATGATAGATGATAGATAGATAGATAGATAGATAGACTTATACATTATGTATGGAATGATGGACAAGGAGAAAATATACCCAAACGCTAACCCTCACTGTCTCTAAGTGAGACTCATAATGACTTTTCAATTGTTCTCTAATTTTCAGTTTTTTTTCAAATATATCATGAATTTTAGATGGATATGCATGCGTTTTTGATCAGAAAAAAAACCAGAATGTGTGAAAAGTATGCAATCACTGTCCAAATGTCAGAGTATACAGGACTCTGAGGATGGCAGGCAGGATGCTCCGCCTGGCCATCCCGAGGTCTCCCCACCTACACCCTGTCCAGGATGCTCCCCTGGGATGCTCTAGTCCCTTGTGTGGCCCGTGCCAAGCCATCCAGGAGCTGCTTTCAGAGCAGAAATGCCGGGGCTGGGCCAGCCTCCCAAAGCAAATTGAGCACCCATGCCCATAAGCCTTAGCATGTGCTAGGCACCGCTCCGAAGACACATAGCTCCTGGCCACATGGGTTTTGGCCCCTTGTAAATCTGAAAGAAAATGTCCCCTTTTCCCCTGCTGCTACCCTCAGGGTCCTCCCTTCTTTCCTCAGCCATGATCTCCACTCACTTCATGTTTTTCACAAACGCGGGGTTGTCTTCCAGCACGGCCAGCCTTGGTCCCTGAAAAAGTCCCAGAATAAGAAATTATTCTTTTCATTTTGGTGGGAATATGAAGAGGACAAATACTGTGGTGAACAAACAGAAATAAAAACCTCAATGCCTCCTTTTTGTAACAATGCTTTAAAAGGTGTTTTTGGGTCAGATGAAAAGAGAATGAACTGAGGCAAATAGGGACTCTGAGTCAGAGGGCTGGAGAGGAAACGGGGTTGTGTCCACCCAGAGCCATGAAAAATGGGGCTCACCTTGACCACAAGACTGGCAGAACCACGGCCATGCCAGAGTTCAAGTTTATTTTCCTAACTCCATGCCTTCAACCTTAAATGATTAAACTGACCAGCAAGTAAAGATGCTATTTTCTTGGTGAAAATAATATGAACATTATTTTGATGACTTTGCGTCTTATGTTTCTTTAGCATTTTCTGTTTTTGATGGGGTGGGTTGTGTTTTCAAGGGTGCAAACTCTTTTAGGATGTGGATTTGGGCAAATGAACTTTTGACGTGCACCCACCACACTGCACTTGGAGGAGGCTAGCTTTAGCCAGTTTCCTTCTGTAGGTTTGAGACCGCTGTGATGTACCAGGTCTGACACAGCAAACACTGCGTTGGGCATTCTTGTGGGCAATACAAACATCCCAGACTGCCCAGCTCTATTTCCATTCAAATTGGAAGTTTGAAGGATGCTCCAAATACATGAGAATGGAAAGAAAATCAGAAAAAGAACTGACCTGTGAACCCTCCCCCAGCAGCCCTTCCAGAAAGATTTTGGGAAGAAGGAAAAATATATACAAAGAGCTCGGATTGATTGGGAATGAAAAAGGAAACTTGTTTCAAAAATACTGTAAAATATGCTAAGAATACATTTGGCCTTTGTGATGCTCCCTTCAACCAAGCATGGGAACTCTGGGGTGGGTGGGGACGCATGGGCCATCTACCGCATCCATGGATATCATGGGATGATTGCCCAGCCTCCCCTTGAGGGATGGGCATTAAGCTGTTGTTTCCTGATTTTTCTTCATCATCGATCATACATTGCTGCAGTGATGCCCCTTGGTCTCTGTTTGGTCTTCAACAAGAAGCTACAGCTGAGAAATCCTCTGCTTTCATCTTTAGTCATATGAAAGACAAGCTCCCACGACCATTGCTAATGTCCCCTTAGCCAGGGTCTTATGTTGTCATCACAGGCCCCTGACAATTTGGAGAGAATATTTCACCACTGTTCGACTAAAAACACAGAAGTGTTTGGCTTGGGTGCAAATTTATTAGGATTGTTCTGAAAAACAAACCAACAACAACAAAAAAAGGGCTTTAGATTAGTTAAACCTGTGTTGAATTAGGTCATAATAAAAGAATAGTCTCTCATGGATTTCAATTGTGGTTTGGCCAACATTCTAGACACACACACAGAAACTAAAAAACCTTTCTTGTAAAAGGAAAGTCACTTTAGAGTGTGGCAGTCCTCAGTAAAGAGGACAATAAACTCATCTGTTGCTTTTTAAAATAAGTTTCAGTGATATTTTAATTTGAAAATACTCCTCAAATATGTGCAGTGGTCCCATTTCTTCCCTTGTGAGGCTTTCCAACATTATATGGATTTTCAGTTCACTGGTTAAGAGCAACTCTTATATCTGAAAGAAGGAACCACTGGGGGAAATAAAAATTGTCCATGGAAATTGTGAGCCTGTGACAATGAGTTGTTTTAATAGAAAATGATTAAATTAAATTTAAAAATTTTAGAAACAGTGATTAATGTTTTGACTTGAAACAACCAGAATGGGACTTAGAATTCACATGATTCTGGGGCGGCTGGGTGGCTCAGTCGTTAAGCGTCTGCCTTCGGCTCAGGTAGCGGTCCCAGGGTCCTGGGATCGAGCCCCACATCGGGCTCCCTGCTCAGCGGGAAGCCTGCTTCTCCCTCTCCCACTCCCTCTGCTTGTGTTCCCTCTCTCGCTGTGTGTCTCCCTGTCAAATGAATAAAATCTTTAAAAAAAAAAAAAAAAAAAAAAAAAAGAATTCACATGATTCTAACCACACCCAACCCAACATCCTCTTGCTGCTCATAAAATGTGAGCTCCCCTAGAAATAAAAGTGTTATTAAAACTGCCTAATTTGCATGGTACTCCAAAATATTATACCATTTGATACCCAAAAAAACCTAGAATATTTGTAAGACAAATATTATTCCATGTAAAAATGTAAAGAAATTCAAACTCACAGAATTGAATTACCCAAGGTTACAAAGCCAGTAAGAGAGAGTAAACCTTGATTTTTCTGACTCACAATCTGAGTTTTGATAATTTGAAACCCTCCACAATATCCCCCCATGTTTAAAATCTTAACCCTAATGTTAGAATCACTTTGAATCTCCATGAAAATCAAGCCTGATTCCACTTACTCTTCCATGCTGTGGGCACACATCCAAGGTCAAGTAGAGCAGATGTAAAGTATAGATACATTTAGAATGGAATGGAAACTGTCTTCCTTCTCAGATTCTTGTGTGGATTCATTTTCTGGCTAGTGGATGGCATAAAACTGAGTAACCCCACAGTGAGCCATCTTGTGACCAGAGAGACTGTGTCATCAGCTTGAGTGCTGAGGATGACCAGGGGACATAGGGGCGATGTCTTCAGTCCTCTATGGAAGAAAAAAAATAATAATGCAAATATAAGGCATATAGACTACAGATTAAAAAGCATAGGATTGATTCTCCTCTTCAGAACAGGAGAAGAATGAGGATAAGGGAACTCAGTATTACCACTGGGGAAGAAGGGACATTCCTAAAATATTTAATAAAAATATTAACAACAACACCCTGTAAGTTTCTAACCAGACAAAGGAGCAGAAAGCTAGTTATGTGGAGAATAATAGTGAGAGTAATAATAAAAAAGATTTATTCATAGTTTACTATTAGATACTCAACAAAGTGTTTATCTACTAATTCCATAAAATCTTACCAACAACCATAAGTTCCATGTAGTCACCCTATTTTATAGGTGAGGAAACTGAGAACTAGATAATTTATATAGTTTTGCTAATGTCAAAACTCTGATAGAAGATTTGAGACTAGTTCTGTCTAATCCAGAGCCCATGCTTTTAATCCCAATGCTGTCCTGGGGTTTATGGTAGAAACAGTATCCTAAGGATTGTACAGAGACTTTCACAACAACACCAGAATTTTTCACCACGTTTTTTCAGTCTTGAATCTTCACTATCCATTATTTACTTATGTACCTTCAGTTTTTTTCCCTGCTTAAAAAAAAAAAAAATGCCTCAAATTAAGTCTCACCGTGCCTTGGTGTGAATTAATTTCTCAATGTGCTTTGGTTGGGTAAAAAAGAGACAGGACCTGTGGGAGCCCAGAAGACTGATTGGAGAAGCTGTAGAGGGCTAAGGAGCTGTGGAAGAAAGGGTGGTCAGAAGGAAAATAGAAGGTAAACATCCCCTTTCCTATCAGGCAGGATGGGCTGGTATTCTGTAGACATAATCTCATTGTCTCAATAGCTTGACGGTATAGTTTTATTTCTTACTCACATGATATGTTTTTCATAGGTGCAAGGTGGGGCCATACTCATTTTATTTCCCCCTTTCCACACCAGGCTGACACAATCTCAAACACCCACCACCACAGTAGAAGGGGAGAGAGCTGTGGGGGTCCACACAGGTGAGCAAGTGCTCCAATCAAGTTCTAGGGAGCACTCTCTTCACACTGCATTGACCAGAACTAATCATGTGATGATACCCAGTCACAGAGGGGCCAGGAAGTGACAAAATCCTATGTGCACAGACCCCAGGAGGCCAGAAAACTCTATGACAGCATTCATAAAAATTCTGCCAATGAACATCTCTCAACATTTACCTACTTCTCCACATGGCCCATGTTTGGCATTCCTTATACTTAGTAGGGCACCTGCCTTTCCAAAACCATTTCTGTTCCATATTGCTTTCTAAAACCACCGTGTTTTCAGAAGGTCAGCTTCTGTTTCATCACCCACATGTACCATAGAAACAAAAGTAAGTCAGGAACATACCTTTTAAGTATGTTTGGGATGAGAAATGGCACGGTGAATGATGGGTTCCATATTTGCGATGTGAGGGTTTTGTCATCTTTATCAAAGAGAGTCTTGTCTGCTACTTCAATTATGTTCGTTCCTTATACATTATCTTATCAGAGGCATTGTATGAGATCTTAAAATCATGAATTTCTGACTGATGTGAATGATTCATCTTATTGTAATTTCCTGTGAATATTATGATAGCCAAGAGGAAAGGGAAATTCATTTGTATGCTGTGAGATCTTTGAAAATCAAACTTTACTTTAAAAATAAATTTTATTGCCATAAGGTATTCTTTATGTGTCATTCTTCACTTTAACAAGAATGTGATGGACCCTTCATAATTAGTAGTATCTGAATCATGCTGGAAATGTCAAAATAAAATGAAGATTTCAAAAAAAGAAGAGCTTCCCATAATTTTGCAAAAAAAGGGGGCAAATTATATTTCAATTTTAATAAGCAAATATTTCACTTTCTGTAAATTATATATATGTATATAATCACTTACAGTTTATTAAAGTGATTCAATAATTTTGTTGAGACTCTAATGTGGTCTACTTTGTCTATGTGTGTGCTGCACGCAATGACTAGAAAACCAAGCATTATAAGAAACTATCTCAACCTCCTGGGATCTTACATTCTGGCTAAGATCAGGCCTGCCAGAGCAGAACTTGAGATAAGACCACATAAGCAATGATCTGCTTGTGAAGGAAGTGGTCCCAGGGAAGCTGATGAGAGTGAACAAAGCAGAGTAGGATAGGGAAAGGCCAGGCAAGGGTATGATTTCAGGCAAAATCTTGCAGCCAGTAGCATCAGCCTGATCCCTAGGATGATCATGAAGTGTAAATTACACCTAATGGTTGTCTTGATCTAAGGCAAAGGGAATGGATTTTCATACTCTTGTACATCACAGTCATTGGCTAAGTTCTGCATCAGGGAAACATAAACTCCTAGGTACTTCCAGCTATCTGCACATGCAGTCAAAATGGTCCCAGCAGACTAAGGACAGTCGTCCAAAGAAGTATTGTAGATAGTGGTCATTGAAGGCACAACATCCCCTGCTGGAAAAGAGCCCATAGGGAAGGCACTCAGGAATCCACGAGAAGCACTGGCAATATCAATTACAGTCCACCCCTTGCTTCTTTCAAATCCACTTGAAGTAATCTTACTTTATCCTGCATGACATCCCCACAAGGATGGTTGGTCACCATTTCAGGGGACATATTAAGAGAGGGCTAGTGGGTGGCCTATAGTTCCTGTTGCCGCAGTGAATCCCAAGGCTGTAACTTGCACTTACCACCTCTGGGCACTGTGGTGTCCCTGCTTGCTTCCATGACAATTCTTACGTTAGTTTTCCCTGCATTTCCCTTCACTGGTTTTATATTTCAAATGTGAGTAACATCCAATAGACTCAGACTTCCAGCTTATACTTTCAGTTGTCCCTCACTCTGCTTCCTGAGGAAGACCTCATCCACACCAAAATGTCTAAGACGTCGCTTATAGAGAAAAAGGCTGGTAGATATATGGTTACAGTTGATTTCATAATGATCCCAAAATATCCAAAGTAAGAATATACCAAAAGGGAAAAAAAAAATCTGTTCATTCATTCAAAAACCACACACTGAGTGCTTACTAGATGCCAGGCCCTGTGCCAGGTCTTGAAGGTAGCAACAAACAAGGCAGGGTGGTTCCATCACAGAGAGGACTTGCTGTGCCTCCCCTTGCACACCGACTTCTTGGCATGGCCCTTTCACCCGCCTGAGCTCTCTGCAGGCACCACTTTGTCTAGGAAGCCTGCTCTGAGCTTCCAGCCCACATGGTCAGGCTTGTCTCATAAGGACTATGGCACTTCCGCCCTACTCTTAGCAGGCAGCCATGTCATATGGAGATCAGGGGAAACTCAGCCCAGAGGAGCAGCAACATCAGCAGGTCAGGGAGAGGAGGTGGGTGTGCCCCAGAGTCTCTTCATCTCACTCACACTGAGCAACAAGTCTTCTCTAGAAATCTGAGCTGCTGATTGGGATTGGCCCCTAATTTAATAGAGAATAAAATAATATAACATAACTACAGCATAACTACATTATACGTGTTTATAATATAAATATAGATCTTATGATTTGATTAGTATTAATAACTCTGTCTTGTCAGTTTGTCAGGCTTAGATGAATATATCTGGGCTGGCTAAGGAAACCTGTGCCTTGTATATTTTTGTTTCTATAAGAAAATAAATTTAGGTCTTAAATAATTCAATCACAAATTCACTCTGGCACTGAGACTCTCATAAATCAGGGATTACCTGTACTATCCTATGGCAGTAGTTATGAGGTGCCAAAGTTATTCACACCTCTTTCTCTCTATGTCTGCTTTTAAAAGTGCCCATGAATTAGGCTTCAGTTCCCAGACCAACCTGAAATGGATAGCAGCAATTTTAAACAGTCATGCATCCAGTAGGGGTGGTGGGGAGGGGCCCCTGCAGAGGATGATTCTCATCTTTGGGACCCAACGTCTTTGTCCACTCTCCCTTAATTTTAGTTACAACACCATCCCACCTTCACAAGGCAGAAGCCCAAAACCTCATAGGCTGGCATGTGTGTTTGTCGGTGATGTGGGTGTCCCCAATCAGAAAGGAAAGGGAGCTAGGTAGAGGCCGCAACAAGCACAGGAACCCACCAACTGACAGGTATGGAGGCAATGTTTTAAGGTGTGTCTACACTTCACTCCTAAGATCTTTGAAGCCAAGGGACAGAGACCGTGGCTGCTACAACAAGTCCCTGCAATGAGCTCGGGCACTGTTCCTGGAGGTGGCTCTGGCATTCCCAGTGAACTGTGAACCACCTTTAAAAGTTTTTTTTTTTTTTTTTTTTTTTGACACTAGAACATTTTGGGTGTATAATACTAAAATCCTATACCGTACCCCAAGATGTAGCTTCTCCCATCCCAATACTGCCCAGACGTCCCATTGCTCCTCATTAGGAACAGCAGGGGCTCCACTGGGTGCTGGTCAACCCTAGAAGCAAAAGAGCCCAGTGAGGAAGAACTACCAATGACCCTGACCTTTTCTGAGGTCCACCAGCCCTGGATTCTCCTTACTGAGTTCTCACTTCCTGGAACCTCTGACCTCATTCTGGCCAATGCTGGCCACATTGGCTACACTCTGACTGGGGTTATAGACATCCCCTTGGCCAGTCCCAACTCACCTTTACAGTGAGTGTCAGCTGCCTGCTCTGTTCCTTTGGCCCTATCTTGGGCAAGTGAAAGCCCATGACCCATGGTGGCAAGTTCATATCTGTCCCAGTGCACCTCAACTGGAGTGCTCGACATAGCAGATAGAGCTCACTCACCGAGGACAAGAAGTCCTTAACAGACCTAACCCCAGTCACAACAACTATAAACCCCTTCCCCGGTATCCTATAGATCTGTGCATAAAGAAGAGAAATAGTCACATTTTAAATTTCTCTGGTTGTCGGGGTGTCTAGGTGGCTCAGTCGGTTAAGTGGCCGGCTCTTGATTTCACTTTAGGTCACGATCTTAGGGCCCTGGGATCAAGCCCCATCTAGGTCACCACATTCAGCAGGGAGTCTGCTTGAAGATTCTTTCTCAAATAAATAAATAAATCTTAAAAAAATAATATGGGGCGTTTGGGTGGCTCAGTCGTTGAGCGTCTGCCTTCGGCTCAGGTCATGGTCCCAGGGTCCTGGGATCGAGCCCCATGTCAAGCTCCCTGCTCGGCAGGAAGCCTGCTTCTCCCTCTCCCACTCCTCCTGCTTGTGTTCCCTCTCTCACTGTGTCTCTCTCTGTCAAATAAATAAATAAAAATCTTAAAAATAAATAAATAAATTTATCTGGTTGTTGTTTTGTTTTATGCTTTGCCTTGTGTTTTATTTAGTTTTCTTGGAAGGAACGCTGAACACTAGCTCTAAGTGAACAGAACCTGTGGTCCTGGTGAGGGGAAGGTCAGCACATGTCCCCTGTTCTGTAGTCAGCATGGTTTTGACATTGCCCAAAGTAGAAAGGTATAGCTGGATGAAAGGGAAGAGCCAGGATGGCAGAAAGAAGAGGTAGTTAGGGTGGGAACATCGTTCGCAACCAGAGCCTAGGTCCCCCCCTCCTAGCCTCCAGCTGGGGAGACACAACACCTGCCCATGGTGAAGGAGAAAAGGACAGGGGATGAATAGGACTTGCCCCCAGGTTTGAGGATAAGTGAGTCTTTACCTGCATGTCTAGTCTAACTGTTTTGTAAACTTATAAACAAGTCTATCCACTATGCACTTATTAGTTTTCCATAAACTCTTCTGAACTCAGTGACTTCAGTTATTTTGGAAATCAAAATATCTTGACACTAGTGGACTAGGGTCCATCAAGAACTGTGGCAGATGTGGATACCTGCCAGGCTCAGTGAGAGCTTGCATGTCATAGGGTAAGTGGAACCTGCTCTCTCCTAGGTCTGTTGCTCATGGGGATGGATGAGCAGAGCACTCAGTGCCGTGGACTGAATCGTGCCCCCCTATCCTGACCCCCAAGCCTCAGAATGTGACCTTACTTGGAAATAGAGTCATTGCAGAGGTAGTTAGTTAAGATGAGGTCCCACTGGAGTGGGGTGGACCCTGATTGCAGTGTGACTGGTGTCCCTACAGGAAGACAGAGACACACGGGGAACGAACGCCACATGACAAGGAAAGGAGGATTGGACGGGAGGCAACTACAAGCCCCTGCATGCCAAGGATTACCGGCAAGCGTCCGGAAGACAAAGCAAGGATTCTCTCCTGCAGGAGCATGGCCCTCATGACACTGATGGCAGACTTCCGGCCTCCTGAACTCTGTCCGGCGTTTTACCCCCCAGGTTGTGGTAATTTGTTACGGCGACCCTAGAAAACAAGCACACCCGGGGGAGGACGACTCAGAGGTGCTGATGATGCAACGCACGAACTCAGCTATGGAATAGCACAAACCACAGAAGTAGACAATATTATTTTTCTAGCTTAATATTTGTTTTGAGTCTATAATTTCTCTGCTTATAATCAATTAAATTACATATTGTTGTGGCCTAAGTTTTCCCCCTAAAAACCATTTTTATTGTTCTTGTGGTGTCTGTAGCCATCAAAGAGGCTGCCAACAGGAAGCAGATGTTAAACAAACAAAATGTAAAGAGACAAGCATGATTTTGAACTAACTCCCCCCAGATGACTTGCACGTGACTATAGAGATTCAAAATGGAACCAAAGCATTAGTGACAAACCACAGGGCCTTGACACATGCACCAATTTCATGGAGGCGCAGGGACCTCCAGGTTATGATTTGATTCCTGTCCCTCTTCATCTCAAGTCTCTAATCTCTAAGAAAAGGGGAAAACAGAGGTTGGCAGCTACAACCGAATGTATAAAGTGGACCTATCTGTCGGTATCCATGGCCAATGAAGAAAAATCCAAGTATTCGTTTATCGCCATCTCCTACGAGAAGGTGGAGGAAACGATGGAGACGACGCAGCCCCCAAGAAGGAGCAGAGGGGTGTGGGGAACATGTTAGCGTTTCCTTGGCAGTAGTCAGGAGCAGTAAACACAACCAAGAACCTGCTTCTTCAAAGCGGCATTCAGAAATCCAAACCACTAGTTGTTTAAAGGCTGTCCAAACCATTTTGTGATGAATATAAATACAGTATCAGAATGAGGTACATGGATTTAAAAAGTAGAAAATTACAGTATACCTACATTTTAAATGAAGAGCTCAATTTATTTCTGCATTTTCTTAAACACAACCTGAAAATTAAGGGGTTGACTTACATTCAGAATATAATGTTCTATTCTTTTCACTCACTTTCCAATCTCCAGTTAGCCAGATGTCACATTTTCTTACGCAGAAATCCTCTGGATGATAGTGCATTCATTCATTCATTCATTCAGGGGCAGCTCTTTCCCACGGGGTCCCCAGAGTCTGGGGTCTCTGTACTGAACTGAATGTCCTCTCCAGGAAGATGTTCCAGAAGTCCTTTACTTCCCCGCACTCTGACTCTGTGACTGGGTAGCCCGCAGCTGAAGTCTCCATGTTTTGTTGGTTTGCTTCACTTGATCCCAGAGACTAGAGCCCTCACATTAAAGAAAGCCCGTACTCCGTGTGCCAGGGATTTCTTTGTGAACTCACGCTTGTCTTCCTTGCTTGTGCTCAGTGGAACAACCTTGCTCTGGTCTGGGGGGCCCCTACCTCTCGCGGCACCAGCCCTCTGTTAAGCCGAGTGCCAGACAAGCTGACACACACAGGATGAAGTGTCATCCTCCAGTGGTTTGGACACCTCGAGGTCTGAGAAGCAGTGAACACGTCAGCAGAAATCCCCCTTCTCTTCCCCTACAAATGCAGGGGTCTTGATATCTACATCACTAGTTACCCACAAAACCTCCCCAATAATCATCACTGCCTGATCCAAACACATAGCAGCTCTTTCAAGAGTAAAAAAAAAAAGAAAGAAAAGAAAAAAGGAAGACCTTACTGAAAATAAGAAAGACCTTTTTTTCCTGCTTTATTTTTAACCTGATGTGTTGCAGAGTACTGAATGTCACCAGATTGTCATTAATGTCACTTTTCCTCATGTTCCATATGTGATGTGACATATCATCTGACTAATGAAACTCGATGAACAATATGTCAACATAAAGAAGCACGCTGGGTCACAAATATGCTTCGAGAACATTAAATTGCAAGGAAATGTATATCGAACGTGTTTTCCATAGGAATAAAATTGAGTTGCATAGTTAACATATCACATTTAAGTATAATACCTTGGAGACCAGAAGAACCAACATACATTGCTGAAGGACTTATAAAATGCACATTATCAACACATATTGATAGCACAGTGAGGCAGATGAATACAAACCAGTAACAGGAAGAATTACAACAGGAATGATGCTTTCTCTAAGAAGGCAAACAGTTGTGGAAATGAACCAGCCCACATTAATAAAAAATGTTGAAAATAGAAGAATACCTCATTATTTTGATTTAAACATTAAGTAATACTTTTTCCTAGAACTCTTTTGTCCTCACCCACTAGCACATGGGTATGTTGTTATATAAAGTTGTGGCTCTTGAGCAAACCCCTTCGGGCTATGGGCCTGGCCTCCTGGACCTGCCCTAGCTCAGGCTGACCAGCCCCTGGGTTGTCCCCTCAACCACCAGGACCAGTGACCTGCTGGCGAGCCATGCAAATGGCTCCACCGTAGCTGATGCAGTCCGCCTCCATGGGGTCTACTGCTGGTCATCAACAGGACACTCAGCTCCATGCCCTCCCCATCAACACTTCTGATAACTTCTCAGAGCCTTGTACACTCTCCTCAGACTTGAACTTTGTCAAATAATTTTACTTCCTACTTTACAGAAAGAAAAGGTGTGCTATATTAAGATAGTACTAGCCTTCCCTCCATCTCAAAATGAATCCGTATTTTTATCCCCACCGCTCCCCCTGCTCTCTTTTACCCCTCCAGTATTTCTCCCTCTGTTTTCTGATCACTGTACTGATCACTGTTCTGAATTCTTGACCACTCCTCTTCCCTTGGCTTCAACGACATGCACACATCTCTTACTTTTTATTATCAGTTCTTGTCTTCTCTTCTGCACGCTCTCCCCTCCCACCTGATGAATTTAGGTATTTCGCAACTAGATGTTGACCCGCTTCCCCTCTGCCACGAATACTTCACTTACTCTGCAGCATTATTACCCTCCAGGGGTAATAAGTGCTGACATCACAAGTCTAGACCTCTTGTCTATCTCCACATTCTTGACTGACCACTGAATGCGCCCTTCCTATTTCACTGAAACTTCTGAGTTTGCCCCCCCATCCTACCCACGAGGCACAACATGCCCACCCCTCCTCACCCCCAGTAGGAAATAGTCATCCTTATGCTGAGTTAGCATTTCATCCACATTGCTCTTAGGACACTGCCAATGCTTCTGCACCCATTCACCCATTCATTCAACCATCGTGATTATTGGCAATGCCTCGTGCTAGGTGATGGTAAACATTGGAAATGACCACAGCACTTGACTCTATGAGCATACAGTCTAGCCAATGAGAGAACCTGCATAATAGGATAATTGTTGTAGAGAGAGTTAGGGGCGATAATTAGGCTAAATAAAAAAATACAAAGGGATTGTATGGGAAGGTCCTAACCTAATATTGCAGGAGTCAAGTACAGTTCCAGAAGAAGCCACTTATAAGATGAGAGCAAAAACATTTGTTAGAATTATCCAGGATGTAAACACATGTACGAAGGCTTAGAGGCGAGAGAGAGACAGAGAGACAAATAGACTTTCCATGAATGGCAGGTCTAGGCTGCAGCCCAGACAGCAAAGACTTAACTTGCAAGCCCAGAGGTCAGATGATCCAGGGCTCCTAAGCCATGCTGACTGAAGGGTGTTAACTGGGGAAAATCATGATGTGACTTACCTCTTATAAAGGTGACGCTGGATAAGTTGTTGGAGTTGGTTAAAACGGGAGGCATGGAGGCCAGTCAGCTGCTGAAGGAGTCACCGAGATATGTGAGGGTGGTTTCTCCCTGAACTAAAGACTCGGCAATGGGAACAAAAAGAAACAGATGCAAGATATTTGAAGAAGGTAAAAACAACCAGACTTGATGTGTCCTTGGTTATGAGGGAATGGGAGCTAGCCAGTTGCGTGGGAATTCCCTCAATCCTGCTGGAAAAATGATAAGGATGATAATGCTATTGGCCAGGATAATATGATAAGAGAGACACTTTGGGAAAAGGAAATGTTGACAAATCCTTCCTAGTACTTTAGTAATTTATGCTTACACCATCTCCCCTAACCAGCAGGGAGAACTTTTGTCCCCTGCATTTTGGGGCCTGTGGTTGCTAGCATGGTGCTTCTCATTCCACAGAACACATTCCAATGGAAACGAGACCAGTTAAGGAAAAAGCTGCAAGGGAGGTACCGTCCTAGCTTCCCCATCTTGGAGGACTTTCTCAACTTTGTACTTTATAAAAATAGGAAAAGGATTTGTCTTAGTCCATCCAGGCTGCTATAACAAAGTCCCACAGATTGGGTGGTTTATACACTACAGAAATTTATTTCACGGTCTGGAGGCTAGAAATCTGAGATCAGGATGCCAGTATAGTTGGTGGGTCAGGGCCCTTTTCTGGGTCACAGACTTCTTGCTGTGTCCTCACATGGTGGAAGGGGTGAGAGAGCTCTCTAGACCTCTCTTATAAGGACATTAATCCCATTCGTGAGGGCTCCTCCCTCATGACCTAATCACCTCCCAAAGGCCCCAGCTCCAAATACTATCCTTGGGAGTTAGAATTTCAGCAAATGAATTTAGGGAGGAGATACAAACATTCAGACTTTAGCAGGATATATCAAGAATAACTGAACCCCCTTGCTGGAATTAGAAACATGTATATTTTTTATACATAAGACTTCATCATGATTATAGCCAACAAACCATAGAAACATTCCAATGGGACTCTAACATTATTCTGACCACATGATTGTGAGAATCCTAAGCCAGCAAGACTAAGGTCATGATAACCTCTTCCATCCCAACCGGAACCCTTTAATTGCCCTCACTTTAGTAGACACCTTAAGGAGCCCCTCGTCCCAGTTCCAGCCTTGGATTCCTGCTTCCACCTCACTGTTTGTCAATTGCTGTGGGCTCTGCATCAGCAAAAATTTGCAATTCCCAATAAATAAGTCTCTACAGACCTTTTCTTCCCTTCCCTCCATTTGGCCAGCCCTGAAGCTCTCCCTCTTGGTATTTGGTTCTGCTTATTCTCCCTGCTTTGTTTTCCCCCAGAATCTGTGTATTGTGGTAATGGGAGCAATATTTTAAACGCCTTTTGATGGAAAGATTAATTCCTGCTTAACATCTCGTTGGGCAAAATCATAACAATTGTTATGCAACTCCTATGGACAACTCCTTGGCAGTAAGAATTAAAGATATTACTGTTTAACATTAACAAATTGTCAATAAGATATAGGGTACATTTACATGTATTAGAAATAATTGCCATGTGATGGATGCTGCGCATTTGTTATCAGTTGAAACTTCATAGCACTCTAGGTATTATTATCCCCATTTCACGTGCCCAGAGGGGTTCACTCACATAGCTGCTAAGTTGGAGTTGGGATCTGAACCCAGTTGTGCATGATTTCATACTCGTCAGCTTTCTACCCCAACACAGTGCTGGGGCCCTTGGGGATAATAATAATCCTTAAATACAGTCTCCTGGAAGCCAATCTTTTCTCTACAGCACTATCAATCTGTATTTTATTAAAATTTAAAAAATACTTATTAGAGCCATCGAGCACTTTTACGAGGTCACTTCTGGTTTGAGTGTAGTTCCCTATTTCCTCATGCTCACTCTTCTGTCACTAACAAGCTTGGGGGATGCATTCCTTTTGTGAGGAGATTTTAAAGCAATGACTCCCGCAATTTGCCATGTTGTCCTATGTGCAACCTACGTCACAGTTACCATTGTGCTTAATGGAATTACCAGGCAGTTACTATGTGATTATTGGGAAATAATGTTGGGTATTTTGTAGTGAGTCCATCAATAACCCATGTCTCCAATACACCTACCATTTATCCTGTAATTAAGATATTGTTGACTTCAATACACTTGTTTAAATAATGAAAAAGTAGGAAACTATATTTTTAAATGAAATTTCATTTAACTGAAGCTTAGCAAATTTATAACTTCAGATACCTGAGTTTTTGTAAATGATCTGCCAGCCCCAGAAGGAGATGCTAGAATTTATGTCAAATCATCATAATGGATACTTTGTTGTACCAAACAGCTCGAAAACAGATGTATTTACAGTTCCGGCAGCTGCAGACCCACTATTAGAAAGCCAGATTTGTACTTCCTATTATATTTGTACTTCCTTGGTTAAATCCCAGCTCTCACTCCTGAAACAGAAGTTGTAAAATACAGAAAGGAAAGCTGTATCTAAATGGCCAAGGCACCGGATACACATTTTTATCTGAGAATATCATTACAAAACACTGAAAGAATTGGTCTGGCAATTCATGAGCATGAAGAATTCTGGTTTTCTGGAATAAAACTACTCTATGTGATGTTATAAAAAGTGGCAATTGATGATTTAATACCTTTCCCCCACTAAGTTATGTTAGAAATATTATAAAATATGGTTTTAGCCACCTTACCAACTGATGGTTCCAGAGAACATAAACAAACAAACAAACAAAAATGGTGTCTCCATAACCCGTTGGAAGACTGGTAAGTGTCCCTTTGTTTTATAGTAATTGAATTTTTGGTTAGGCACATGGTTATACAGAATAAAAATTATGCTGCCTACCAGTCTACTTTTCAGCTAGGTATGGCCATATCCAGTAGCTCTGACCAAAGGAATATGGCAGGAGTAGTGTATGGCCTTCTGGTTGTTCTCCCTTCCAGCTCCAGAACACAGAAATGGTAGCTAGAAGGTGTGAACCATGGGGCCAGGTCATGAAGGGTGGACCATGCTGGCCACTCTGGTGACATAAAACAACAAGGTGGAGCCTGCTTCTGATAATTCCACATTTAGAGCAGCCACATCAACATAGAAACTTACATGGGAGAAATATTTGTCTTGCTTACCCCACTATTATTTTGGATTTCTGCCCATGCTTACAAACTGGTATCCTAATCAATAAAAACACTTATCAAAAGCACAATTCTAGAATAAGAGCTCTGATAAATGAGAAAGGTAGCTGTTTTTTTCTTCATCTCCCTGTGTTTCTGACACTTCCAGGAATCCTAAGAAACAAATAGGTAAAAATTCTACAGAAGGAATTTTCCAATATTCAAGAATATGGTTACATGAGTGTATTTTACCTTCCTGGTGAAAGTTTGTTAAATGTGTAGAAAGGTGTAAATGAATGAGGCAGACCCACCTCCATTTCTCCACGTTGGTAAGTTCTTTTACCTTTTGGGTGCCCAGTAAATTTAACTGGTTAACTGGTAGACTAGACTGCCTTAAATTATCTAGGAGCTTTGCTAATGTATAAAAGCTCTGAAAATATTTCCCATTATGTTAAAATGCTTAAGAGATAAGCATTATGTGTGTCATTTCATAAAAAAACATAACCTGAGGGGCGCCTGGGTGGCTCAGTCGTTAAGCGTCTGCCTTCGGCTCAGGTCATGATTCCAGGTCCTGGGATCGAGCCCCACATCGGGCTCCCTGCTCGGCGGGAAGCCTGCTTCTCCCTCTCCCACTCCCCCTGCTTGTATTCCCTCCCTCGCTGTGTCTCTCTCCGTCAAATAAATAAATAAAATCTTTAAAAAAAAAAAAAAAAAAACATAACCTGAGTGATAATTAATGAGAACATTTCCTGACTCCAAATTCTGGATGTGTTGTCTCTACCCATTTCCAAGAGATGGAGGCAAAGGTCATGGCCTTCGGAGAGAGACAGCACAAGGTGGGGACTCGGACTTTCAGAGTGGCAGTACTTTTGGTGGCACATCACCAGCCAGGATCAGAGACTCAGTTCTTTCTCAGCTCACTTAACTCTTGCTTGTTGACCTTTGGACATCACCGGAAGTGGTACGGTCAGGGAAACTGAGCCGTAGGGCCCACATATTGAAGACATCAGAGACACCTGCTGAAGTGACCTAAAATTAATTGCTGAGACTTTACAAGGGCTACCAAATATATATTTGGTAAAGTATTTTTTTCTCATTTTTTTCAGTTTCTCATTTTCCTGAAGAGATATGTCTCTTCAGGAAAATGAGGGATAAATCCTTTCCAGTTTGCCAGACCTCCCTTAAGCCAATTATTTGATGTCTTTTCTACCTAACTTTTCAGGGGTGATGCAGATTCCACACAAATGGAGAATAAAATGAGACAACCAAATTTATTTGTACTTATGGACCTGAGCCAGAGCTTAAATGACTCCAGCAATGGCACTTACTTCCCTTGGGAGCTTATTCTCCAGTCTAATAGATCTCGCTGTTAGGAAATTTCTCTTATAATTCAGCATAAATTGTCCCTTGCTGAATTCCATCCCATTATTCCTAGTGAGATGTCCTTGGACTACTTTACACAATGAGCCCTCTTCTTGCAGTCCTGTCCACTCCTAGGCAGGAGGGGGAGATGGAGAGGAGGCGAGAAGATGGGAGGGATGATGAGGAAGAATGGAGTTGAATCTACCAAGTCTGCCCTGCCTTGTGTCTCATCAGTGAACATTTCAGCCACAGACTGTTACATATGGACACAGACAGCAAATTTATTAACAACAAGATTGGGTAATCTCAGAAAAATCTTTAATTTTCAGCTAACTCAACGTCTACCTCTTTGTAATTTCTCTGTAAGTGAGATAGGTCAAAGCCATAATGTTAAAGACTAAGGATACAGGAAAGATAAAGTTAAAGATTAAAGAGATCTGTCTGCAAGTTTTAAAACCACAGATTTGGCTCTGTTTTTGGTTATTGAACACTTCTCTTTTCCCCTCCTAATACCTAGTCTTTTTAATAAAGGACACTGTTCATTGAGGTGTTTTAAAACATTATACTTATAAGATCTTTGGATACTCACAACATGGCACCCATGGCATGGCTTGCACACAATCCTTTGGTCAAGAGTCACCTGAGTGCCCCTCACCTGTGTGGCTGCAGTGGAAGTGGCCATATTACAATGGTCAGACGCCAGCTACAGCTGATCAGTGTAAGGGGAAAGCTGACCAATGAGTCCTTCACTGAAACGTGTTTGATTTGGGCCTGAAAAAGTCAAATCAGTCTCTCTTTGTGTGTCTGGACTGAGATATGTAAAGCTTGGGAATAGTGAGTTGTTACATCTTCTGTTGGGTGGACCATGGCAGGGCAGAAGGCCCACCTGTAAAGGTGAGGGGCACCGAGGAAGAAAGCAGACTCACCAGCAATGAAAGGCAGGGCCACCCAAATCCCAGGCTCTGCCCCCATTTGCTTTGCAGTCTTGGTAGCATCCTATATTTTGGTTTCATGAAGAAGCTCAGAATCCTTATAGCAGTTGACGCCATGTAGACACAGAGTTTCAGCTTCTTGCTGAAGACGCTGCCCAGCTGTCGGAAGAGGAGCAGAGATTCACATCCAAGTCTTCTTTACTCCAAACTAAGATTTTTGTCATCATAGTGTACTCGCTGTCTCCAGGACCATGCAACACACATTCTACCAGGATATGAAAGGGTCGAGGGAGGGAGAAGCCATTTGCACCGAAGTCTTGAAGCAAGATTGAACTTGGCCTAGGCGTGACTTAAGCAACCCAAGAAGCCCACTGACCAGGTTTCTATTAGCAAAATGCAGAATGGTTATCTTTGACCAACTGCTCCCTGTGGGTGAGGTTTGTGTGTTATTAATGGTGGGGTTAATGTCAGTACTCCCGAGGAGTCTCAAACTATTTACATCAAAACAGCTTTTGTTCTCTATAGCGCTGGGACTGGATTTGTATTTTATAATAGAGAACACATCCAGCAAGCAGCCAGGATATCATATACACAAGAAACACCAAAATGGGAATTCCACAACTATGCAGACAAGGATGGAAATGCATAGCCATCATCAAGCCATGTCTAATACAAAAAAATACAGAGAAAAATATACTCATGAGGTTGTCTCTAACCATTGGCCCCTTTTCCCCCAAAATCTCCCTCCCAATTCATTTGGCAAGATTCTTTGCAGTGCTACATTCACAGTATACACCGTGCTTAAGGGAAATAGGTTTCTCTGTAGTCTCACTTCATAATCAGACGAGACTCTTAGAAAAGATGTTCCAAACAAAGCTGTCTTGAAAGGAAACCAGCCTCTTCCCACTGGCTAGTAAACTTCCTGGATTTCTGCCAGTTGGCCATGCTGTGTACGACATCATATTGTGGTTCCCCCTTCCTGCCAGAGCTGGACCCTACGGTATTCCTTCAGGACGGACCCAGGTCTATTAACCAGCAAACACGAAAGATGCAAATTATCTCCCAACTCCATGCCTGAAGTCTGCAAACGTTATTCTTAGGAAGGTGCTGATTATGGCAAATTATGAATTAACGTGTCAGGCACTGAGATTTGAAACCTTCTAACTGTGTTTACTGTGTAAGGGCCCCCAAGTGAAATGAAAAATAGAAGGGGGAAAACAGCAAAATCAGTGATTCAGTGCTTGAGAAGGTTGCCAACATCTGATTTCTGCCTATCTGGCTGCAGCCCCACCAGCGTGGACACACGTGGGCACGTACACGTACACACACACACACGTGCACACAGTAAAGCAGAGGATAAGCACATGCACCAGAAACAATCGGAACAATAGCTTGTGGTCCTTCCGGTCCAGACCTTTTGGCTGATTTCATCACCACAAGTTTGCTGATTCAGATCATTCCATTTTCAGTCTCTCCACAAGAACGAATGGGACTCCCACACGCACCAGGCAGCAGCGGGCAGCGCTGATACGATGGTAAAGACGGCGGAGGTGAGCTCTTCCCCCTGAGACCACTTGTCCTGATGCCCTGCAATTCTAAGTGTGGTCTGGACAAGCAGCATCCACAAGCTTGTCAGAAACTCATGTTCTCAGGTCTCACCATTACCCCCTGAATCAGAATTTCTGCTTGTGAGGCCCAGGAAGCTTTGTTTGAACAAACTCCCCAGATGATTCTTAAGCATGCTCAAGTTGATAAGTACTGGGACAATAGCACCAATATTTTAATAACTTTGGCAGACCCATTTTGGTAAATGGAAATCCAGGGGTTTATAACAACTGTTTCAGCCTTTGTAGATTCTGAAGGCTTAGCCATTTCTGTATGGGAGTTAAGCTATGCTTCAGGAGTCTTCTGAAATTAGATCAACAGAGGATCCCAGGCAATATGAAAAAAAATCCTTTAAAAAATACTATAGTAATATTGGCTACACATCTCTGCTAAAGATTTGTGTGGCTCCCATTAAATTACATTTCCGCCAGGAAGGGACCCAGCAAAACAAAAGTTTCGTCAATCTCTGACCACATTACAGTTATTCTTTAAAAGGAAAAAACCTGATTATATGCGGAGCACATAGTCAATTGCAGAACAAATTGTTTTATTTGAGGAGAGTTGCTGGTCAATATGGGAAGGAATGATGCCCTTCATTTTCTTCATTGGCAATAGATCAATATGAAGTTGACAGTTCCTAGTTCCCAGGTAAGATAATGCTTCCAGGTAGGAAAGACAATATTTAAGGCTTCAAAAGCAAGGAAACCAAGTTCCTTTATTAAATACTTTCTTACAGGAAAGTGAGGCTAGGGGCCATGTTTTCATTTTTAATGACTCTTTTGAACGCAAGTTTCAAGTGTTCCTCCATCCGCATCTGCCTGGTGGTTTCCTGGTTCCTAGGAGATCCTGTGAAGGTGAAGCACAAGCTAATTATGTGATCTTCCTCTTGCACAGAGCATCTGCTCCGAGTCTCTATCTACTTCCTGCACGGCTGAACTGGATTTCCCGCTACAGAAACCCAGGGACGGGCTTTCCCTTTCTTGCTGACCCACCCCTCCATTCTTCTGAGAACCTGGTCTAAATTGCAACGGCTCTTATTAATCCTTACTACATTCAGGCACTGGATTAAGTGTGCCCATACCGCTTCTCCCCTAATCCTAACACAGGGTGAGGAATAAATGCTACCACCCTCCCCATAATATGGCTAAGTGAACTGAGTCACAGAAAGATTAGTTATCCGCCAGAGAGCAAGCAGACTCGGTGACAGAGTGGGGATCTGAAAGGCGGTCACCTGGCTCCTGCTGCCTTAGGCCACCCTCCTCCTTCTTCCCTTCCCACCCCGTTCTGCAGTTCTCCACGCTGAACGGAGTCTGTAGGCGATGTGTGCACACCACTGCTATTCCACGCTTCTGTTACTGGGTGAAAACTTCCTTAAACACCAATATGTGAAACCTATTAGACAACAGAGAGAACACAACAGAATATAGTTGATACTTATTATTCACGGTGGTTCTGTGAAGTCTATATACAGTTGCCTAAAGTCACCCCGGCAGCTGAGCTAGCAAAACCTGAAGCATTGCTTCTAGGAGAAATACAGGGTTAGGTTCCTGCAGCTCTCTCATCACAGCATTTCATCCACCAACCCATATATAGCCTTGCTTTATGTGTGTTTCTGTTTAAAGACACCATGGGAGAGCCATGCCTGCCGTAGCGGACTGGACCGAGATTTCCTGCAGGCTTTGAAGAAGTGGGCCTCCATGTTGTGAGAAAGCCATGTGTCAAGGACCGAAGGAGCCGGCAGAGCTGAATTCTCTTCTGTTTAAAGACACCATATATATATGGTACCATCTAGCTACCATATATATATATAATATATATATTATATATTGTTGATTCATTAACGTTGAACTCATGGCCAACAGCACTCTTAACTCATGCCTCAATGATGCTCACCTAACACAGTTCATCACAGGCGCTCTTAGGAACACCAGACGGTGCTTAAGCACTGTTTGGGGGCCATTTGGAGGGAATTTTAAACAGCAAAATTACTGCACAGAAACCCCACAAAAATGTGGAAAACATTTGCAGATGAATAATGAGGATCAGCGGTACCAGTCTTATTCCTCAGCTATCCTGCCGCTCCGCTGATGTTCGTAGGAAGAACCAATTATTTGAATGTTCTGGGTCTGATAGGCATTTTCCAGTCCTTTTTTGCTGGATGTCTGCTCTTCCATGAATGCAGTCGGTCACCCCCTTCTCTATACGCATTGCAAACATCACAGCACACCTGCTCTCTGCTTGTCTACTACTGCCTGGTGTTCGCATTCCTCTCCCATCCCTTCTGCAGTCCGGGAATTTCTCTGAACTAGGAACCCTTCTGAGCTTCTCACTCTCTGCATGCTCCCTACGTGGTGATGCCCTTGGCTTCAGTTGCAATCCCTAAGGAAGCTCAAGCTGCCTCCCCCTCAACTGCTTTTTTGTCTCTTCTTCCTGGAAGGTTCTCCCCTGATATCCACACAAAAACTCACTTCCCCTCTTCCTTCAGGTGTCTGCCATGATGCCACCTCCCCTGGGCTGTCATCCCTTTACCCTTCACTTTCCCTTTACCCTCCTTCATTGGCTTCCTGGCTTCTCACACCACCTGAAATATTACATATTTGTTGTTTATTCCTTTGTTGTTTTTAATCCTCCTGTGGCAGACACATTCTTAAACTGGTCCCCAAGATTCCCGCCCCTGATATACACACACCTATGATCCCCTCCCTGGATGAGAGGGACCTCTAAATGTAGGGGGATGGTCACTCCTTGATTGGTTGTGCTGACAAAGTGGCGGGATAGCCATGCCTGCCGTAGCGGACTGGACAGAGATTTCCTGCAGGCTTTGAAGAAGTGGGCCTCCATGTTGTGAGAAAGCCATGTGTCAAGGACCAAAGGAGCCGACAGAGCTGAATTCTCCCAGCAATCAGGATGATCCTGGAAGAGGCCCCCGAGCCCAAGATGAGAACATAGCCTGACCAACACTTGGATTTCAGCCTGTGAGACCCTGAGCAGAGAGTACAGCTAACAGGTATCCAGACTCCTGACCCACAGACACTTAGACAATAAATGGATTTTGCTTTGAGCTGCTAAGATTTTGATAACTAGTCACACAGCCATAGATACACCATCCATTAAAATGCAAACTCCATGTGGGCAGGGAGCCTGTCTGTTTTGCTCACTGCTTTCTCCTCAGTCTGGATAAAAGCTCTCAGCCCATGGTTGGAGCTCAATAATGAGAATAGGCTGGGGATGTGTGGCCCAATTTCACCCGGGGTCCAGAGCCCTCCCAAAGATTTATTGCAAATTCCCACCTTCCTCCTTCATGCTTCTCTCTAGCTACCATCCTTCTGGTTCTTCAGTTAGGCAGCAAACAATGTGTGTGTGATGCACTGCCCCTTGATGAGTGTTTTCTCCAAACCCCAGTAGAACTAAGTGTGCAGATATGGGTAACCTGGAAGGGTTATCTCCCAAGGGGAGGGCCAGGACACAAAGCACGCTGCCTTCTCTGCCCTGGGGACAGCTCTGCCCATGGCCGGGTTCTTCCAGCTTTTAATGTGGAACCCATGGGGGCCTCTCAAAGAATTCTTTCTAAATAAACCCAGTGCCTTTCTTGGGAACCTTATGGGGACAGCTGTTAATACAGTGACATTTTCTACATCATTTAATCTATGCTGATAAATTCTACTTTAGACTCTCCACTGAGCATCACATGCATTTATCCATCTGCCTGCTGGTTACCTATGCTTGGAAGTCTCATAGGCACCACAAATTCAACATGTCCAAAAACTGAACTAGACATTTCATTCCTGAAACCTTCTTCTCCAGGGTTCCATATCTCATTGCCTGGCATTTCCACCTGGTGGTCCAAGCTGTAAACCTTAGAATCACTTCTGAGGTGCCCTCTCCCTCACCCTGTGGGTCTGATCAGTCATCCAGAGAGTCAGACCTATTTCTTCTCCTTTGGAAATGGCTCTTGGCTCCATTCACATCACTGCAATGTCCTCACCATCGCCTGAGGTCAGGCCACCATCACCATCTTAATCCTGCTTCAGAAAGCATCACAGGGGCTCCTCTGCCCTTCGCCCTTATAATTCATTTTCCATGGTGCAGCCATCTATCTCTTAATGCAAATATGATCATGCCCCTCCCTGTGCATGCCTTCCCATGGGTTCCCTGGGTTCCCATTGCCCTTGCTGCACTGAGCTGATGGGGCTCACCCAACCGCTCATTTCCTCCCACCATTGTCTTCACCAGGCTTGTCCCTACCCTTCAGGTCTCTTCTGCATTACCTCCTTAAGACTTGGTTAGAGCTCCCTCTTATTCATTTTCATATCTATCAAAATGGTCATCCTACTGCATTATAATCAACAACCCAATGCCTGACTCCCTACCGGAACAGAAGATGCACAGGGCAGAAATTGCATCATCTTGTTGGTAACTGTGTTCCAGTGACCAGCACAGTTTAGGACAACAGATGGTGACTAATAATTACAGGTCAGTGAACAAGAGAATGATGAGAAGACACAGATGCTGGCCTCCGGGAGCTCACCACCGTGTTGCAGAGTTAACACATAAACATGGGAAAGTTAACTATCCAATAGCAAAATCACAACACTAGGTCATGTTAGATGCTGTGGAGCTCTATTTGATCGACTGTGGGTGAGAACCACAGAAGGGGAACAGCCATGAGTTCAGAGACACATGGGAGGCCTGTGCGTGGGGAATATCTCACCAAGAAGCCACCCCTTGAGCTGAGTCCTGGTCAAGGCAAAGAACTGACAGAGAGAAAAACAGGGAAAGTTTCTCTGAAAGAGGGGGACATACAAGAGAGGCTCCTGGGAATGGGGTGGTGAGGTGGGAAACAGAAGACACACCCAAGACAGTTTAAGTGGAAACAGTTCAGCAAAGAAGCAACTTGATGAGGTATGGGGACCAGCAGATAAACAGGATGGTGCAGCGCCCAAGGTCTTGGAACTGGCGGAGCGGGTACTACATTAACTACAGCGAGGTTTGGAGGAATGAGGAGAGGACACGGGCTCCCCAGCTTGTGTCTCAGGGAGCCGTGCAGCAGGGGGCCTCGCCTCCCCACAGGAGCTGGGAGAAGAAAGCAAAAGGGAGACAGTGGATGGAGGGCAAGAAGGCACAGAGCTGGGTGGGGTGGGCTGGGCAGGGGTGCAAATGCAAAATCATCATAGGTAATCCGTTTAACTCCGCAGCAGAAATACTCTACGGAATCAGGGCATCTGTAGGATGCAGGCTCTGGCAGGTTCCCGGTCCCCATTTGAAGGGTCACGGAACGAATGAATGAATGAGTGGGAACAGATGCTGTGCCCCCACAGTGTATTCCACATACCGCACAATGTCAGACCAGTTTAGTGAGTCTGGACTTCATTGCATCACAATGGGCAGCTGAGTAAAGCTTATAGCAGCAGAGTGACAAAATAAGATTCATCCAGAGTGCTCTAGATGAATTAAGCTCAGCAGTGGTGCATTGGGAGAACAGAAGGGCAAGAGTCTGGATGCAGACAAATTAAGAGGCTCCTGGTGGTTGTGATGATGGGAGTTATAATAATAATAATTTATTGAGTGTTTTCCATAGACCCGGCCCCGGTGGCATATGCTTCAGATAAATTGTCTCTCCTCCTGCACACAATTCCACTCTCTGAGGCAGGTACTAACATTCCCCTCATTTTACAGGTGAGGAAACGGAGGCTCTGAGAAGTTTAGAAACTTGCTGCTGGTATATTGCTGGTAACTGGTAGCGCTCCAGTTCACTTGATGTCAGAGCCCACGTGGGCTGCCCCTGGGCAGAGCCGTGTGCTGGGTTAGAAGTGACAGGGGACACAGTCAACAGGCCCTGTGCTGGTCGTGAGGACGGGACCATATCCCAAGAATCCCCTCCGTGTTCCCCACACGAAATGCCATGGGGTTCACTTAGATGCCTCCTGGGGCTGCTCCCACCACCCAGCTGTTAGCAGCAGAGCAGGGAAGATCCAACGTACTTAGCATTGCCCACTCAGAGCTGCTACCAAATTGTTCAGTATTCCTGAGTCGGGGCAAGTGTGGTGGTTTGGGATAGTTCTACCTACCCTTCAAAAAAGTGTCCTAGTGAGGCGAACCATAAATATCCCTCCTGAACTGTTTAGATCGAGACTCCATCACCACCATCCCTGATCTCTCAGTAAATAAATCAATAAACAGAATAAGGGGTAGAGTCCAATAAGATTATAAACCAAAACAATGGGGAAAGAAAATGATAGTTGAGATTCACTGTTTTGTTGTGTTATTATTCATTTTTGTTGTTAATTTTGGTTGTTTTGGAAACATTGCTGAGAAGACAAAGGGTGGGATACAATATATATTCCTTGAGAATGAGGGTTAGCCTGAGATTTCAGAAAATCCAAGTCTGTCACACCACTGAAATTAGAAACCTGGGCATATGAAGCAAGCCATTTTTTTGTAACTCCTAATGCTTGTGTGCATAATTCCAAATCAAACATATTCACATTATTAACTTTTTAAAGTTTATTAGTCTCAGTGCTAATGAACTCATTCATCCTTGGCAAATGCACATGGCTCCCTAATGAAACGTCAATAGATAGATCGGCAGTGAAGTGAGCACATCCACTGGTTGATGCCAAATTCCGCTTGGCTGTAAGGACTGGAAAGACGAGATCACTTCCAAAGAGACACTTGGACTCGGTATCGTGTAATGGGAAGAGCCCCAGAGCGGATGTCTGCAGACTGGGATTCTGCACCTGGCCCTGCCAGTTGGTGGCTGGGTGACCTTGAGCAAGTGTTCTGCAAGAAGAGGAGAGTGGGCTGGCTTATCCCTAACATTCTCCCTAGGTCTGTAATTAAATCCTCTCCCTCCCCACCCAGCACACCATCCCCTTCTAAGAGTTATCAGTGTTTACATATGTTCCAGTGCATGATATCTTATATTCAGACATCTGTCTCGTTAAACAATGGTTCATCCTTTGCAGATAAAATTAAAACTTGGCTCTTTGGGAGATATCATGCCACAGGTTATGGGTTTTAATTTCTGACCCGTTGGAACATTGCACAAGTTCAGAGTTGTAATGAGTTTCCTAACCTGCGTTGGTTTGTGTCAGCCTCCGTGACAGTGTGTTGAGCACGCCACGGGAGATAGAAAATGGAACGGCCTTTAAAAAAAATCTAAGCAAGCCTCCCTTTCCCTCAATTATCAGTTCTGAAAAGTAGCCTGAACATGGGTGCTCTTCTGTTTGGAGGTTTCTGAACTGCTAGCATTAATTCTCCAGGGTAAACTTCCTGTCTTCACGCAACGATGGGTTTTTTTCTTCCTTTCCCTCAGATCTTTAAAATTACACCACAGCTAGGGAGTCAGGACGGCTTTCCCCCAATGCTTCATGGAAAGAGACTGCTTTTTTATTGAGCAAAAGCAAAAATAATAATCATGAAAAGCTTTTGCTTCTGGACCGCATAAATTATCTCCAATTTTCCTCATTATTTTCTTCTGCAGGGTATAAAGAGATAGCTTGCAGTAAAATATGTATCAGTACAAAACAAATAGAAAACAGTTTAAACCACTGAAGTATTTACCTTTTTTATTTAAAAAAAAAAGACATTTTAATCCTATTAACAGTAAATTATATTACCTATTGTGGAAGCAGACATGAAAGAAATATTTGAAGCATGCAGTTAATTATGATACCAAGCGACAGGTAATATTTATGCTCCTCTTCTACGGCCTCAGCGGCGTTTCTCTCACTAACTGTGAGTCACAGGCTGATTGAAGTCTTGAAACCGGTGCTGAGACCGACCCACAGACACATCTGCGGGTAGATGCCTCATTCTGTAGCTAATTAATGGTACAAGAAATAGCCATTGTTTATTCTCTTATAGTCCTGATTTCACATAGAGGGAAAATACTCTAATTCTCCGATTCAGCATATTTATTAACCGCCCATACGGGCACAGCAAAGCGGGGAGTTTGCAAACGAATATCTGTGTCTCTGTGAGGCTGGTGGGCTTTTTGAAACTCCAAGACATTCATAAAGGACCGGCCCTACTTGAGGCAAGTGTGCGACCCATTTAAATAAGTCAGGTGTTTTAGACACTATGATGTATTTCCCTACAGTTGGAATAAAATATAAAATACTGGTTGGAGTTAGCAAGTCATATTCCTGTTTGATGATAACACAGTGACCTTGCCAAGTTATGTCAGAGAAACAGGTAACAGGTTCCTGCTTGCTGGCTTTCCAATTGAGAATGGCCCAATTGCAGGGGGAGTTTGCTAAGAGACCACTCTTGAGGACTGAGGGTTTAGGACCCACCCTCCAGTCTATGCTGCAATAGGCCAGAGTCTGAAGCAGCAAAATGTATCTCCTTCTTTTCACACATAGACGGCTAAGTTATTTTATAACAGCTGTGGACATCCAATTGTCTTCTATCAGAGTCCCAGTATATGTGCTGTTATTTCCAGCAGTGGTGACATGTTTTATTTGAACTACCCCATTGTTAACTGTGAGTTTCACTTAACACTCTGGTTTCATGACTACTTGCAACTCCCAAAATGGATTGAGTGGGAATCCCATTGTCTATGGAAGTCTATAGTTGACCATAAGACATTCTCACTACTAGATGGTATCTTAAGATGAAGAGCCAATATAATCCTAAGGATAAGAGTTTTTACTCACCTATTATTCCCCATTAGATTTCTATTAGATTAATTAATTTTTATGTCATAACATAATTGTCAGAAATGCCTATGATTTGAAATAACAAGAGCCATCCAGCCTTTTGGGAAGACTTATTATATACTAAGAGCTTTGCATATGTTTTCCTTTACCCTCACAATAAATTTCCAAAGTCAGCACTAAGATTCACTTTGGTCAAGGTAGAAATTGAGGCTCAGAGATGCTAAGTAACTTGCTGAAAACCAAGAGCCCATGCATCAGAGAACCACAAATCAAGTGCAAGCAGGTACTTGGTCCTCACCACCACCTAGTTCTCATTTA
Organism: Phoca vitulina; assembly: GCF_004348235.1. Lineage (NCBI taxonomy): Eukaryota > Metazoa > Chordata > Mammalia > Carnivora > Phocidae > Phoca > Phoca vitulina. The sequence continues at coordinate 3,539,433 of NW_022589730.1, forward strand.
AATATTTTGGTACTACAAAATTATTACACAAATATTAACAATTGAGTGAAAGCATTTAAATTTGAATTCGATATCCATTATGAGTTAGAGAAATAATTCTACCAGACTTCATTTAGCTACAAAATATTCAGAACATTTCATCCAATTTTCAAATTATAATGAGATCATTTTTTTGCTGAGGTATAATTTACATTTTCTGAAATGCACAGATCTCAAGTGTACAGTTTGATAAGTTTTGACAAATGCATACATCTGTGTAACCCAAGACTCTGTCAAGATAAAAAGTGTTTCCATCACACCAGAGAATTCTGTCATGCTTGCTCCTGACCAATCCCTGCCCATCCACATGGGCACACACCGTTCTGCTTTCCTTCAGATGATTTTCACGTGTTCTTAACTTCATGCAGAATCATATGGTATCATGTTGGTTTCCTATTGCTTCCATAACAAATTACCACACACTTAGCTAATTTTACTCATATTCATTCACGTGTGTGTGTTCAGTTCTATACAATTTTATCACATGTGTAGGTCCCTGTTTCCACCACCACAGTCAAAATACTGAACAGACATCACCACAAGGGTCTCAGCTGTGGCCATGTAATAGCCACACCTACCCCTTCTTCACCTCCCCCTCCATATCTAGCCACTAGAAACCACTCATATTTTATCATTTCGAAAATTTTGTCATTTAAAAATGTTTATATAGATGGAGTCATACTGTATGTAACGTTTTAGATTGCCTTTTTTCATTCAGCATAGTTACCTGGACATTCATCCAAGTTTTTTTATGTACTTATAGTTTGTTTATTTTATTGAGGAGTAGTATTCCCTGAGATATATGTGCGACAGTTTGTTTAACCATATCCTTATTGAAGGATATCAGGGCTGTTTCCAGTATGGGGCTATTAAAAAAATAAAGGAAATGTGAATATTTATGTACAGCTCTTTGTATGAACATTTTTTCATTTCTTTGAGATAACTGCTGAAAATTTCAATTGCTGAGCTGTATGGTAATTATATACTTAGCTTTAAAAGAAAAACAAAACTACAAAACTCATTTCCAGAGTGGGTGCACCATTTTACCTTTCCACAACAATGCATGTATGACTCACATCCTCACCAGCATTTGATATTATCACTATTTTTAATGTTAGCCTTTCTGATAGGCATGTAATGACAGCTCATTATTTTAATTTGTGTTTGCCTAATGGCTAATAATGCTGAACATCAATTAATATGCTTATTTTCCATTTATAATATCATCTTCAGTAAAATGTCTGTTCATGTTTTAGTGCATTTTCTAATTGGATTGCTTGCCCTTTTACCTTGGAGTTGTGAGAGTTCTTTTTATATCCTAGTTGCTAGTCCTTTATGGGATATGTGGTTTGCAAATATTTTCTAACAGCCTATAGTTTGTTTTTTTTTATCCTCTTCATACAATATTTTGAAGAGCAAAATGTTTTAATTTTGGTAAGGACGAATAAATCGATTTTTTTCTTTTATGAATTGAGCTCTTAGTGTCAAGTCTAAGAACTCTTTGTCTATCCCTAGATCTAAAGATTTCCTCCTATAAGGAAGTTCTATAATTTTGTGTATTACATTAAGTCCATAATAAGGAAATTCTATAATTTTTTGTATTACATTAAGTCCATAATCCATTTTAGGTTAATTCTTGTACAAGGTGTGAGACTTAAGTCAGACACTTTTTTTTATGGCCTATGGTTGTTCAATTGTTCAGGCAATTTTTTGAAAAGTCTATCCTTCCTCCATTGAATTGCTTTTCTACCTTCAAAAATAAGTTAAGTGTATATTTGCAGTTCTATTTCTAAGTTCTCTATTCTGTTCCAAGTCTGTATGTGTCTATCCCTCCACCATCTCCTACTTGGTATTGGATAGCTTTTCTTCTTACTTTATTTTTCTTCATCAATATTATTTTAGCTATTCAAGAGCTGTACCTTTCTACATAAATCATAGAATAAGTTTGTCTATACCTGCAAAATATCTTGCTGAGATTTTGATAGGAATTGCATTAAACCCAAGGATGAATTGAGGAGAAGTAACATCTTACTATGTTGATTTGACTAATCCATTAATGTAGTATGGTTTATTACTTATTTGAATCTCCTTTGATTTCTTTCATCAGCATTTTTTAATATGAAAGATACAGACCATGTACATGTTTTTTTTGGTGGATGCTTTATTATTTCATTTTCTTCAAGGCAACTATAAATGGTATTTATTTATCATTTATTTACCAATGGTATTATTTATTTATGTATCAACATCGTATCTCTTTAACTGGGGGAAATCTTACCTCCATTTAGGTCTTTTTAACCTCCCACACTTCAAAATCATTGTCCTCAATAACAGATGTTAAATTTTCGGTTTCAATCATGAAATAAGATTTGAAAGTCTTTGAGAAAAAATAATCTATTGTATGTATCCATATTGCTGCTCATTCTGTTGTTCATTCCTCCTTCCACATGATCCAAGACCTTTCTTTTAAATTTTCTCTTTGTTTGAAGAACTTCCTCTGGTCAATATTTAAGGGTAGGCCTTCTAACAACAAAATCTTCTAGTTTTTCAGTTCTTTGAGAATATATTTATTTCCCCTGTATTCTTAAAGGACAGTTTTCCTGGATATAAAATTCTAGGTTGACAGTTTTCTTCTTTCACAATTGAAAATTTTATTCTACTTTCTTCTGTCATCCATGATTTTAGATGAGCTTTGGAAGAGTTTTCAGAATGATTTCTTTGCTAGTATTGGGGAAAATGCTACTCTAAATGCTACTTGAATCCTACTTAACAAGGGATAAAAATATAAAAGAGGTAGGCATCAGACTGTTTCCAGGTAACTTTACTACACTGAGAATAAAACTCGAGAATGTTTATAGGGATGTAAAAATATCCAGCACTCAACACAGTCAACACAGTAAAATTTACATTATATTGTATCTAATAAAAAATAATACAAGCCAAGCAAAACAGATATATAATATGACCAATATTAAGATGAAATTTCACACAATCAAAACTTAGAAATGACACAAATGGTAAAAACAATAGATAAGGACAAAAAGTTAGTATAACTATATTCCATATGTTAAAGGAGCTAGAGAAAGTTTGAGTATATTAAATAGAGACATTGATATTAAATAAAAGTCTAAATAAAACTTCTAGAGATAAACTTCACAGTATCTGAAATTAGAAATGCATTGGATGGGATTAACAACATATTAGACATTTCAGAAGAGAAAAACAGTAAACTTGAAGGCACAGTGATAGAAACAATCTAAAATAAAACACATAGAGAAAATAGATTTTTTTAAGTGACAAGAGCATTGGTGAGTTGTGGGACAATGTACAGAGGAACAAAGATAAGCACTACAGCCAACTTCTTGTCAAAAACAATGCAAGCCAGAAAATAGTGTGGGAACATCTTTAAAGTATAGAAAAGCAAAGAAAAAAAAAGAACAAAAAGAAAGAAAGAAATGGTCAACCTAGAGCCTGTACCAATAAAAATAGCCTTCTCAGTTGGTTGGGCGACTGCCTTCGGCTCAGGTCATGATCCTGGAGTCCCGGGATCAAGTCCCACATCGGGCTCCCTGCTCAGCGGGGAGTCTGCTTCTCCCTCTGACTCTCCCCCTCTCATGCTCTCTCTATCTCATTCTCTCTCTCAAATAAATAAATAAAATCTTTAAAAAAAAAAATAGCCTTCAAAAAACAGTGATGAAACAAAGATTTTTTTTTTTTTTCAGAAATACATAAACTGAAAGAATTCATCACCAGTTCAACTGAATATAAGTAATGTTAAAGTGAGTCCTTCAGGCAGAAAGAAAATGATCCCAGGTGGAAATCTGGTTATATATTAGGGTTTTTTTTACTGTAGCACTACTTATCTTTGAAACAGAAAATAGTCTATTGTGGAGGATTTCTGTTGACTATAGGCTGCTTTGCAGCATCCCTGGCCTCTACCCACTAGACGTCAGCAACACTCCCCCTTCCCCCGTTGTGACCACTGAAGTCTCTGTGTATTATCAGTTGTCCCCTGGGGGTGGAAAAATTGTTCAGGTGGAGAATTACTGGTCAACACACAAGAAAACAAAGACTATTGGAAATGATTACTGTGTGAGTAAATATGAAAGACATTTTTCTTCTTATTTAAATCTCTTCAAAAGATAATTGACTATTTAAAGCAAAAATAATACTGTAGTCAGAGAATTATAACATATGTAGAAATAAAATACATGGCAACAATAGCTGGCAACAAAGCTGGCAAGAAAAAAATACTTTTATAAGATTTTTATACTATATGTGTAGTGAGAAAATATCCCTTGAGGATAAACTTTTATACGTTAAAGATGTATACCACAAATTCTATGCAACCATGAAAAACAAAACGAAGTATTATAATTAATATGCCAATAAAAAAATATAAAATGGAATAATAAAAATGCCCAATAGTCCAAAAGAAGACAGAAGAAGACAACAAAAGGGAAAAGATGATGAATAGATAACAGAAAACAAATGGCAAAACGGTCGATTTAAACTCAGCCATGTCAGTGATTATATTAAGTATAAATGATCTTAACACTCCAATTAAAAGACAGAGATTGTCAGATTAAATAATAAAAAGAAACTCACCCAATAATATTCTGCTGACAAGAAACTCAGCTTAAATATAAAGACAAAAATTGGAGGAGTTTAAAAACGGAGAAAGAATCATCATACACACATTAATTTTTTAAAAGCTGGAGTGACTATATTAATATCAGACAAAGTAGATTTCAGAACAAAGATTGTTCGGGAATTTCATTTCATAATAATAAAGAGACCAAGTCATTAAGAGGACATAAGAATCCTAAATGTTTATACATCTAATAATAGAGTTTCAAATACATGAAGCAAACACTAATAGAACTGCAAGGTGAAATAAACAAATTATAAATGGAGATTTCAACACCCCTATCTCAGTAATTGATAGAATACAGACCAAAAAAGTCAATAATTATACAGAAGACTTGACCAGCATTATCAACTAAATTGACTTAATTGGCATTATCAAAAGTAGAATACACATTTTTTCTAATGTGCACAAACATTTACTAAGAGAAACCAAATTCTGGTACATAAAACAAACTAGGAACAAAAGAGAACTTCATCAGACTGATAAAGTACATCTATTTAAAATATATAGCTAATCTCAAACCTCACAATAGAAAACAGAATACTTTCCTCTTAAGATTAGTAACAAGGAAAGAATATTCACTCTCATCACTTCTATTCAATATTGTACTGGAGGTTATAATCATAAAGCAATAAAAAGAAGTAGAAGACACCCAAATTGGAAAGGGAGAATTAAAATTATCTTTATGTACAGATGACATGAAAGTATATATATAGAAAATCCTATAGAATCTAAAAAATAAAATAAAATAAATCCCACTAGAACTAAGAAATCAGTTTAGCTAGATCACAGGATATGAAATAAATATACAAAAAGCAATTGTACTTCTATATATTAACTACACATATTAGAAATTAAAATTAAAACAATTTATAATAATGTCAATAAATACAAAATGGGTACACTGAAAACTACAAGCTACCACTAAGAAAAATTAAATAAATTATCAATATAAGAAGAGATATTCCATTATAAACAAAATATTAGCAGTCTTTTGTAGAAATTGACAGAAGGCTTCTAAATTTCAAAGCTGCAATTTACATTACCTGATTTCAAGACTTATTATAAAGCTACAGTAATCAAAACAATGTGGTATTGGCCTAAAGATAGACAAATAGGTCAATGGAACAAATAGACTAGAAATAGATATACACATCTATAGCCAACTGCTTTTCAGCAGAGAAAAGATAATTTTTAACAAATGGTATTATAAGATTGGAGAGCCATACTGAAAAAGAGAGTTTTTTTTCATACCTTAGACTATTTGCAAAAAGATAAATCCAGTTAGATTATATATCTAAATGTAAGACCTAAAATTATAAAATTTTCAAAAGAAAACAGAATAAAATCTTTCAGTTCTTCAGCTACAAAAGAGTACTTAATTACAATACCAAAAGCATGATCCATGAAAGAAAAAAATATATCAGTAAATTGGATTCATTGAAATTAATAACTTCTAGTCTTTGAAATAAATTGTTTACAGAATTAAAATATAAGCCACAGTTTGGGATAAAATATTTTCAAATTACATAATTGTTAAAGGTCTCATGCCCAAAACGTACTTTAAAAAAATAAAATTCTTAAAACTCAATAGTAAGAACACAAATAATCCAATTTAAAATAATAACAAAAGATTTGGCCAGATACTTTACAAAAGATGATAATACAGAAGGCAAATATGTGCATGGAAGGAAGTTCAACATCATTCATCATTAGACCACACTAAACCACAAAGAGTTACTACTGCATACTTATTAGAATGCCTAAAATTGACCACACCAAGAGTTATTAAGGATGCAAAGCAACACAAAGTCTAATACATGTCTGGTGGGAATGTAAAATGGTGTAATAACTTTGGAAACCAGTTTAGCGCTTTCTTCAAAGTTAAATCTGTACTTCTATGACTCATCCAGGAGAAATAAAAACATATGCCCACCCAAAGAACTATATATGAATGTTTACAGCAGCTGTATTCACAGTTGACAAAAACTAGAAACAACCCAAATGTCTATCAACAGATCAATGTATGAATTCATGGCACATCCTCACAATGGAATACTACAGAGCAATAAAAAGAAATCCACTATTAACACATGCAACACCATGGATGAATTTCAAAAGCATTATGCTAAGTGTAAAGAGCCAGACACGAAAGCCTACATGTTATATGGTCTATTTATATGACATTCTGAAACAAGTAAAACTATAAGGACAAGAATCAGATCAGTGGGTCCCTGGCCTGGTGGGTGGGGAAGAAGATTGACTATAGTGGGGTTAGAGGGAATGTTTGTGAATTAGACACATTCATGAAAAGTCATGCAACTAGAAAAGTGAATTAAACTGTATTCTGTCTCAATAAACTTGATTTTTAAATTAAAAACAAATTAGAAGACAGTTTTTTATCCACCCTCCACCCGAACTTAGCCCACAATAGATGTTCTGTAAAAAAATATTGAGTAAACAGTAAATGTGCTTTCCCCATCTCTAAAAGGACAGTAACAAGCTAATCTCTTTCTGTCTCCATTTCTACTATGAATCCCAAGATAATAATGCTCAATCTCCCTTACAGAATTGGATCAAGAATTGAACAAGGTAATGGGTGTGAAAAGCCATTGCAGACATTAAGCTATTATTACCCAAGTTTACACGTTGTATACTGTGGTCCATTTGCTCTTGGGAGCCAAAGAACCTCCCGGGTTGAAGACCCTGATCTTGTGTCCAATATTTATTCCAGCCAACCATTTCACCAGTCCCCACTGAGTTTCTTCTGCCCACCCTTCAGCCCCCACATTCACTTCTGAAACTTGGAGAAAGACACAGAGGTTGTCCAAATGCTGCCGAGCATCGGCCATTATTGCTCTTGAGGAATCCTTCAAGCCTGCTTGAGACTCTCCCACAAGGGAGCATAAGTTGGTACAGGTCCCAACAAGTGACTGAAAAATAGAGAGAATGCCCTAAAATTAAAATATTTTTAAGTACTTACTTTGAGTAAAGGGGGAACATCAAGTCTATTTGGGTTTTCAGAGGCTCAAAATTTAGAGGAAGATTGAACCAATTCTACCTGGCGCCATCTTATAGAGGAATGTCCTTCACAGATCTCATGGTAATGAGTACACTGAACCTCATGCCATGCATTCCTTCTCCAAGTCCTTATGGAGGGCTGCGTGGGTAGAGGTGTTTTTCCAGGAAACATGGTATACCAGTGAAAAAAGGGAGCACACCTGCCCCTGCAGAGCTTCTGTTCTTTAAATGATTATTACAATAGAACAAATTAGAAAGGTATTTTATCCAATGTTTTTTTTTTTTTTTTTAAGATTTTATTTATTTATTTATTTATTTGAGGGAGCGAGAATGAGAGAGAGAGAGCGAGAGCACCTGAGATGGGGGAGGGTCACACGGAGAAGCAGACTCCCTGCCAAGCTTTGAGCCCGACGTGGGACTCGATCCCGGGACTCCAGGATCATGACCTGAGCCGAAGGCAGTCGCTTAACCAACTGAGCCACCCAGGCGCCCCTATCCAATGTTTGTTTGCCCATTGCTTTGAAATGTTACGTTTTGGCCAAAAGTAGCACAGGATAGGAAAGTCAAACAACAAAATCATTCAGTGTACCCTTAAAAGGCCTAAATTATAACAAAAAGCATAAATATCTTCAATGTTTGCTCTGTTTGACCACATGGCCAAGTCCAATATTTATAAGAATTGCCTTAGGGAGAAAGCCTTTCTGTCATATGCCCACCACACGGGCTAGTTGGGAGGCACGAGCAGATGATGTGTGCACGGAGGGAAAGTGGCCAGTGCAAGCTGTCAGGCCCCTCACGGGCAAGCCTGCTCTGATGTCGTTTTACAGGGAATTCCTTCATACCCTGAGTTTGAGGAACCATCCAAAACTATCACTAGAACAAAAAAAATCACACAGCAAATTTTTAAGCATTTTTAAATATACATATGATATAAATATGGCTATATGTGTTGGTATGTGAATATCTATATATAATACATATATGGTATATTAGTGATAATGCAAAGTTATAAAAGACATATATGCTTGATGCTTTTTCTGAGGCCATTTGGGTTTTGATGGCATTTTTAATCTTGAGACTAATTAGAGCTAGCAGGTATTTTTGTAAAGGTACTAATATAATTAATATTCAGCATCTGATCACAATTTTCTAATATCTAGTTATTAGAAAGTGACGACCTCCAAGGACTTTTTCTTTTTTAAAAAACTATTTTATTTATTATTTGAGAGAGAGAGTGCGTGAGAGAGAACAAGAGCAGGGGGCGGGGGAGTGCGAGAGGGAAGAGCAGACTCCCCTCTGAGCAGGGATCCGGACATGGGGCTCGATCCCCCCAAGATCATGACCTGAGCTGAAGGTTGATGCTTAACTGACTGAGCCACCCAGGAGCCCCCTCCAAGGACTTTTTCAACACCCACAGTGGGCAGGGCCTTTGCAATCCTAAGGACTCTTGGCAACCCACATGTAGGGAGCCTTCAGAGGCTCACTCCACTAAACCTTCTTCAACTGCAGACCTAGAATTCAACACAGGAGCCAGGACTGGGAAAATATGTCATCTGTCCCTCTATTGCTCAGGACATGAATTATTCGAAATCTCGTTCCTCTTTACCAATAATTTTGTTTATTATTTGCTTCTCTCAGCTTGGCAGGAACAATCTGTTTATTTTCTATCCCCTGCTAATATCATTTTGTCATATTTGGGTTCAGTGGTAATATTCCTGTATTTAGATCTCTCGATACTACCCAAAATATTCCATCTCAGAACAATTTTCATTGAATTTTTTTTTTAAAGATTTTTTTTGTTTGTTTGTTTAACACAGAGAGAGAGAGCACAAGTAGGCAGAGCAGCAGACAGAGGGAGAGGGAGAAGCAGGCTCTCCACCGAGGAGGGAGCCCGATGCGGGGCTCGATCCCAGAACCCTGGGATCATGACCTGAGCCGAAGGCAGCCGCCCAACGACTGAGCCAGCCAGGCGCCCCTCATTGAATTTTTTTTTAAATGTACTTTCTCTCAATCTCTCCCCCACCCCACTCCAAAACACATTCACATTGGTTTCAATCAATGATCTTTTACAATTGACGGACATTCACTACCTGCATTTTTGAATGATGAATGAATTTTATGACCTATTTTATTGACCAAAGCCTAAAACAAAGGCAAAATTATCTGAAGCTATCTTTTTTACAACATGTAGTTAAGCATAAATATTTGAATTCATTTGCACCATTTTCTATTCTAAATTGTACCAATCCATTGACTAGAAGAAAAAAATTCTTTAAAGTTCATTGATATCATTTTTTTCTGTAACCAGTATTAAAATTATGGTGTGCAATACATCTAGAAGAGTGTAGACAATCAGAGATTGTTAAAAAGAAAAAAACTGAAGGAGCACCTGGGTGGCTTTGTCAGTTAGGTGGCCAACTCCGGATTTTTTCTCATGATCTCGGGGCCGGGCCCCACACTCAGTGAGGAGTCTGCTTCAGGTTCTCTCTCTGCCTCTCCCTCTGCTCCTCCCCCGCTAAAGTAAATAAAAAAATCTTAAAAAAACCTAAAAACTGGGGACACATGAGATACTTAGGGATCATTAAGATCATTCTTTATTAAGATAACCAGTGGGTATTCCCATCAAAAGAAGAATGCCATCAAATCAATACCATCCTCTGTTCCCTTTATGTATGTGAAATTCTCATTACATCCGATCTGAATATCTGTCTACATGGGGAGGATGGACCAAAATTCCCTCTACAGCTCTTTACTGAATCCCTTAAACTCATTATTCAAATGGCCCTCCACACTCCTAACCACACATATTTAAGCCAGCACGAACGCGGAGGGTGATGTGGGTTATGACTCTGTGCGGCATCCTGCCCCATGGATTTCTCCCATTTGCCATATGAAAACTAATGGATGTGTCCGTGGGAGATAAGAAGCTGCCCTGTGGCAGGCAGCTCCAGATTTCCGTATGGAATCCACTATTTAATGTAGGTGTTCTTAACGGTTGCTTAATTAGTAAACTCAGACAATCCCACTCGACTCGGGTCCCTGAGTGAGAATCTCGTTCTAGCAGTGAACTTGCATCTGGCTCACTACGGCCTACACGGCGCCCTGTCTCCCTGGCAGCTTTGGGTTACTGGGTGTTGGTGGGGGTTTCAGCTGTTTGTTAGTGTGCTTTTCATGCCCATATTTACCAAGTCTGTTCCTGGCTTGTTTTCCCTTCCACCCTCCCTGGGCACTCAAGTCCATGGGTCCTTGACCTTGTGGGGCCACCATCTCGTGTGGGTTCTCCTTCAGACAGCCATCCATCATTTCCCCTGACTTCAACGCAAGCCCTGACACACTTGGTAAGTAGGCACAGCTGCTCTGTCATCTACAGGGACTCACACTTCACCTGCTCCAAGCCCTCTGTTGTCACTGGCTTAAAAGGCCAGACAGCTAGAATGTCTGGATAAACTCATTTCAGCTCGCTATCATCATGGCCTCAAGCCAGCAACAAATCCTATGTGCTTTCAGGGGAGGTCACAGGATTTCTAGGATTTGGCTCTTCCCACAGCTTAGAAATTTCTTTCACCTTCCCTTTATGTTTTAGAATTAAAAAAAAAAAGAAAGAAAATCCCATCTCAATTCAACAACAGGAGAGAGAAAACGTACTTAAACCCAGAATGTTAAATACTCTGGATATAGTGTAAGTTCCAAATCAAACATTAAACTACAAGGCAAATATTCACTCTGAAAGAGTTATGCCCATGTTGATGGCTTACCTTCACAAACTGGTAAATTAGTCACTGTCAAACTCACAAATACTCCTGCTTAGTTGTCTCACTTTGCTAAAAGCACATGAGGACCACTCTTGAAGTCGAAAGCATGACATCCGAAAGTCCTAATTTGATGTTTGAGCTCTGTTTCACCCAGAAGAACGTTCTCCCACACTGCAAAACCTTCTAGATGTTAAGTGTGAGATTTTCCTGGGCTTGACCCGAGCGCGGACATCCTGACATCTTTCAGGAGGTCTTAAAAAACATTTTTTTCTTTTGCCTAAAGTACAGAGAGGAAATGTGTTCTGTGTCTTTCCTCCACTGTCACTCACACTCTTTGCTTTATTCACTTCCTTAATTTGATTATATTGCTTCTGCCTTTTTTTCAAACATGGGCAGACGTTGAGTGACAGGTGCAATATGTTGGCCGTGGTGTCCAGGTCTCTCAGCCCTACCAGCATTCTGTGCGGACCCGTGACCTCCTCCCCCAGGTCTTCGGCATGTGGACCTTGCATTTCAACAGCTCATGCAGCCAGATGGAATTCTCATGTCCTGCCGCAGGAACTGCCGTCTTTACCCGTTACCGATGGCAGCTCGCACAAACCAGAGGCACAACCCGTTTCCCTTTGTGCCTGAGCTGAAGGGCAAACTTTTGGATTTGATAAGAATTCCTTAAAATGTCAGTGTTGAAACAGTGACGAAGCATCATGCTTCCTCACCACAAACGCTCCCCACCTCATGGGTCAACGATGACCAATAGTTAGGCAGCCCGCCCTCATAATGTGCAGGCTTTCCCAAGTAATGCACACGCAGGATTCCAGTGTTCCCATTTGTTCCCATTCTGCAGCTGAGAAGACTGAGGCAGACAAGATCAACCAACCTGGAGAGTGTAGTGCAAAAAGCTATACATTTAATGGCCACAGCAGCAGATGGAGCACCCGGTAGGATTTGTGCAAGACATGCGATCAGCAAGTTCCCTTCCAAAGGCGGAAAATTTGGCAAACTTTTATGGCTGCATTTCTCTAACCATCTTGAGACGACCTTCACCTGAAAACTCATGGCAAGCTGACTGTGGACCGAGTTATGACTCGATTTAGAGCCCCTTGAGCAATGGTTGCATTGTCACTGTCTAGAACTCTGTGTGGTTTAGATCTCGTTTGTGGGGACTGTCTAATTAGACAGTAAATTCAATTTTATTTTTTGAGGAGGCAATTCATTGGCGATTTTGATCCAATTTATAATAAATACTAAATTAACAATGAATTCAGAATCAAAAGTTCTTCTAAATAAATCAATATTGGGGAAAAGCAGGTAGCCCTTTAATGGCCAAGATTATAAATAGTTTTTTATCTAAATATATGCCCACAATAACATCTGTTAAATCAAGGCAAATAGGGTTGACCTCTCTCATGGGTCCTTTTGAGAAACAGTCAATAAAAATGTATTATGCAGAATTCTTAGTCCAATTTTATCCCTTTGCACAACATTTCCAAATTTTTAAGCTGCTAATAATGTTCCAAAAATAAACCTTCCATCAGTTCAAGCTAGCACCTTTGTCTTAGAAAAAAATAATAAATGCATTGCATACACGCAGTTAAAAAATCAAAACTACAGCAAGCTCAGGAAGCATCTCTATAGGGAGTCCTTGCAAATGGTAACATAAGTCCCCATGCAAATCCACTTCTGTCAGCTATGTCACAGATGCCAAAAAAAGCGGGCACAATAAATATGGAGTATATAGATATAAAACGGCAATGATGTCACGCTGGAGGATTTATAAGCTCCTCCATTCCTTGCTTAGAATGTGGACAATGCAAAAGCCTTTAAACAATTCTATCTTCTTACAGGGTCATGGGATATCACAAAAGCAAATATTTTTTGTTTGTGTTGGTGATGGGTAAAAAAAAAAATCTCTTACAAAAAAGCACCTGCAGTTTGCATTATCTATAACACGCTGGTATTCAAAGACTGAGTTTTCAAAAGAGAAAAGTCGATATCAGAGTTGCCATCTGGCAGATTCCCTGTCCAAGTCACCCTGGAATCCTGTGTGAGCATCAGTTACATTGCAGTGCTCCACATTTGGGGCATCATCCTCTGGACCCCGCCTCTGAGCTTGGACCCGACGACGAGCTGATGGCCTTCGTGAGCCCCGGGGCGTCCACCTCTGGGGCTTCGGTGCAACGTCTCCGCACCTCCACTTCCTGACATCCTTCTCTTGGCACCCACTCCCCCCACTCTCCCCACCCCCAGCCCCAGCCCCAGTGAGCGTTCATTCCCATGAGCGTGCCAAGCCTCCGCCCAGCAACCTGGCTATTCTTGGCAGGGTCTCTGTGCTCCCCTGTCCTGGACGTCCCATCCAGGGGGCACGCTAACTGGCCTCAGAATCCTCCTTTTGTGCAGGCCCTTCTCGCAGGCTTGTCTCCAGGGGAAGGAGTGGAAGAAAGGCTGGCCCACACAGCCGACCTGGCCCCTCATGAACATCTATTGAAACTGATTGATCTAATGCCTCGCATCTGCCAAGCTGTCATTCAAGCCAGGGGGGATTTGGACGGAGACAAGGAGAGCATCGTAAAAATGACTTTGTGATCTAGTTTATGAAGCTTGCCTTGAACTCCTAGGTACAGTGAGGGCAGAAAACCTTGTTTCCTTCGCATAAACGGGAAAATGTACTATATAAGGAACAGTGAATATTCTCCCTTGATTTGTGCCTGAAACATAAGAGTTGGGGGGGGGGAGGGAGATATCCCAGCTGTCTACTGCATTGTGTGAACATATACATGCATTTAAATTACTTATATCATTACTTACAGATGTAATTGTGAAATATGTTCTTTTTGCATTCAAAATGAGGGACTGAACAGATGGCGAACGCTCAGTTTAAAGCAATATGTCCATTAAAATAACCCGTACTGGTGGTGTTTAGTGTAACCATAGCAGTGAGTTCATTATCACAGGATTCTGCCGGTGCGGGCAGGAGAGTCAGGAAACGCTCAGCCACCCAGGTGATGCTGGTTCCAAGCCCAGGCCACCTTCCCACAGCGGCTGGCCACCAGCCGGGGGCTTTCAGAGTCGAACTCCAGTTGTTTTGCTTTAGTATTTTGCTTCCAAATAGGAAAGTCAATAAACAGCTGACATTTACCAATGCCTTGCTTCTGGGTTATTTTTTTTCTCTACTCTCCAGATGTGCTGAAATGTGTGGCTCCAGATGCATCACCTCCAACAGGATAATCCTGCTCCCGCCAGGAGTAATTGTCTCGCCTAATGAGCCTGGGTCAGGCGTACGGGCTAACGGCACATCAGAGAGCTCATCGCTCTTCTTGGGGCTCAGCAAGGACCACCAGGAAGCAAGGTGTCTGCTGAATGGCTGGAGGAGCTCCCCAGCGGAGCCATGCCTTCCCAGACCCCGCCCTGACAACGGCTGCCCGTCTTCCGGCGTGGACCACTCCTTATGCGGGTATTCTATTAAAGAAAGGAAAATAAACACCCTCACTCCAAACCCCCAAGGACTTCCATTTTGGCACCAGTGCCCGTGGTGGATATCCTCTAGAAAACCATTCATAAATAAGACAGAGAAATGCTAAATTTTCTCTGAGCACCCAGAGTAGGAAAGAGAGTGAGAACATCTCACTGTGTGGCCTTGGATAGATCCATCACATACCATCGAGTCAATCTCTCCATTGTTGAAATGGGACATAATGGCTACGGTGCGTCCCTCCCATGACAGGGAACGATCCAGTGTATTTCCTGGGGGTGGCAGAGTTGCACAAACTTCACGTGCGCATCACCCGGGGAGGCTGAGGTCAGGAAGTTCCCGGGGGAGCAAGGGGAGCGTGGCGTGGCCTGAGGTTGCCCCGTGCAGAGCTCCGAGGGAAGCTGGGCAGGGCTGCAGCATGGCCCGCGGTAACAGCCACTGACCAGTGCAAGGTGACACACAAAGACGGACAAACTTCCCTCACAGTGGGCCAGAGAAAGATGGGCTTAGGAGCCAGGTTCAGAGGGCATATGGAAGTAGAAGGACACGAAGAAGAGTATTCAGGCAGAGGGAGAAGAGTGGGAAGAGGAGCAGTCACATTCTGAGATGTTCTCACATGGAAGGATTAGGAAGGTTAAAAGAAACTTCTTCCCTTTGCAGGGAGACCGGGGATGTGCCCCCGATTTTATCTGAAGCAAGTGTTCATGGGGCTCCCACTCTATGTCCTCATTTCCTCTTGGCTGCCGCAGGAAAGGGCAGAAGGGAGAGAGAGAATGGGCTCGGCTTTCAGGAGGACAGAGGGCAACAGATAGATCCCTCTGAAGGGCAACCTTGTGTAAGCATCACTAGGGACAAAGGAGGTAGATGGGGGCAGCTAGCGGGAGTTTATGTCATTTGTCATTTACCACCATCACCTGTAAACGACACTCATGGACAGACCCCTGGGCCCACTGAAGACCTACAGAGTCAGAACTTTTGGAGGTGGGGCCAGGTGTTCTGCTTTCCAGAAAGCTCCTTAGGCTATTCTATTGTGCAGGCGGAGCAGAGGAGGCAGGTCTGAGTTTTGGAAGAGGGACATGTGCCTCCAGGAGGTGGCCTGTGACCCGTCCTAGATACCCCTCACCTGGGAGCCTGCCAGCTACCCAGAGCACGCATAGAGCTCTCCCCAGCCCTGCTCCGTCCACCCGCCCAGCCTTCCATCGGCCACCTCCTTCCTCCCCATGCATCTCTCCAGCTCTAGACCCTTTGCTGGTCCAGAAGCTTGCCATGCATTTCATAGGCATATGTTTTTGCTGATTCTCTTTCTAGGGTTTCCTCCTACCTCTTGCCTCCCTGGTGAGCTGTTACTCATCCTTCAAGATCACGTTTCAACCTCAATCCTCTTCGCATCTCCTCTGGATATTGCTGCCACAATGGTGGCATCCACCAATTGTTCCCTCGTTGGTTGTGGCAGTCAAGCCATATTTAACATCTACCGTGCACAGCGATCCCTGTGGTTCTTGTACCCATGTGGACCCCGGAGTACGGCCCCTGCACGGCTCAGGCACGAGGTGTGTGCTACCCAAGCATCCGGGCGATGCGGCCGGGCTCCGAGAACCCTGCAAATCTCACTACTTCAAGAGCCTCCCTTGTGCCTGGTGATAGGTATAAGCACTCCGTGACATTCTGAGCCTGGCATCAAGGTCTTCATCTCTGACTGCAGGGCCTTGCCAGCACAGTGCCCGACACATAGTAGGGGCTGGGAAATGTTTGGTGAATAAATAAGCAGTGAGACTGGCACAGATGGTCTGGTGTTAAGTACCAGAGGCGAAGGGGAAATAAAAGAAATAAGCTGGTAACACCTGCCAAGATAAATAAATGAAGGGAAGTCACCTGGGGCCGTGGAAGGGAAGGAAGCAGTGAGACGGGGATCAGAGATGAGGGGGAAAACAGAAGCTGTGGACTCAAACACAAGAATCGAACAAAAGCAGCGTGGCTACCCTGAGCCAGGACGTGGTCGGGAAATGGCAGGGTGAGATTCTGGGAAGCCCCCCAAAAGAACAAAGCAAGGACTCGGAATAAGTGAAAAAGCAAAATCAATAACAAGCACCGGCAGGTGTTAGGGGCTGAAAGGTGTCCCTCGAAATACATATGTCAAAGCTCTAACTCTCAGGACCTCAGAACGGGGCTGCATTTGGAGAGCCGGTCTTCAGGGAGATCATTAAATTAAAATGAGGTCATCGGGTGTCCTTCTGAGGAGAGGAGATTAGGACTCAGACCCACACGGAGTGCTGGCCCCGTGAGGACACAGGGAGAGACACCTCAGGAGGAACGAGCTTCGCCTTGGACGTCCGGCCTCCAGGACTGTGAGCAAATAAATAAATCTGTTGTTTGAGCAGCCCAGCCTGTGGTGCTTTGCTGCAGGTCCGAGGGGAAAAGGAAGCGGATGTGCCCACAGGAATGGAAGGTTTGCAGCGAAGAGTAGGGCCCGGGCAAGTGGGGGTCTCACGTCAGAACCCGATCCCTGCCATGGTGGACGCCTGCACCCCTTTCCCTGGGGCCACTGCTCCCTCCCGACAGGTGCCAGTCTCGGGGAGAGGCTCCCGGCAGGCACGAATCCAAATCGACAGGCAGACCCGTGGCGGCTCCCACGGGGACAGCGGCAGAGACAAGGGATCGCGTCTGTGTGGCACAGAGCTGATGTCTGGTTGCATTTTGAGGGATGAGTGGGAACTGGAAAAGAAGGGAGAAGGGCATTCCACATAGAAGGAGCAGTGTGGGCAAATCCAGAGGTGGGGGAACCAGGGACCCCTCGACAACCAAAGGGTCCCGTGTGTCTGGATCATGAGGGACCAGAGACCCACGGAATGCTGTTCTGTTTACATGCAAGCACCGGGGTGCACTGTGGCTGAAATTGCTGACCCAGGACCCTCCCTCATGGGACTTCTGTTCTAGCAAGGGGGGCTTGCTTCCTGGGAGTGGGTGGACTCCTGAGTTTTCATCTTCCCTTGTCGGCCTCTGATAGTTCTGGCTACTTCCCTCGTGTGGGACTCATACAGGCATCTTCCTCGACCAGAACACACTTCTCTCTGCATGGTGAGCTCCTACCCAACACTCTAAGGCCCTGTCCAGCTCAGCCATTACCTCTTTTATAAAGTGACCTCCCAAATCTTCCTCAAAACAAGTTCTTCCATTCCGTGCCCCATACATAGCATGAGCATGTGGAGGACAACCTCATTAAAACACTTATCACGATGGGCTATGCTTGTGTGTACGTATGGCCCGCCTTCCCCACTCTACCTGTGCCTTCAGTAATCCCAGGTTCAACAGGCATTTGCAGAGGGACTGAGGATGTGAGTAGACAGACAAAGGACGCAGCGGGCACATGGTTAGCTGGGAACAAGGGGGAGCTGGAGACAGAGACCACATGCTGATGCACGAACACGTTGAGCCGCTCCCTTGTTGGAGGAGAGGGTTGCAGCCCGGCATGGCTCACGCCCGCTCGCTGTGGCCAAGCTTACACAGCCAGCTGCGGAAGAGCCCAGAGCCCTCCACCAGGCCCTGGGCTCTCAGCTCCAGATGTTTTCCTCCTCATCTCCAGGGCCGCAGGTTGGAGAGAGGCAGCTGAAGTCTATCAAGAGTCAGGACTTTGCGGGGAGGAGAGGGAAGGCGGCCAGAAGCGTCAGAGGGAGGCTGAGACACACGGGGTGGGAGAGCGCCTTCTCTGTGTACACAATGGCAAAGCTGAAATTAATTTTTCAGAAGCCAGAAGAATTGGCAGAGGTATCTGGAAGATGAGAAAATTCAAGTTCAAAAAATAAGAATACAAAGAGCGGAATGGTGTAGGGCCCGCTTCCCATTCCAGAGGTCAGTGAAGCAGGATTTATGAAAAAGGATGGGAAAAAAAAAAAATCACTGATGAGAACAGAAAAAATAATGGTCCACAATGACAGAGCACATATGCAGTGTTTTAGGCAAAATTAATACAGAACAGTTTGTGACAAAGGACAGTGCCATGCACGTTGGGTGGATAACATCACAGGAGACCCCAAAAACTAATAAGAGAATGTGTATGAAAACAGCATGTGCAGAGAGCATGGAGACGCAGGAACGGCACCCTGAGATAGGGCTCCATCTTCACACGCGAGCCTCCTTCCAATGCGTGCTTTCTCCTGCGCTGTGAACTCGGGAAGGCGAGGAAGGGTTTCTTCGTGCCAGCTCCAGGGGACCCATGTGAACCGACCCGAGGCTCACATACAGTGACTTCCACTTGGATACCATCCAGCGCTGTTGACCTGGAAGGGACAGAAGATGATCTTTACAAATCAGGTGCATTCCGGTAGACGGAAGGAGCTGGTAGGAGACAGTGGTGGCTAGAGTTGGCAGATAGTATGGAAGATTCAAGGCTGACTCATTGGGTAGGAACAGGGCAGCTGACTGCAGAAGGAAGAAAACGATGGTGCCAGTAAAAGAATATCCTGATCCTCATTTGCCACTTGCCTGCATCCTTAGGTACATGTCTTAAATTCTATTGGTAAATCAATCGGCTTTACACAGATGCATATGTAATTCTCTCCCTATAAAATACATATTTATTGTTAAACAAGAAATACAGAAATTATAAAAGAATGAAATTTGTAAATACCTGCAATTTCATCTACTGCACATAAATACTTTCAACATTTTTGGTGCATTTTCTTCCAGTCCTTCCATGAGCCAAATTTTTAATGAAATTAGCATAACACTGTACATACACTTTTTATTCTGCTTTTTAAAAAATTTTTTTTATTGTTATGTTAATCCCCATACATTACATCATTAGTTTTAGATGTAGTGTTCCATGATTCATTGTTTGTGCATAACACCCAGTGCTCCATGCCGAACATGCCCTCCTCAATACCCATCACCAGGCTAACCCATCCTCCTCACTCAACAAATAATCCACCTTCATTGGGTGCCGGGTCCTGGGCTGGGTCCCGGAGCTGGTGCCCGGAACAAGAAGGAGCAGAGGGGCAGAGATAAGAGAGAATGAGGAATTATAAGCAGATACATGGTGCCGTGATGGGAATAGTCATCCCTCGGTTGTTAGCCATTTAGGTTATCTGGCATTTCTGACATTGTAGGGAACCACCAGGGCCCTACACGGCAGAGGGCACAGCCTGAGCCCAGACTGGAATTCAGATGCAGGTGGACCAAGCCCCTCGTGGGTGCTGTTGCTGGAAGAGGTCGGGGTTGAGGGAGAGCGAGGAGTACTTTTCAGGTCCCATTTCTGGGAGTGGGGTAGATGGGCCTGGGTAGCACAGCCCGGCTGCCTAGCCCCGTGAACTTGACCCTGACTCCCAACAGGAGTCCACAGAGAAAGCTGCTGTCAAGAGGGCCTCCGGGGACAGGTGCCACTGTGCTCCCCGGGGTCCGAGCTGCAAGTTCTCTCGGGAGACCGTGTCCCTGGCCGGACAGTAGCATTCTCTCCAGGGAGTCACATCTCCAGGGAGGCCTGCAATGGCGTGCAGCCTTTCAGACGCCTCTTGAGCACAGGAGAAAGCAGAGGTTTTATGGTCTCCATGGTAACGGTAACTGTGGCTCTTAGCTGGTTTTGTGCAGGTTTTCTGGGGTCTTTAAGGAATAAGTGCTCGTGGAAGGTGCTTTGCACAGGGCTGGAGGTTGTATGCGGGTGGTATGTGAGCAGGCACAAGTAGGGTTGCTCCTGCTTGGGTGGCCAAGCGTGGGGGAGGGTGGGTACCCGAGGAGTGGGATTGCTGGATCCACAGGTCTGGAACGCGTGCGGCTTCTGACCACACTCGGCCAGCATCACTTCCCGCTCGTTGCAGCAGCTTGCATACACCTCCCCAGCAAAGCAGCAGAGCGCCTGTGCCCCACACCCACTCCGCACCGAGGATTTTTAGTGTTTTCTCTTTGCCAGTTTGATGAGTTTAAATGGCATGTTGTTTTAATTTCCCTAAATGATGGGTGTTCCACTTATTAATAAATTTCCATTTTCTTGCCCAGGAAAATATCAGTTTATGTCTCTTAAAAAAAAAAAATGGTTGTGTTTTCCCTGTGGATTGCTATCTATATATTAAGGATGTTAACTTTCAGTTTCATGATTGTTGCAGATCTTTTCTTTAGGAGTCATGTGTATTTATTTTTGGCTATGACTTTTGATGTACAAAATAATTATCCTTCACACAATCAAATTTATCAGTCATTCTTTCATTGCATCCTTTAATTATGTGATAGAAAGTCTTTCCCCATCCTGAACCCAGTTAAATAGTTAACATATTTTTTCTTATATTTGTATGGTTTTCTTTTTTTACTTTAATCCTCAATTTATTAGAAATTTTTTGGAATGTGGTTCATAGGGAGGAGAAGACACAATTTTATTTGTCTCCCCTGAACTGCTAATTTCTCAATGCTATTTGTTGGATAATCCCTGTTGTCTCTTCTTTTAAAAAGCATCCTTTACCATAGTTTAGATTTTCATTTAAATTTCTCAAGTTCAGTTTTTTAATCTGTTTACCAAAAAAAATGTTTCCATTGTGATGTTAATTTTTGATTTATGGAGTACTTCAACTAATGGAGACATCTCTTATTTTTCTTCCAGCTGCACTTTTGAATTATTTTACAGAGTTCCAAAAATAATCCTGGTAGTATCTGGTACACTACATATCATTTTATTTAATCTCCAAAGATCTTTGAAAAGCAGATTTTATAATTTTCCCTTTACAGTCAAAGAAATGTAAAGTCAGAAACATAATGGAAATGCCAAGGCCTCTAGTAAGTGCCCGTGGGCCAATCTGGTAGACCAGAACTCCACACGGTTCTGTCTGCAGTGAAGCGCCAATCCTCCGCCCCACACAGAGGTGTTCCTGGAGTCTGATGCTTCCCTTTGCCTATTAATCCTCACATTATTCCTCTGAAAATACTTTTGTTGTGAAGAATGAATGAAAGATGTGATCAAAAGAGATAGCAGGCAGTGAAAGGGAGAGGAGGGCTTTCCGTGTGCCTTTGCTGTGTCCTCCCACCGGCTGCACTTGGTCCTCCCAGCTTGTGACTCCAGAAGGCAGCTCTCTGGCATCACAGACTTCCAAACACACCACTCTTCCAACAGCTCACTGCTCTCTCTTCCCTTCCTTTTCAACACCCCGGGGCCAAGGAGTGGTTGTTATGAATCAAAATAGCTTCTGTTGGCCCGGGTATAATGTGGAGTGATTGTTTATCAACTATGGGAGAGCAAAGAATTTGCAGTACTTTCCAGAGTCACAGCCAAAACCAGGGTAGCAGGTGAAATTGTGAGTTCATTTGTCACCTGAAATTTAAATTGAGGTGTCTAACTTAGGGACAGTGCTCTGTGTATCCTGAGTATTATTTTCCTGTAAGGGGGAAAAAAAAAGATACCTCAGTAGTTTCTATAGTTTTACAATTGGAGTAATTTGCAATTTTCAAAGAAAAACAGTTTCAACTGGGTTGAAAGGAAATATGGCTGATGTTGGAATCGTGGCAAGAACTGAATTCCCTCTGCCTAAATTAGGGAATTCTGTATTAACAGCTCAACCTTATCAAAGGAACAAGAGTTAAATCTTTATCAGAAAGGTAAACTCTCATATAGGAAGCTCATGGCTAAGACTGAGATTTATTTTATTACTATTTCTTCCAAGATTTCTAACACTGCATGGCTATAACAATACGAATAGGAAAGCACATCTATGTAGATTTTCTTCTACATAAATGCTTCTATTCTCAAAATTGTGAAAGAAATCCCCCTCTCTTGAGAATTTGACTTTGCATCTTCTTATCTAGACTGTGCTATCATTCATTCACTCTGCAAACTCTGGCAATTCCCACTGCAGTTCATTGTTCCACCAAATACATTTGCCACGTAAGCCTAAAGGATTTTTTTTCCTTTGAAGGAGGAGCTATTTTATTCCCAAGTAACCAAATACACTTAAAGTATCTAACGGAAATAAATGGTGCATTTTCTCTCAAACCTTAAAATGCTTTCAATTAAAAAACATTTCCAGAGAGAGAGGAAAATTGCCAATGCTGAGCTTTATGCAGTAATTGTATTCATTTTGAAATGTGATAGATATTAGGTAGTGTGGCAGATTGTGAGGTAATATTCATCTCTCTTGTAAAACATATATTCCCATGAGGTATATCGAAAGTATTAGATGTTTCGGCCAGAATAAAGTGTATTCCATTTCCAGGAGATTTTTCTGATCAGGGCTTTTGTGCAGACCTTGAAAATAAGCACACACATCTTCCTCCAGTCTTTGTGAACTGCTCATGTGATAATTCTGAGGAGGTGACTCACCCCCCCCCCAATTCTATGACTGCACAGACATGGTGCCCGGTATCAGGCTGCTAGGGGGAGTGTCCTGCAGGGAGAATTCAGTATTCAATTGCACCCCCAAACATAGAGTTTTCAGAAGTTCCCCTATTTGCCTAATGGAATATTGAAACCTGATTTCTGATATGGGGCGTGTTGTGCTACCAAACACATCTGTTGCTTCTCTAGAAAAATAGAAAAATCTCAGTTCATTCCCAAGTGCTACATTTTGGCATGAATGGTCACTCTTTTTAAGTGAACATACAGGAAGAATGAGATTATTGCCACGTTTCCAAGGAGAATCCAGGATTTGCTTTCTGGCTGAGCGCATGTCAGAATGAATGTCCCTCCTCTTACCCACCCCATCACCAGGTCACTATGGTCCTGGAAGAGAGGACAGAGTACAATGTAAGCAGCCCTCTGCGTTCTGAGGGAGGACAGCATGCAGCCGTCACCCTCCTGGACTGATCCCCAGGTTCATTCCAAATGTGTTGGCACAGCCTCAGGGAGCGTCCTCCTCTCTACTCAGTCCTGGCCCCTGGGTGAACCGTCCTTGCCCTGGGGCTGCCAAACCAGACCTGCACCCACATCAGTCACAGGGTCATTCTGAGAAAGCAAAGCACCTGTGGCCATGTCACGGCTCATCTTTAACTAGGGCAGGAAGGTCTCCAGCAGCTGTGGCTCCCACGGGGCTCCTGTCACTCAGTTTGCAAGTAGAAGAGTCAGCAGAGGCGGGATGCTCAGCACTCTGGTCCTGATGGCCCAAATCCACAAGGTGGTGTAGCCCTATTTTGAGAAATTGCACCGATTCAGGGACACACTTAGAGTAGTGGAGATCATGATGACTTTGTGGTCAACCTGTCAACAGTGTGGGCATAGCCTTGGTCATAGGTTGGAATGGAAGCCCTCTTTCTCAGACAACAGAGCTCACCCATCAATTGTGACCCTAGGGATTAAGTGTTGCTTGACTCTTATGGCCAAAATCATGAGCATCCCACTGCTTTACCTTACAAAGAACTTATTCTCTGCTGGAAAATATACACTTAGCTCTCTTTTCTGGATCGTCAAGTTCCCGATGCAGAGGAACTTTGTGTAGTCTCAAAGGGAATGGCAGTCAGACCACAGTAACTTGCTGAGAGGTGGAAGCTCATGGGCCTCCCAGGAAAGCAGTAAGTGCTCCAAGCCCACTGACACGTGGTTGGGTGGATGCAGTGCTTGGAGTGGTTTCTGTTCCAGGGACATTAGGCAGGGCATCCTTCACACCCCACCTTACCACCGGCCCTACTATTCCTTCCTGAACCACTCCAGCCTCGTCCCTCCCATCTGTGATCTGTCTGGCCCTTGAAAGCCTCTGAGTCTATGGTCCTTGGAACGAAGCATCAATAGTTGCTGATTGCAGAAGAGAATGACCCTGACAGGCTGAGCAAGTCCTAGAATCTCTACTTAACGCCCATCCTTAATGTGTGCAGTATGAAACACGTGACTCTTCACGTATATACTCCTCCATATAATTTCATGGTGAGAGTGCCCAGCCCCAAATTCAGATATAACCAAGATCACAGAAGTACTGTGGACCGAGGAACACCCCACAGAATGACTAGGGGAGCTGTGTGAGCACCTTTCCTGGTGGATGGGCTAGGTCACTAAGGGTTGCCCTCCACTCTGTGAATGGCCCCCTCTCTGCCATGTCAAGCTCCAGCATGTCAGGGTCTGACCACAAATTCTCCCACCGGCCCTGACCCCACTCCCTCATTGTGCTCCGAGTTTGACTTAGAGATCATGCCTCTTTCCCTTTCTCCTCCCAGTCTCTGGACACAGAGCCTCACTCTCTCACTGGGAGGGAGTGGCCAGGCTGCATTGAATCCTCTGCCTGCCATCACCCCAGTGACCCGCCCTGTGTTTTCCCCGCCGTGCAGCAGATCCCCAGTCCTGCATCCAGTCGGTGGTCTTCATCAGCAGCCCCAGGCCCCTGGTTCTGTGGACGAAAACACTTTTGACACAGCCGCTGTGCTGAACGTGTGAGCAAACCAGCCACGAATTCCCTCAACGGGCTGCCTGCTACACTCACACCCTACCCTTCCCCGGAGGGGCCACCCTTCCTCCTGCTAAGGCCAAACCCTCCATACGGTTGACTCCATTCCCGCCCCCTCTATCTTAGATGTTGTGCCATGGGTTATTTCCAATATTTTCAATGCCTTTCCTCTCCAAAGCCTGTTTTCTAAAAGCCTATGAATCTGAGAACAGTTAGCCATTTCTTAGAACCCTCCCTCTGCCCTCATCATCTGAGACCCAGCTCCATCCTACCCCTCCCCCCACCACCAGTCAAGCGATGTAGAAATCAAACATTAATTGTTTCTTTTTGAAAATACTACTACTTATTGCTCACCTTTTTCTAAATACAAAGAAAAAGCACACATTCATTATAAAACATTTGGAAAATATAGCAAAGCATACAGAAAGGAAATAAAAATCACATGTAATCCTACAACTTGGTGGTAACTAGTAATTTTAAACCGTAGGTGCAGTTTTTTTATATGTGCACTTTTTAAAAATAAAATGAGGATGACACTTTTGTTTTCTGTTGTTTCTACTTAATGCTAAGTCATGAAACTTGTCAAAAACATGTCAAAAATATGATTTCTAAGTGGCTTGTTGGTATCCTATCTTATGTATATGCCAAGACTTACTTGGCCATATCCTCACTGCTGAGTCTTCCAGGCATTTAGATTTTTGTAGATCTACGAAATAATAGGATGAGCTTCATTGACCATGGCCCTTATGTACATTCTGATTACTTATGTGAGATCAATGCCAATTAAAAACACCATACTAAATGACATGCACATTTTTAAAGGCTCCTAAAACATATTGCTAAATTGTTTTCTAAAGATGGTTGAATCAACATGTACTACCAAGAGCAGCATGCAACATTTTCCATTTCACTATATTCTTGCTAAATCATAGCTACTTTGCTAAGTGAACAGTTTAGTATTTTAATTTCATGTTACTATGTTTGCATTTGCCATTGGTCTCTTTCCCTTTATCGGAAGTCTGTTTGTGTCTTCTCACTTTTCTTCTAAAGTGTTTATCTTTTCCTTATGTGCACATTAAAAAAAGAAAAAGAAAAAACTCTTTAAGCATTAAGAATACTAACTCTTTTCCAGTTTATCTGTTAAGAGTATGTTTGTCAGTTTGTCTCTTGCTTTTCATTTCTTATCTATGGGAGTGATTTTTAAAAATTTGTACAGGATCAAACCTATCAGTATTTTTTCCTTCTTTTTACCTTTCCCATCCCCCCAGTTGTTTTTCTACCCCCTCCACTGTCTTCTCCCTGAATGTGCTGTTAGCATTGCTCTACAAAACCTAGCAACCAGCATCCCCAACTGCCCCAAACCGAAGAATCTCCACGACCGTTTGCTGCTGCCTCTTTCCCCTGGTTTGCCTGCCACATTCATTCATTCATCATAATAGATATTTCTGTAGAGCAGTTTTAGGTTCTCATCAACATTGAGAGGAGGGCACAGAGATGCCCCACAGACCCCTGCCCCCAGGACACTTGCTTCAATGGATGAACCTACAAGGACACATCATTGCTGGACCATCTTTCTTGGCCTTTGGCATTGGTGTCATCAGGCCTCTGCCTTTGGCTCTGTTCTCTTCCCATTCTACCACTTCTCTGAGAGTGCTGCCCACTTCCACAAAAGGTGTGCTGTCCACTTAAGCACCACATCTTCAATTCACCCTCTCATGGCTCCAGACCTCCAGCCCCCAGCTGCTCACTATATATCTTCATAAAGATGTCCCACAGGCACCCTGACCCACCTGCCTCCCTTCCTGTACTCTCTCCTTTGGAGCAAACCACCATCTTCCGTGCTGTTCCCTAATCTAGAGACTCTAGAACTTCTCAGACACAGTGCCTTCTCCAAACCCATGTGTCACCTGTGACCGGTGAAGCAGCATGTCTGGCTGCTTCTTCCTTCTCAGTTTCCCATATCGAACCCCTCCCCCCTCCACCACCATGCCATAATTCAGACCTATGTTTACCCCAACTTAGCAATGAGGAGATTCATTTTCCAGTTAAAAGTTCATGGTATCCAGTGAACAGACTTCCGTTTTGATCTCCAGTTATGTCACCTGTGAAACAAAAGTGATTTGAGCACTTACTCGTGTGGTTACTTTGAGGATTAAATTAGATGAAATAGGTAAGGTACTTCACAGGGCTCCCTGGCATAGAGTAGTGTCCAGCAGATGTCAACTATTATTTATCACAACACTTCTGGTTTCACGCATCCACAAGGCCAATTGCCACTGATGCCGTAATTCTCTCCCTAAAATGCAAATCAGATCACTGCTCTTCTCCCTGAACCTGGTCTCCTTCACTGTAGGAGTTGTCTAAACACCCTCGGACAGTACAAGTCTGTCCCTGAGTAGCCTGTATACCCTCTAGTGTGGTCTCACTATCCCTAGGCCATGTTTCAACTTGGCCAGATGCAGCTGTCAGCCCTTGCCTCAGTAACACCGTGTAACAACCATCCCCATGCTTACAGGTCTGTGGGTTCACTCTGATTTGGCTCCATGGGTTAGGGTAGGCTTGACTGATATGTGGGCTTCAAGCTACAATTTGGTGTAAATTTGCTCCATTTGTGTGTATTCTGGGGCCCAGGCTCACAACTTGCTGCCTGCTCTTTTCATGGCTGATCACTACAGTGCAGGAGATATGCCAAACTGAGCAAGCATATTTGACGCCTCTTCCCACATCACATCTGCTAATCTACCGGCCAAAGCAAGTCACATGGCCAAACCCAGCATCTGTGAAGCAGGAACATACACTCTGCCCATAGTGAGAAGGATGCAGAAAGGGTATTGGCCAAACAATAATCCGAACAGTGACGCTGAATTACTTGCATCCCTAAGAACTCCATGCTACCTCACACTCCTGAGCATTTGCCCTGCAGCCTTTTCTGGAGACACCTTTGCCTCCCGTCCCACTTCCTTCCACTTAACAAACACGCATCAGCCTTGCAAAGCTCCACTCAGCTGTCACTTCCTCAATAAAGCCTTTCCACCTTCCTCAGATAGGCCTTCCTTCAGTCTCCCCTGGCTGCCCACCATGACCTGTGCATAAGCAGTCTTGTCATCCTCTGGTCCTGGCACAGAACACTTAGAAATTTCTATTGTGGTTCAATGGGTGAACATCTATCTAGTCTAGTAAATTTCTCTATAATTCAGCCAGTGTAATGTTGGCTCTTCTCAAATAATTCCTTCTCTTTTAAAAAAAAAGTCTGAAATTAAAGAACTCCATTATGTATCATAAACCAGACTTCCTATGGATATTGGTATTTCAAACCAGATATTCTCAGATAACCATCTGGTCATGTCTAATTATTTAAAGAGGGACCCTGGACTGCATTGGTCAGACCAAAGTTTACACAAGAAGCAGTTTTATAATTAACAATCTCAAACCTGGGTACAAAGGATAAATCTCCTTCATGCTCATGGGACCACAGACAACTCAAGCCTTGCACTCTGGCATTAGCCAGATGGGATGTGTGCACCCCTGTGGGCATGCTCTGTTAGTTTACTTCCCATGAGTGCCTGGGCTTGCTCTTATTCTCTTGATACAATACATGGGGATCTTATTAAATCCAGGAGAGATAGACACAGATAGACATTGTCTTGTAGAAAAACTCATGCTAGTTTAGACTTAAAGCATGAGACGTTTTCAGTAGAAATATTTTGAAGACAAAATAAATAAAAAAGAAAAAGTGGAAAAGAGTCAAACAGGCAATTATTTGTAATAGAAAAAACTATTGATTTTCCTTTTTTGATACATAGTCTAAATTATCCCTCAAGAAAAGTAGTAATGCATCTTTAAACAGATTTATTGGTTCTAGAAGGGAAAAAATGTATTATTTAACTTCAATGCTATTGGATTTTTCTTTTATGTTAGATATAGAAATTGTGCAGATGCACAGAAATGGGACAGGGAAATTCTTTCAAGGATCATAGTTATTTTGGATCCCAAGGTAAGATGCTCTAGTATTTCCCTCAAAGCAGTAAGAGTTCATAAACAAAAGATCATTTTTCTTGCTAAATAAATGACCTCACACATTTACAGTAAGTACATTTTCCACGAGATTTAAAGTTCCCATGGGTGGAATGAACAAACCACACTGGATCCCTGAGAACTACTTTGAGGATCAGGCTCTTTGTTACAAAGGATTTTTGCCCCGGGCACAATCCTGGAACTAGAATCCCCTTCTCTGAGCTGGAAAGTTTGCACTTCTCCCTCTCACTCACTGGCTTCGGAGATCAGAAGGCACAGTAAACTGGCCTGTAGGGAAGCTTCTCTCACATTCTATAAAATGAACTTGGAATTGACTGGAAGAGCCATTTCATGCTCTTCCCAGCACTGTATCCTGTGCCCTCTCAGAAGAAGGACCTTGAGCTCAAGGGGACCCGACACATTCAGGACCACAGAGACTGTGGACCTGGCCACACATCTCTCTATTTGCTGTCACATGACCTTGCAAAATCCCCTCACCCAGGTGTCACCATCTATCAGTCAGCAGCAATCCTAGGTGACCTCACTGGATTGTCACAAAGAAAAATTACTCAAAAGGATTGGAAAGCATTTTTCAAATGTAGAGTGCTCTAAAAGCCATAAACAGGTATTGCACACCACAGCTATAAGCCGAGTCCCTCATCATGTTTATTTGGTATAGTTCAGCACTTCAGGAGTTTGATGTGTTTGTTTTTTGTGTTTAATAACTAGGCTCTTTCAATGAACTAGGGGCATATTTACCAGGAGGCCATCTTGAAGAACCCGCAAAGTCTAGTGGTCAGAAAGCATCGGGTCCTAGCTGTAACAAAGGAAGTCCCCAGACCGTCCTCATATCTACCCTCAACCACACGACCCTCTCCCGCTGCTTCCAGTGTCTTTGTGCTCTCATGTCTGCAGGAGAAGGAGACTCAGGATTGGGAAAAGGAATGCCCATGTATTTCATGTCACTCCACGTGGCCATTCTTTCCTGTTTAGAGGATGATTTTGGCATTCTGGTTCTTCATGTTGAGAATGACATGCCAAGTCTTTGAGGCTGCTCTATACTCTCCCTCAGGAACTGTGGATATTACAATTATTCCGTGCCTGCAGGCTAGAACATCTCCTAGCCTGTAGAGCGGCAAGACAGAGGCAAGCGTCGTTCTGGTGGCCCAACAGCACAGCGGGCACTAAGGGTGCTTCTGGCCATCACCATCCATTACTACCTGGTGGCCGCTCTTCTCCCTTCTTCCCTGTGTCTTCCACACCTAGACCTCAGCACTTCTACCTACAAAACTCAATATCTTGTCTATCCAGGACCCAAAGGTACTTCCCATTCTATAATCCAACATGTGTATTTGGGGAGACTGGCTACTTGACAAAGAGCCTTAATCACCTTCCTACCACGAGATGGAACCTTTTCTACACAGATGTGTCCTTTAGAAACCAAGCCAACCAAAGCTTGGTCAGAGTTTAGAAAAGCTGGCCGCACACAAGAGGATTATCTATAAAGACTGGCTATACACCTTTCTTTGATCTGAATAAGGAATGTTTTTGTTCCATGAGGCCCCCGAGTTCATGATCAAACCTTCTGGTAAAAAACAGAGCACAGAGAAATCCATATTCTCCCCATGTGACAGATGATGTTGTGAATACAGACCCTTCTTTAAAACTCTAGCTAATTCAGGTGGCAGGATGAAGTGTGCCATGTCATAATTAATCCCTCATGTATTGCAAGCAATTTAATGTCAAAATAATCAACAGTAGCTTTTTTTTACCCTTTTGTGAGTACATAATAAATACTGTCATTTAGCCACAGCAAACATTGGATTTCTTGTCTGGTCTTTGAATAACACTATCCGTGAGGTAAATACCAGACCCTATACCTCAATCTCCCCTGCCCAATCCCCACCAACCTCCCAAATATATGCTCCTTAGGAAAATAAATCACGGATGTCAAAAGAAAAGTAGTGTGTTTAATTTCCAGTTGGTCCCTCACATTGTGATTATTCTTAGAGTCCAAGCAGGAGGCAGAGGGGGGGAGAAGGAAGACACTGGAATAGGATGGAGTGTGCCCCTCACTGCCGGCCATTGATTTTCTCTGCCGATTACTGGCAGTGACGTGGCAGCTATGATTATTTTTATATTTTGCAAGGTTAAGTCACCACTACTAAACCATCGGTGTATTCTTTTGATTAGACTCAGTTCACGTTTTAAACAAAGAGCACTTCTGAAGAGGAGGCCAAAAGCTGCCCTCTCTCTCCAAAGGCAGAATATGAAGCATATGAGGTCTAAAGCTTCTTCAGGCAATGCTTCTGTCCAAGAGGTCTCGCGTCATGGTTTTTGTGGCATCCTCCATTTCCAGGATCCCAGGGGGCTTTGCTTTCGGTGGAAGCTCTCTTGTTACAAGATAGTGATCAGGATGAGAGCCCCAGGAGCAAGCTCAGTCAGACTGTTGATCTCCGGCTGCCTCGTGTGAGCACTGAGTGACTAAACTCCAGGCTTTGAGGTGACACTTCACATCAGGTAGGAAGACCAAAGAATGACTATGCTACTTTAACAGATCTTGTGTAAAAATGACTTTTAAAATATGAAAGTGGAAAACTGGATTCCAAGAAGAGGTCCCCATGGACCCATGTTTCCATGAAACAGCATTATGTTTTACCCTTTGAAATCTATTCAGCCATTGTTACCAAAGACCATAGGCCCCTCCTTTAGATATTTGTACATGTTTTATGGACATGCAAGAAGCTTACAACTACTTAGTTTCATAGTTATCATTGTCTTCTTTACACTATTATTGGTTTTTGTTTAACTCATATGGAGTATCCACTTTGCCAAAAGCTCTGGATAGAGGTTCTTGTGATATAAAGATAAAGAAAACATGATTCAAGTCTTCACACATACACACACACACACACACACATACACACACGGACCAATAATCACACTAAAACATAACGACTCTCTGGATGTTAGCTCCTGAGAGACACAGGCTATTCCTCGCATCCTGGACCCACAGGTCTGAGCTCACTTTGCATTTGGTACTTGTCCCATGCTGTCCAGCAATGAGAACATTCACCTTGACAGGCGGGGGGAGCTCTGGGCACAGATTAGACGGTAGGCCACTCACATGATAACACAGGAAGGGTGTTGGGGCTGCTTGAGAGTATCTCTTTCTTCCATGTTATCACAGCTCTAAGGACATGGACAGGTTGTGCGAAGGCACATGGAATCTCTGAGTATCTGCATTTTAAGTTCTTATCTATTACAAATACTTCTTTTGAATTATCTTATTAGATTCAATAGCCAATTACCCAAATAGATCCCGAGTGGATGGCACACGGGTAGAGTGTGTGGGAATGGAATGCACTGCTGTGGGGGACTCCAGACGCACAGGCAGCCCCAGGGACACGGGGACGCTGGACACCTCACGGAGAGGCTGAGCATGAAGTGGGGTCTGCCCACAGGCGGAAGGGCGGTAAAGACGACCCTTGACTATCCAACAGCTTTCTGTGGGCCGACTATATTGGCAGCACATCTTTATTCCCAGGAAGAATACCTCTGTCCACACAGTCCTCTAGCTCCCTATAAAGTGGCTTCAAATGCTCACAAAGAGGGGTGGGGGAGCACAGCACAAGAAGGTTTGCAGAAGCAGCATTTAAGACCGCCAAATCAATCTCCCTTATAGACTTTTCTTTTAAAATAAACTTATCTCTGAAAACTGCCCCTTGAAGCTTTAGCTTTAACAGTAGAGTTTCCCTGGTTTATGAGCGAACGGTAAAATCCTAAAGCCAGAGCTCCTCAAGGAGGTACTAACACACCATTTACAGAAGTACTGCGGTCAAAACGGTACGCGGCCATGAAGTCACTATAAATTCACACACTCACGCACGTACAATGCATCGACCCTGTCTCACACTGCTTGCTCTTTAAGAGGACAGATAACAGCCAACACAGCCCTCCCTGCCTCCCTTCCCACTCTTCTTCGCAGACCCGCTCCGGACAGAAGCCACCAAGCCGCAAGGTGGCGGGTCCCTGAACACACTCCACTCCGGCACTACTGGGCTGTTTGCAAGATAACAGTAGACACAAGAATATTTCACCACTGTCATTGCTTAACAATGTAATATGACAGCATCCATGAAACCGATTAGCATAAATCAACATAATACCCACTTTACAGCATTAGTATTGAAAACTTTCATCTTGAAATAGTAAGAGGAGAAAGACAACATATGATGAATTGTAATGATTTTGCTGGAATGTTACCAGATGAGTATAAGATGCACATGTCGACGGAGCGCACACTCACAGACATATGTCAACATAATAATTTCAAGCAGCTTTATTTTCATTTCACAGACTCCATAGGACTATATGCCTGGCTCCCCAAATACAGCTAGTAAAAACAAGGCTGCCATTATCTCTACGATTCAAGATGCTTTGCTGACCGGTGGTCCATACAAGTTGCCTGGTAGAGCGGAGGCCATTCTAAGAGCCACACATAGAGTTCCCGGAGTTCAAACTACAGATAATTGTACCTCACAGGGCCAGAGTCTAAACCAAGGAGGAGGACAGAACTGCCTCGCCGAGTGACACCTTCGGTGGTTGATGGATGAGCTCTACTTCTAAGGGCGAGGGAACCAAGTCGTGTGTTCCTCCAACAGCAGTGAATGGGTCTCCTTCCTCTTCCTCCCTCCCTCCACTTCAGCCTCCTCACTTTGTAAATAATCCATCCAGTCATTCTCTTTGAAATGACTTTCTTCATTTTCGCCAACTGAGAAAATTCCAGGACTTGAAAATCAGCCAGGGAAGTTTTCCTGAATATGCCAGAAGACGGGACTGAATGCTGGAGCACATTCCTGAGATCTCTGAGGATGCAGAGACCTTGCAGTGACACCATTTAGTCTTAATCGTGTCAATGGGACGCCAGGATTCGGCTGCTGCAGACAAGCCTTATTCGAGGGGGTGGGTGGCATGTGTCCTGGGGTCCTAGGAAGACAGTCGCCCGTTCACATTCCCTTCCCCTTGCTGAGCTGCCCTCGCCGGGCACACGCAAGGCAACAGTGAGAGATGAGCAGTTAGGACACGCTCACGCAGGTGTTTTTGCCTCCTATGCGCCCACCTGCTCAGCCACCCAGGAGGGCAGGCAGCGTGGGTGCTGGTCCTGTGCACACCTCTGCATTAAGACAGGCACTGCTGTGCGGGAGCCAAACTGCATCCCAGCCATAGTCTGGTTAAGCACTTTGATATAGAATTGTTAATCCTTAAAATTACCCTGTGCTATGAGCGCAGCCCCATTTAATAGATGAGAAAGAAATGTGGCTCAGGGAATTATGTACCTGTCCCCTCTACCCCCAGGAAGAATGCCAGCGTTGGGACCCAGGAAGGAGAACAGCCTGCATTGATTGCCTTCTCCCTCCCGAGGACGTCTGTGCCTATTTAGCAACAGTAGGAATTCAGCTAAGAGGTGTAATCCAGTTAATAAGTAATTATTGAATGCCAACTATGGGCTCAATACTAAAAAGAAAACAATAAGAAGACAATTATACATTATTCACTTTTTCCCTGCTGCTCCTACAACCTTAGCTTCCTAACTGGTCACTCTTAGGAGCAGAAAAAAAAATCCATGTTCAATCACTTACTCTTTCTCCACTTCGGCAGGAAACTGTCCATCAATTATTTTGGTACTATATTGATATTGAAATCTAGCAAAGAAAAATACAGAAATGGTTTACATATTTTAATTGGATAGCCATTTTTTATTTAATTTAGACTTGGTCCAAACCATCTCAGAGAAAAAAAACCTGGCAAGTCTGAAAGACAAGGGGCCATCACCAAAGCATCCTAGCTCCCATTCACGCTCCATACACAATGGGGGTGGGGGAGGGCTGTTGTAAATGTAAATGCATTTTATTTAACTCCTGCAGGTGCTTTCAACTTTGAATTTCTGATGGTAGAATTCAGCTCATCCTTTCCCTCATCCACTGGTAGGAATTTTGGTTGGTCTTGCAATACAACGGATATATTTTCTCCATCCCTAAATAATCTTTAAATTGCCTAATGTAACCCTTTCAACAGCAATGTGCTTACATTCCGACCAGTCATTTCTGTGGGTAGGTCTCTGCTATCGCAGCAGACGCAGCCAAATCACCTTCATGATTCATACAAATTACTACATGACACAGACACAGAAACTAGGATTTGTTGTCAAGAGGGCTGAAATAATCTAGTGGATGGGACAGGCTCTGATTTGATGTTGGTGTGTACACATACAGGCATGATTTTCTTACCAATTTGGGGAAGAAGCAGATCACTTATAATCCAAGGGTCAGAGATAAAACTAATTAAGTTATTAGGGTAATCATTTCAATCACCTAGAAAGTTCATTATACCCTGTTTTAAGATTTGCAAAATTTGCAATGACAAGATTGATAATTTATGGGTTATTGGCTATCAAACAAGGATAATGAAAATAAATGCATTGATTTGTGAATATGTATGCCAGCTTGATGCATATAAATAGACTTTAAAAATCCTATTGTGGTTTATGACTGCACATAAATAACAAAACAACCTCATGACTTGGAAATAGGGCATGTGCATCCTAAACGTTCCAATCAGACAACTTGGTTTCTACATTAAATTCTCCCATTAATGCCAATCTCTGGGTGAAGGCGTCCCTGCTGGGGAAGATATGAGAGGAAGTGAGATCAGTGCTTCCAACCATGAATGTGCTCAGGAGTCACCCAGGAATCTTGTTGAAAGGCGGGTTCTGACTCTTTGGAGCCAGAGTGTGGTTACCAGCCTCTGTTTTTAACCAGCCCCCCCGGGGATGTTGATAATGTTGGCTCATGGACCACCCTTTAGGCAGAAAAGATTGGACTTCTCCGTGTCCCCTAAGGTGTCACCTCCAACTGAGTCCTTGATGGGATGATTCAGACACAGAAGAGAAGAAAGAGCCGCTACGGCTGCGTAAGGGCTAGGATATGCAAAGATGTCTGAAGAATATATTCAAGGAAGCATGGTTTAAATAAAGCATGATAAGCACTTTTTGTAACTGCAAGGTTTCGCGATGTTTGTTTAACTCTGGGACCTCAGTTATGTGAGGTTTCTTACTCACCCCTTCACCTTTCAGAGAGCTGGCACTCTAGATTGGATGAACAGACTTGCATAATAAAAGCTATTTTTACTCACCTACCAAAATGGACCTAAAATATATGTCACTGAAAACCAAGGAGAATCTTTTATTCATCTCTTCATCTTTTCCTCCTCCCCCTCCTCCTCTTCTTATGTCTTTTTCAGGTAGGAAGTGTTTTCTAATTGAAAGCTCCCCAATAGTACCTTTCCTGGAGGTATCAGTGTGTAAATTACTAGATGCAATTAGCAGGTGATCACACTGTGTTAAGCACAGCCAAGGGAAGTCAAGGCAAAGAGAGCCCCGCTCAGGCACCACCACCTTCTTGTAAAGAATGGCAGCACCATCACCAAATCATGGAGCTCCCCAAAAGACACATCTGAAATCTATAAACTAGCCCGACTGTAAATCCATTTATTAGAAAATCATACGTGAGCATAAAGATACGTGATAGTTATGAAATGTTACACAAGCATCTTCTCATTTAGTTTTAACTCTTTATTCCACTCTTTGTTTCAAAATGACCTGCACTGAATTTTCATAGAGAAATGGAAATGTTAACATTTCTTCCTATCCCCCCTACTATAAAACAACTTAACATCAAGGCCCAGTTTTCAAGAATCAGTTACCTACGGGCAGGCAAATAATTTTGTTAAAAATGTGTTCACTGATCTTACTAATTCAAAACTTCAAACCAATATTTTATGAAATTCTGTAGCTACAAACACTCAACTGTGACATGGCATACCTCCTTTTCTGAGTGACTACAACCCTACTGAGAAAACCATTTCCAAAGCTATGGGCTGCACCAAACAAGGAAAGATTTATATTCAATTTCAAAGTAGCAAACTACCTATAAATCTCAAACTTCCAAAGCAACTAAATGAATCATATTGGTTCAACTTTGGCAATATCCACATTTTATTCACAAAACACTCACACACACACACACACACACACACACACACAAATTAAGTTAAAATAAGGTATAATTTAAAATATTGAACTTATGCAAATGAATACTGATAAAAATTTGTTAGTGTTTGAAAGACCAAGAAAAGTAAATAATGTCACACTCTACTTTCTCAATCCTAATTTAAGAAACTATATTTCTATTTATAACCCTAAACTTTTTCCAACTCATTGGTAAAATTTCATTATTTCTTTAATATTCTCAAACGTATTTATTTCATAAAGTTATTTTTTTTCTAAAAGTCTTCTCTTTTCATCTTAAAATGCATGAGTGCCAGGAAGTTCCAATTTTATCTCAGTATTGGCTTTTATGTTGATGAATATGCTTCTCTTTCTCTTCTCCTTTATTTGTATAGAAATCACATGATATTGTTTTCCTTTCTTTTTGATTAAAATGTTATATTTGATTTTCCAGGAATAAAGGAGCTCACACAAACCAAAGTAAGATAAACTTTGAATCTGCAAAATAGCCAGATGGACCAACCAAGCAATATAGAAAAGCTCTAAATCAGCAGTAGCCATAAATCAGTCTTGCCATTCAAATTCACATTTGTAATGTAATTTATTTTTTGAGAGAATTTACAGCTATCCAAGTTTCACTATTTACTAGGTAAGGCAGGGATCTGAGTGAAGTATTTATGTCTTATTAATTCCTTTTATGACCTATTAATTCAGACAACTTATAACATATAAACAATCTCAGCTGCATTATCTAACCTGGCAAGTCGCTGTGTGCAATCGGACACTGAGTTGGGTGGAGTGCTGGCTTTTACCATCCTTTTCAGCCCAGAGACGCTCGGATGGGATCAGGATGCTCCACTGGGTACTGAGGGGCACACTGGCAGCCTGAAAGTGTCAATGGAATGTTTGGAATAGTCCTCATTTCCACAGAAAACTTTACACTTGGAGAAACCAGAAACTGTACCATGTTTTTTTGGTATCTTTTTTATTATAGTTCCATTCAAAACTAAACCTATGGTCACTTTATTTTTAGTAAAATTTAAGTATGTGTTCATGTTTCTAAATTGTTTCTCCAAAACAAACTCATTATTCTTTATCCAAGGGTCGTCTGGTTAAGGTTATTATACACTAAAATAGACTCCTAATAATGGTAAGAGTTATTTCTTCCTTGAAGATGGGGAGTCATCAGCTGGGGTGGGATGCACTCCTGGATGTCATGATATGGCGCAGATGATATTTGGAAATAGCTTATATTTCTTTAACCCAGGTCATATTTTATATTTAGCATTTATTACATATAAAGTTTTCATAGCCCAGGGGAACAAATGGAACATGACGCTGCCTGACCATTTTCTTGGGTTTCTAACAAAATGAATTTACACTGTGCTGTTTTGTTCTATCAGTGAGATGAAAGAAGGGATGTTTGGTGTTTAATTATATACATGTGATATTCAGCAGGTACTGGGAGTGATATTTTAAGCTCCCTCAGCTTTGTTTCAAGGTTTGAGTGTATTAATTCCTATGCAAATCATTCTGTGGCAGAGTTCACTGTCACACTGATGCTGGAAAAAGAGACTTCCATGTACTAGTAGAAAGAAAAGAGAAATTCTGGAAGGACACATGAAGATTCAGAGAGCAAATCAAGGCAAGGCCTATGCTAGTGGCCCAAATCTTTTTTCCCCCCCAAATCTTGTAATGCTAAACAACATGGGACAAACTCATTGTGTGAGAGTGGGTGTGACTAACGTCACATAAGAAATGCACAGCATGGACCAAATTCTCAGAATTGTGGACGACAGCTACTGGAGGTCCACTACGCTGGAGATGATGCTACCCTGTGTCTGTTCCACACCAGGTGGCCATCCAGCAAGTAGACTCGGGTTTTCATTTCTAGCATACCCTTTGGGAAGGAAAAAAAATAAATATACAGAGAGGTGTGGATATTTTATTAGAAATAGTCATTTCTATGTCCACAATCAGAGAAAAGAGTACTTTGGGGGACTTCGAGGACCGTGAGGTTTATAGATGTTGCTCATTCATCTCCTATTGACCTTAATCCAAACTCACAGTCTCAATCCTAGAATCAATGATTGTTTAAGCAAGACTTTTGATCCTTGAAATGATAGCCAGGACTAAAATTTTAGCAACTCTGGAAGTGTCAGATAGACGTAAGTTCAAATGGTTGAATGGGTAAGGGGTAAGATGGGAGGTGGAAGGGGTGCAAGAGGACAGAAGAGCAAGACCAGGTAGATGCCCAGCCCCTTCATGCCATCTTCCTGGCCCCGGAAGCCCTTCTGCTAACTCCCTTCCAGCAGTCATGGTTGAAAGGAATCTGCAGTTCCAGGAAACTCTTCACCAAAAGCTTTGATGGACTCACCATCAAAGGAGGGCACATGATGTGATGAGCACTGGGTATTATACACAACGGGTAAATTATTGAACACTACATCTGAAACTAATGATGTACTAGATGTTGGCTCATTGAATTTAAATAAAAATTAAAAACCAGGAATCACCAAAGTTAAGCATGTTGACCTCTACAATGAGAGAAAATATTTGGACACCAAATGTGTGATCAATTCCACTTTTCTTCTCTTCAGAGACCTTTCAGGAAAGTGGAAGGAGCTCACCTGTGTGGATTAGAGGTCTTTCTGTGTGTCACAGAACAAATGAATCTGCTATAAACTCGGCTATTATACATTTCAGAACCTCCCATTGATTTAGTGCAATGGTGGTCTATATGACGCTGTTTTAAAAAACAGTAATTATGTTTGTGAAAATAAGATGATTCCTCTCTTGTGAACATTCATATGGCCGCCCTTTATTTGGCTGTAGCAGCTGAGGGAAAAACAAATGCTTTTTTATTTTCATTTTTCTATTCCAGAGTAATTTATGACCCTTCTGCATTGCCTGAATAACAAGTGAGTTTTCAGAGGCAAAAATAAAAATATGACTTTTTTTTAAGCCATTAGTATTTCCAAGAAATGACTTGGAAACAGAGATATAGGT
This sequence comes from Phoca vitulina, assembly GCF_004348235.1. Taxonomy (NCBI): domain Eukaryota; kingdom Metazoa; phylum Chordata; class Mammalia; order Carnivora; family Phocidae; genus Phoca; species Phoca vitulina. Next base: position 3,579,793 of record NW_022589730.1, read on the forward strand.
AATATCAGAGACATCTATTTCCCAACTTCCTCATTTCAGTCTAAAACTTACATAAAAGAAGCCATATTTTCCATTTTAAAGAAGTTGTTGGCCTCGGGTAATATTTCCTCCGAATAGAAGGTTGTTTTCCTGCATGCTCTCCCATTGCCCTCCCTCCCTGACTCAGTATCCACTGCTTACAGGGTCAGTACCTGGAAAAGCAAGCACGAAAGTCAGTGCCAAAGGGCACCAGGCTGAAAAGAGAGCCCTGCCTTTGTACAAAACAAAACAGACAAAACAAGCTTTTTTTGGCCACCTGGGGACCCCCAGAGCTCGTTGTGGATGGACCGACAGGTGCTGGCCACGAGCTCCCCGTAAGGTTATGTTATGGAAGGAGAGCATGGTTCTAAAGGAACAGCAGTGAGGTCACAGTTCCTCAGGGGCCCAGACCCACAGAACGATAAGAGTTTTAGAGAATATTGACATTTACCATTCACAGGCCACATTTACACCCTAATAGGTAGGGTAATTTTGTGTAAAAGATGGCTATATGCCAATCCAGTAAGAGTCCATTTACTTAAATAAATTTCACCGTAGAAAGACCCTGAGGAAAAAAATTGTAAAAGTCTAATAATTTAAGCAAATATAGTTTCAGTATAATAGAATGGAGCCCACTGAGTGTGTGGCACAGAAATGTCTCTTTAAATGTTTGCCAGTGCTTTAGCCTTCTGAGCATTTGTAATTAAAAAATAATTATATTTTAATACAAAACAGAAGAATAAAATTCCAAGTTTTTTATGTTTATAAAAATAAACTAGAAATGCATAGTCCTCAAGTATTAACTTTTAATTTCAAAACAATTAAAAACTAAATTTTTAAGTAAGATCAATGTAAAATTTTCTATTGCTCTTCCCTAACTGTCTAGAATCCTTTGGAATTTACTAATTGGTTGTTGAGTGATGGAATTGTGTATTCCCTTCTAAAAGAACATGTACCTAAAATCCAAAGTCACTATATATTTTATTGTTCAATTGACAAATTTGAAGTATGACATGGACAGAACATAGCAATATTATAAATACACTAAAAATGTTTGGTCTTCAAATGGGATTGCTTTCTTAATTAGCAGAAGCTGGAGACTTTGGGTTTTGTTTTCGCAATTTGGGAAAGTATATAGGATTACCGAGTCTCCTATGCTACCCCCAGGTGTAAATGAGGCATTATTTACATCCAGATGAACAGTCTGTGACAGAGAGTGAAGAGCAAAGTAAAGACTCAACCAGAATTCTGAGTTGCAGGGTTTATGATCAATGCATGTTTCAATGCTTCCTGGGATTTGCAACATGCATGAAACACATGTGTATCTCCAAGATCAGAAAGTTTAATTTATTTTCTGAATAATTCAGGATAAACCCAATCCTAATTGAATTTCTCATTATATTGCACACATTATTGTGCACATTATTAATATTGGTTGATCTCAAAGGAATTGAAATAGATCACTTACTACAAACAAAACATAGATTGGCATCAAATGCCAGGTGAGCACCAGGGAATTATATTTTGCCATATTCCGTCTGGTAACTTGAACTTTCGGCATACCGAGATGAATGACCCAGATAAACCAGGGCACTCTGACTAATGAACCCTTGGTTTGAACTTAGTGAGGGTGTTTAGAGGCGGGGAGTGGGTAAGGTTTTGAATATTCTCATTCAAGAGACTGTTTTTTTCCAAATGTCCTTCCTTAGGAACCTGAAAGTATGCATCCCTTTCTACCTTCAGAAAGCAGCCCTCAGATTATCTGTTGCATTGGCCTGCCTGCCTGAACTAAGCCAGGGAATGCTGAGAAGAGTTAACTGTGCATTTTGGAGGGAATTCCTCCCACTGTCATTTATCAACCTCCTGCTTTGTCTAGATGACACCCAAGTATTCACGCGGTACTAGCACATTCTCATGGATTTGAAAAAGAAGTCAGTTTGCCAGGGATAAATAGATAACTCTTTAGCCAGAACCCTGGGAGCGGATGGGCTTGTATCTCTCTGTGTGCCCAGGTGCATGGAAAATGTACGTATGTCTGGTGTAATATGACAGCCAAACAATGCCACCCTGAACTTTCTCACCATGATTTGCTACCTGTCCCCCAAAAACCTAGAAACCTGGGCTCTGGCCAGAAGTAAATGAGCAGAACAAATGAAAGAAAGAAATAATGTCTTTGTAGTATTTATAGTCTGTAGTCTAAGTAGAAGCAGGAAATACCAGAAATTTCCAAGAGAGGGGCTGTTTCCAGGAGATTTTTCAGAGTAATTTTGCATAACCACATTTGCTTATCCAAGAGACTTAGACAGCTTGAATTAAGCATCTGAACTTCTGGGTGCTCATTTGAACCAAAGCCAAACTCTGAACTTTTCAGGTTTCACTGTCATTAATCAAAATTTCGAAGATCAATGGCATGCAATGAATCAAGGATAATGGCCACCATCAATTGGGATAGCAAGGAGCAGCACTGGGGGATCGCCAGAACACTATATTGGATAAAAATCTGGCTGACTTTGAATACCAAGTGAATCAACACTGCGATCTGGTATGGGGAAAGTTGACAGCCCGTGAGAGGCATTCTGCCATGGAGAAGGAAGAAGAGGAGTCCAGAGCACACTGAGCACAGATCTCAAGACACTTGGGGAGGGAGTACTGTAAGACCTCACATGTCACGTGCTGCCCTGACACCTTTGAGTCTCATGGGGCGGTAAAACTTAACCATGAGCTCACCCGCTCTCACCAGATATGACCCCCACCCAGCAGGAAACGCTCCCCACCCAGCTAGTTCCTCTATCACCTGACCCAGCTGCACCCCCCTCGTCCTCAACTAACAAGTTCACCTCCTTGCCAGTCCACAAAATTATTCCAACAAGCCAATGACGTCCTCCCGCAGGAACCAGAGGGTACCTTACCCTTTTGTTACTACAAAGTCTGCTTTGTACAGTTCCTGCGGGTTCTCTCTGCTCCCCAGTGCAACTCCCATGTGGTCTTGTATGGTATACTGTGGGTATGCTTAGTCAATAAACTTCTGTTCGAGTTCATCTGTGCAGTCTTGAGCATCCTGTACTTGGCCATCTGATACTATTGAGGGTGGGGGATCCTTCCCTCCCCAGCGGGGCAGATAGGAAGCAATCAAACTGGATGAAAGTGTCAGTAGGGGACACTTTGGAGGACATTTATAGAAAAGTTTCAGAAATAAGAGCTAGAGAAAATTATTTACCAAAGAATATTTAACATTTGACTCAAATCTATCCTTGTGTGATATTTGTGTATATGTGTGTGTGTATGTGTGTTATGCACACACCAAGGAAACTGTACATTATCAAGGACAAAGGTCTGAGTCGGGCATACATCTGCTGCACAGCTGCATTCCACAGAGTGTGTTCTTGGAATACTGGATCTATAGGATATTTAGGGTGTGGTGAAAAAATATAGCTTTGGTCAGACAAGTGTGAGAAACGCTGACTTGAACAAACGTAGACAAGTTTATTATTAATGTACATTTTAAACCATCAAATTTATTTGAGGTCTAATGTTCCAGAATAATATTCTGGTAAATGACAGTCTATATAATGACATTTGTGCTTAAAATAATTTTTAAAAAGTAATAGAACATATTCTTGACCCTGTCCCCATTATTCCCCATAAATAATATGCTTATATATTTGACATAAATAAAGAAGGAAGTAAAAAAAGAAGTCATTGTAAGGTGTTCAGGAAAAAACTATTTTTCATTCCACCTGATGCTGCTCCCCTCACTATCTGCCATTCCCCCACCATTTTAGCTACACAGAATCCCGAAATAATGAACACTTATTTTTCTCTTTTGGTACATTTTTCTCAGCAATAGCTATGTGAATACCTTTAGACTTATATTAGGCCTAGTAAAAGCCAAAAATATTTGAGCAGGAACTTAAGAGTCATGCTTAATGAAAACATGATCTATAGGCAGACACAGATGCATGTTAATAAATATTTTAATATCTGGTTTAGAAATTCCAGCCTATTGTTATTCAAAATATATGACTCATCATTTTGCTTTTGCTTACAGTGAGATTAGAGAATGCTCATTTTAAACCGTCATGATTCTAAAATTTTCCAAGAGAATATTCTGGAGTATTTTCCTACCAAAAGAATGGTGACGTCATAGATTGATAAGATAGTAGATGATGATGATAGATAGACAGGTAGGGAGAATAAGATAGATAGATAGATAATAGATAGATAGATAGATAGATAGATAGATAGATAGATAGACAGATAATGACAAGCAACATGGCAAAGAATTGGAACCATGTAAATTGGGGAAGATAAGTTTGATATGCTGGACCACACTGAGATCCACTTATTATCAAGATAAATACCATTTTTTTTTTCCTAAAGAGATCTAAGGACAATTTTGTCCAAATTTTGTCAATTTAATTTTCAATAAATTTGTGTATTTTAATGACTAAATTTAAATTAGTTTTACCAGTTTACCATACCAGTAAGTATGCTTACTATCACTGATTAACAAAGAAAATAATGCATACAGCAGAATTATACAGTTCATAAGAGTATTTTTACAGCTCCAATAATGCAGTCATTCAGAAATCACTAAGCAAATACTATTAAACATACATTATGCTAGATATTAGGGACAAAGTCATGATTCAGACATGGTCCCTTTCTTCAAAGAATTTATAATCTATTAATACACTATAGAAAGAAATCCATTTGATTTCAAGTACATTATATTTGATGTTGAGTCAAAGGAAAACTTCTTCCTTAAACAATTGAAGAAACATATAATGTTGAATTTATTTTAAGCAATAGATCTGGTGTCTTATTTTAACCAATGGTTTATAAAGAGCCATTCCAAATATATTTTTACCTGGACAAGAAAGGAAGAGGCCAAATGCAAAAGGTGACATCACTAAATTCTTACTCATTGAGATTGTCTCCTGAGTCACTATCACAATAAGGAAATAACCAGCAATTAAAACATCCCTTGGCTGTAGCCCAGGGTTGGAATTTCACGAATACTATCTTACTAGCAAACCAAGAATTTTGTCACATTTCTAGCAGATTGCATCAAACACACACACACACACACACACACACACACACACACACACACAGAGATTACCACAAAACTAATGACGAAAAAGGAAGGGTAGGGCAAAGGAAGGTACAGCTCATGTGACACCAAGGAAAAATCTTCTAAAAAGATGGGACTTCTTCCACCCAGCTGACTCCCAACTTGGAAGTAGCTGTTAGGGACAGCAAAAGTAGGTTGGGAGGAAGTGTGTAGGGCTCACATACCATAATCATGATTAACTGGAAGTGTCTCACGCCCTCATCTGCATATTTGTCTCTCTTGCCCTAAAAGAGTAGGAGCTCCAGGATGAAGTGTGAATCAACACATAGTGAAAAAAACCAACAGTGACAGAAAATAAAAGCTAAACAAAAGATTGAGAGACATTAATAACTTCGACTTTACCAAAGCGATACGTCAATCACCCACCCACCAAAGGTTTGCCCTGTGAGGCGTTGCTGGCGAGGGTCCCACATTGCTAGGCTGAGGGGTTGCTGCCCTGTTGGTTTCTGCTGGGACAGGGACCTCTGAGAGTTTGCAGGGACCACAGTGCCCCAACCACCCAAGGGGAGCACTGGTGCCCAGGGGCTGCCACGGGCACAGCCAGCAGTTCTCGCTTCTCTCCTCTGGGCTGTCTCTCATCTGCTTCCCTCTCTGAGGTAAGAGCTGGGATCCCACATTCCTCTGGATTTCAACCCATGGGACTTTTGTCATCTCCATGACTACTCTACCCGAACTTCTGTGCATCAACCCTGCAGAGATACAGTGAAGCTTTGGACAGACTCAGAAAGCCCCGGACTCACTAGATAGCAGCTGACAACGTTGTTCTCTTTCCCTATTCTGTACCCACCATCTCAGGACAGGATGAGTGTGGAATACCACGTCTGTAAGCTATCAACGTCAGTGGACACCTTCAATATTCCTATTAGCCACGGGAGGTTTTTATCCACTGTAGAAGCCGAAGCCTGGAAATGTTTGGCAAGACGTCTGTAATATTACTGTCAGTAATGACAGGAACAGAAATAAATGCAGGTATTGTGATTTCTATGTTGCTAATCAACATAAATTTTGTCAACAACCCCAAATCTGTCATAGGGCCCTTATTAATGCAAATTAGTTTCTGATAGTTTAGTCCACCATTAAATGGCTAATATAGGCTTTAACATCCTCAGACAAAAAGAAAAAAAAAAAAAAACTCACAAAAATGTGAGTTCATTGAAATGGCTAAAATATATTGTCATTAATTTTGATAGGAATGATTTCCAGTGGGCTGAATCTAGGGAAATGGTTGATTAAGTAGGAAAGATAACAGAAAAAAAATATGTCTACATTGATATATTATGAGAAAGGACATGGAGGGGAAATGTAGGAAGAAAGAAGAGGTTTATTGCTACAAAATCAGACTTTTCATCTTAATTCTTTGTGCAAATTCTCTCTGCCCAGGGTTATGGGGAAAATGAACTGCCATCAGGAGTGGCCTCAACTTCCAGCTTCATCAGAATTCTGAGGGAGACTGACATTATTATAATTGCCAGAGTGGACTCGGTGCTCACCACAGTTGTAAGCACTTTACGTACAAAACCACTATTTTTGTCAACTATCATGCTTTGACTAACTCTTTTTAACCGACTTTATTTCTTAGAGCAGTTTTAGGTTCACAGAAAAATTAAGCGGAAGGTACAGAGATTTCCCATAGATCGCCCTGCCCCCGCACACATGTGTATCCTCCCACAGTCTCATCAGCCCCCAGCAGAGTGGAACATTTGTTACAATCAATGAACCTATATTGACACATCATTCTCACCCGAAGTCCACAGTTGGGTTACATTAGGGTTCACTCTTGGTGTTATAGGTTCTATGAGTTTGAACAAAAGTATAATGACATGCATCCACAATTACAGTATCATGCCAAGTAATTTCACTGCCCTAAAAATCCTCTGTGCTCCTCCTGTTCATCCCTCACTCCCCACTGACCCCTGGCAACCACTGATCCTTTTACTGTCTCCACAGTTTTGTCTTTTCCAGAATGTCATGGTGGGAATTATATATTATGTAGCCTGTTCACTTTCGATCCTTTCACTTAGTGATATGCATTTAAGGTTCCTCCATGTCTTTTCATGGCTTGGTGGCTCATTTCCTTTCAGCACTGAATAATATTGCATGGTCTGAATGGACCACGGTTTATTTATCCATTCACCTACTGAAGGACATCCTGCTTGCTTCCAACTTTTGGCAGTTATGAATAAAGCTGCTATAAATATCTATGTGAAGGTTTTTGTGTGGACATAACTTTTCATATCCTTTGGATAAATTCCAGAGAGCATGACTTCTGGGTCATATGGTAAGAGTGTGTTTAGTTTTGTAAAAAATTTCGAGGTTGTCTTCCATAGCGGCTGCAGCATTCTATATTCTCGTCAGCAGTGAATGAGACTTTCAGATGCTTTACGTCCTTACCAGTATTTGGTGGTGTTAGCATTTTAGATTCTCACCATTCTGCTAGGTGTATAGAGGTGTCTCATTGTTTTAATTTCCAGTCTCCTGAGAACATATGATGTAGAACATCTTTTAATATGCTTATTTGCCACCTGTATATCTTCTTTGGTGAGGTGACTGTTCAGATTTTTTACTCATTATTTAATTGTGTTGTTTATTTTCATGTTTTGAGTTTTAAGAGTTCTTTGCATATTTTGAATAATAGTCATTTATCAGATTTGTCACTTATAAATACTTTTTCTAAGTTTTTCATTTCAGTGAAGTCCAGCTTACCAATTCTTTCTTTCATGGATTGTATCTTTGGTGTTGTGTCTAAAAAGTCATCACCACACCCATGGTTATCCAGGTTTTCCCCTGCATGATCCTTCCAGGAGAGTTATAGTTTTCCATTTACATTTCAGTCTATGATCTATTTTGAGCTAATTTTTGTAATGAGTACAAGGTCTTGTCTAGATTCTTTTTTTTTTTTTTTTTTGCATGTTGATGCCCAGTTCCAGCTCCATTTGTTGAGACGACTATCTTGTCTTCATTGTGTTGCTTGTGTTCCTTTGTCAAAGATCAGTTGACATAACTCTGGGCTCGCTGTTCGGTTCCATTAATCTGTCTATTCTTCCACCAACACTAGGCTGCCTTGATTACTGTAGCTTTATACCAAACCTTGAAGTCAGGTCTTGTCAGTTTTCCAACTTTGTTCTTCTTCTTCAATAATGAGCTGGTTATCCTGTGTCTTCTGCCTCTCCATATAAACTTAAGAGTCACTTTGTCAATATCCACAAAATAACTTGCTGGAATTTTGGGTTGGGATTGCATTGAATCTGTAGATCAACTTGGGATGAACTGACATTTTAACAATATTAATTCTTCTTATCCATAATTATAGAATATTTCTCCATTTATTTAATTCTTCTTTATTTGTTTCAAGTTTTGCAGTTTATGTAGATTTTTTACATATTTTGTTAGATTTACATCTAACTCTATCATTTTGAGGTGATGCTAATGTGCATGGTATTGCGTTTTAAATTTCAAATTTCACTTGTTCATCACTGGTAATATTGGAAAACAAGTTGCTATTGTATATTAACCTTGTATCCTGTAACCATGTTATAATTGTTTATTAGTTCCAGTTTTCTTGTTGATTCCTTTAGATCTACTATACAGATGATCATGTCACCTTTGAACCAAAATAGTTTTTTTCTTCTCTTCCCAATATGTCTATCTTTTATTTCCTTCTCTTGCCATACTGTATAGTTAGGAATTCCAAGACGATGTTGAAATGGAGTGGTAAGAGGGGATATCCTTGCCTTGTCCCTGATCTTAACAAAAATACTTCTAGTGAATTACCATTAAATATGACTTTAGCAGGAGGATTTTGTTAATGTTCCTTATCAAGTTGACTGTTTCCTTGTTCTTAGTTTTGCAGGGTTTCTAATCATGAACGGGTGTTGGATTTTTGTCAAATGCTTTTTCTGCATCTGTTGTATGATATGATCATGTGATTTTCCTTATTTAGCCTGTTGATATGAAGATTACATTAATTGGTTTTTTAATGTTGAAACAGTCTTGAATACCTGCAATAAATCCCATTTGGTCATGGTGTATAATTCTTTTTATACATTATTGCATTTGGTTTGCTAATATTTGGGGGGTGGATTTTTTGCATCTATGCTCATAAGACATATTGGTCTGTTATTTTCTTTTCTTGTAATGTCTTTGTCTAATTTTGATGTTAGGGAAATGTTCATCCCCTAGAATGAATTAAGTATTCCCTCTGCTTCTTTCTTCTGAAAGAGACGGTACAGAATTGGTATAATTTCTTCCTTAAGTGTTTGGTAGAAATCACCAGTGCACTCATCTGAGCCTGGTGCTTTTGCTTTCGGAAGGTTATTAATTATTGATTCAATTTTTTAAATACATATAGGCCTATTCAGATGGCCTGTTTTCCCTCTTGTGAGTTTTGGCACAATCTGTCTTACAAAGAATTGGTCTATTTCATCTAGGTTACCAAATTTGTAGGAAGAGAGATCATAGTGTCCCTTTCTTATCTTTTTAATGTCCACAGGATCTGAAGTGATGTCCTCTCATTTCTGATATTAGTAATTTATGCCCTCTTTTCTTAGTTAGCTAGAAGCTTATCAATTTAATTTATCTTTTCAAAGAACCAGGTTTTGTTTTGTTTTTAATCTCTCTGTTGATTTCCTGTTTTCAATATCATTATATTCGGAATATATTTTTTTAAAAAACTCTCATAATGTAATAAGAATAAGCTAACCATGGTGATGGTAACTGTGTTTATCATGGTGAACATTTAGGAATGTATATAAATGCTGAATCACTGTATTGTACACCTGAAATTAATATAATACTGTATGTCAACTATACTTCAATTAATTTTTTTAAAAAAGAATAACCCAACTATAAAATGGGCAAAGGTTTTGAACAGACATTTCTCCAAAAAAGATATACAAATGGTGAAAAAGCATGTGAAAAACTGTTCAATGTCATTACCCAGTAGAGAAATGCAAATCAAAACCACAAGACACCTGTATGCATCCATTAGAAAGATTGTAATAAAAAAAAAAAAGCCAGGAACAAATGCTGGCAAGGAGGTGGAGAAATTAGAACCCACCTTGCTGGTGAGAATGTAAAATGGCAGAGTCACACTGGAAAACAGTTTACTCAAAATATAAAATATAGAAATACCATATATGCCAGCAATTCCACTCCTAGTAACTACCCAAGGAAAATGAGAGCATATGTCGATACAAAGACTCATACATGAATGTTCATAGCAGTTATTATTCATTATAGCCAAAAAGTGGACACAACCCAAATATCCATCAACTGTTAGATGCATAAACAAAATGTGGTATGTCCATACAATGGAATAGTATTTGGCAGTACAAAAAAAGAAGGAATGAAGTAGGTGTATGGACTACAAAGATAAACAAATGTTATGTCATTAAAAGAAGCCAGTTACAAAAGATCAAATATTATATTATTCCATTTATATGAAATGTCCAAATAGGTGAATCCATAGAAATAGAAGTAGGTCAGTATCTGGTTGGGGCTGGGGTGGAGGTTTGGGGGAGTGAGAGAACAATAGGGAGTGACCCTTAATGGGTACAGAGTTTCTTCTGGAGATGATGAAATTTTCTAAAATTAGATTGTGGTGATCATTACACAATTCTGTAAATATAGGAAACACATTGAACTGTATATTTTAAGTGGGAGAATTTTATGGCACATGAATCACATCTCAATAAATATCATATCTCTAAAAAACATTCAGACACAAAAAGGAGATTACTAAAAACAGTCCTTCTTCACATAAATATGGCATTTTTATCCAGCTCACCACATTACATGCTTCTCCAGATGCTTGCTTTAGTTTCTCTACTTGGGGGGTTCTTACAATAACACATTTTTTTTTTGCAACCTCTACAACTTTATGTAGATTATATGCAATATTCCCAAATAATAAAGAGAATTTTCATCTGTATATCTGAAGGAGATGGACATAGCTTCCTCATAACACTGCAAATATAAAATTTTAAATGCTTTTATGGACAGTCTGACGAAGCAATAGGACTTCAATGGTTAACTCATTTGTCTTCTCCCTTCAGGGCAATAACTTCAGTTTTAAAAACATTGTCCTCTGCTGTATTTTTCCCCCAAAAGTATGCATTCAAAATGGCTTGTGAAATGTATGTTAAATAAATCTTTTTCACTATGTTGAAAGTTTAAGTGATTTAATAAAAATAGAATCTAACATTTTACAACTTGAACAAGCTTTCAAACGCCACATTACTAAACTCCATTCTTTCCATGATGGAATCATCTGACAGTTCAGCCTGAGACAGGCTCACCTCCTACGTAACTCCAGAGGAACTGTGTGGGATGTGAGCCTGGCCCTGTAACCTGGGAAGGCCATGAAAGCTTAATTAATTTTCAGAAAACAAAGTGATTTGCATGGTCTAATTAGCCTACATTTCTTCGAAGTACCCCAAACAAAGCTAAGTGAGATAGTTTTATGCAAACAAACAATAAAACCTGATCACCCCCCACACTCAGACACCATCATTATTATAGTTGTTCAACCTTTTTTAACTCTCCATTGCTTGGAATAATAATAACCTGCTAGAACTTTGAAATGAAAATCTTTCTACCTGACAAATGCTGATGTTTTTAAGTATTTCAAAAGCCAATGTCAAACAGGCTTCCTTTGATTTTCATCTAGGTCTGTGCTTGAGCATTAGTGAAGTGATCAAGAGCTCAGGGCCTCAGTTTAGCCCCTCCTCCACAATTCCCCAATGTCAATCAGTAGGGGGAGCTCTCCTATTATCTAAGTGACCACAAACAAAGCACAGAAGCATTTTTATAGACGCCTGGGGACAATGGCGAGGGATTTTTTAAAATGGATGTTATAATCTGAGAACATTAATGCAATGACTTGCTCAAAGTTGGGAGATGTACTTCATTCAGGGTCAAGAACGTATTTCCTAAAACAGCCTTGCAAATCAATGAGGATGTGGAAGTTGTGGGCCTATAGAAAATTGTCCCGTTCCAAGAAGGGATCACACCCCATCACTTAAGTGGAATACAACTTAATTGCATCAGAATCTTAATGGCCATAATGAGCACCATCATCTCCTTGATATGATGGAATGTTTAGAAAGGTTAGAAAAAAAGATAAATTCAGACTTATAGATTTTTTAGACTGAAAAAGGTGGATTTCAACTATAAATTATAATGCAGGATGTACAAAATGAAAAGAACTTCAGAAGTCTTAGACTCTTGAAAACACTTTGAGATTTTGTGGTTAAGTTAAATAAAATGTCATGGTAAGGAAATGAATGGTATATCTGGTAAGATTTTCATGTGATTTACTAAAATAATACTTTCACAATTAGAGAGAGAGTTGTATGATTCTTAATAACCGCTGAGTTAAAATAGCAATGTTCTTGTAGATGCTACATAGTATATATCACAATATGGTAAATTGAAGACCACAAAATACAGACCACAAAGTTACCGAGAGGAAAAAACAGCAAGAATTTTCTGTCTCAATGGGAATACATCCTCCAGCATCATAGTGCTAAATGTGGCAGAAACCACTGATTGACCCAAGTGCCTATTGGCTCCTCCTCTCTCTTATTAATGGAATTAGCCAATTTTGGCTTCTCAGAGGAGGAACCACCATCCCCAGGCTTCCTTGCAGCTAGTAGAAGGCAGATGGCTACATTCTGGCCTACAGGGTATGAATGGAAGTCAAGTGATATGAACAGAAGGGACACAAATGGTAGAGGACACATTGGGGAACGGGGAGTGTGCTCACACCTACCCGTCCCCCTTCCTGCTAACAGGAAAGTGGATATGACAGTGAATCATCTCAGATCATGTGGAGAGGACAAAATCTCAGAGAGTGAAAAGGTACAATCAGAGAAGCTTGAGCTCTGTAAACCTCGCCAAGCAGAGCCACCATTCCAGCTTAGATCTTTATGAAAGACAGGACTGCATCTCTACGTTGTTTAAGACACTATTGTTTTGTGTTTCTGTCTCCACGGTTTACTCCATATCCTAACTTGATCCCTAAAACTCTCTTCTTTCTCATTGTGGAATTATCTAAGAGTTTAGCAAGTGAGCCCAGCATTGGATTGTTCTAGTATCAAAAATTTATAAGGAGACTTATAGACTGGTAATCCAGTGTTTACATTTGGGAAATAAATAGATGATTGATAGATGATAGATAGATAGATAGATAGATAGATAGATAGATAGATAGATGATAGATATAAGAGACCCAGAGAAAGAGAAATGATGTATTTCCCCTATGAGCAGGAGTTAGCAGGGCAAAAAGGAGGTGTTGGGGGAGGAAGGGAAGGAAGAGGAAAGGGAGAGGGAAGAGAAGGAGAAAGGAAAGAAAGACCTGTCTCCATTTGGCCAGGAGAGTCCTAGTTACATACGTGGCATGGTATAGTTAATAACACCTCTTTTTACTCGCAGAAGAGCCCTGATTTGGACAAGGACAGTATATGATATGGTCACTCTTTCCCTTGGTGTCTTTACAATAAACCCCTACCATCTGAGATAGCTGGAGCTTGACTTTGTGTCTGAAAACCTGATAGTGCCTAATCCAGCAGAATGTGAATATGCTGTGAGAGAGAACAGGGTCATGGTGTAAGAAATGTCAGTTGAGACACCAAAAGTGTAAGAATATAAAATGCAAAAAGTTTAAGAAAAAGAATACTGCAGGTAAAATAATAAAAAAGTACTTGATTTCATCAAATCAAAATTAAAAGAAAAATGTTGTTGTTAGAAATGTTTTTGATAAGTTCGAGTGAGAAAAGGGCAAATAGCTGAGGAGGGAGCAGCTGGAGGAGGTAGACTGGGCCAGGTCAAGGGAAGGCACACAGCAAGAACGCAGGGAGGTGTGGGCAGCAGGAAGCTATGGGGGCGGTCTCTCCCATCAGTGCTTGACTTCCGTAGTATCAACTGCACGGTAACCAGTAATAAATCACATTGTGGAACATGCTCAGGAAGTCTGTATGATTCCTGTCTCGGACCCCGTAGTAACATATCCAAACCGTTCTACCCTAACATAAAACTACGGAGCAACATCGGAAGAATATAAAATGGATAAGAAGTAGACACTTAGGGACATTTTATCAATGGCTTTTTGTTTTTTTAAAAGAAAGACTGGGGCGCCTGGGTGGCTCAGTCAGTTGAGAGTCTGACTCTTGATTTCAGCTCCAGGCTCGATCTCAGGGTTGTGGGATAGAGCCCCACGTTGGGCTCTGTGCTCAGCAGAGATCTGCTGGAGATTCTCTCTCCTTCTCCATCTACCCCTCCCCCACTGCTCACACTCTCTCTCTCTCAAATAAATAAATAAATAAATAAATAAATAAATAAATAAATCTTTAAGTAAAAGAGATACATCTTCAGGCTAACTGCACGTCTCTTTATTTCTTATGAACTCACAAAATAGCCGGGCTCCTACTCAAAATTAACATTTGTTCAGCATATACATGATTAGCCTGTTTTGTCAGATTCAAAATACACTGAGGTTAACCCACACTTGGCTCACCTTGCTGTTAGCAAGCATGTCCTCCAAGCAAGATGAACGGACAACCCATATGGCCACCATCTTTGTTGCTTGTGATTCAGAGTGACCGAGAGGGAGAAATGTGAAAAACCACTCCGAGCACACATTGTACACAACATGTACACTTCTCTTCAATTTTTTAAAAAACATAGCAAATCATTTACCGAGGTATCCTTGAGCCTGAGGTGTCCGTTTTAAATCGGCACTGTAACTAGCTATGATTTTCCCTAAAACCGAGGAATATCCATGTGTTTATGTATTTACATATTATCTTCACAGATTTCTTGGATAATATAAAGTTAATCATTCATAGAAAACAAAATTAATTCATGTGATGGGTGGAAGTGGTTTGTTTTGTTTTTATTTTTTGGGTCTTTCTTTTTTTTATGTTTCTTTTCTTAACTAATCTATATTTGGAAGAACCAGGAAGGTGGATAATTAAGAGCAGAGGCTAAGGACAGGGAAGATGTCTATTCCCAACTATTTGTCCAAACTAGGAAGAGTTCCAAGCACATCTAGAGCTGAGACCAGAGGGACACACCAAAGTGATTTCTTTTTTTTTTTTTTTTTAAAGATTTTATTTATTTATTCATGAGAGACAGAGAGAGAGAGAGAGAGAGGCAGAGGGAGAAGCAGGCTCCCAAGGAGCAGAGAGCCCGATGCGGGACTCGATCCCAGGACCCTGGGATCATGATCTGAGCCGAAGGCAGACGCTTAACCATCTGAGCCACCCAGGCGCCCACCAAAGTGATTTCTTGAAAATGAGAAAACTTTTTCCTCCAGGACGGACTGGGCTCAGGTGATGGGATGAACTCACCACACTGTGGCTGAGTGTGGATACGTAACTATGGTCTTCATTATGGTTTAAAGCAATAACCAGAAAAGGCAGTGCATTTGCTGGTCAGGGCAGGAATGTGTAAGAAGCACGTAGCTTGCGATGTCAGGAAAAAAATAAACTGACTTAATAATTGGAAGTCATCAGTGCCAAGGTCACAATATTAGGGCAGATTACGTGTTAAGAGATGTTAATTTTTCCTATTGGTAAAAAAACTCAGTCTAAAGGACCCCATTCCCAGTAGGAGACCTGGATTCAGTGAGAACTGGGACAGTGGCTTGTGTCTCCCCAGCCCAGTGTTGGAATACGCAAGTCTTCCAAAAACCACCCACTCCGCTCTATACACAGATGCATCCTGGCAGAAGAAAGCTTCACTAACGTTGAAAATCTGTAAGGCATGCAAAATTCAGGGAAACAAATTGTGACCAAAGAAAGTTGAACAGACTCTGTAAGGCTGTGTTAAGAACTGGCTGACGTTCATGACGGGAGCACAGCATTAGCAAAGTGACTGAGAGAGATTCTTACAGAGAAAGAAGCTGAGTCACTGGACCAAAACCTCAGGGGCTCCGCTGGAAGTTGTACAGATAGTTGGAAAATAAGAGGAAAACCACATGATAAAGTAGGTTGACCAAAGGATAGCAGAGACAATTAGCAATGTCATCGGTTCGTGGTTTAAAAAAAAGTAATCATTAAGACATTCAGGACACTAGGGAATTTCCAGGAACTGATAAGCATAGAACTATATGGTCAGAAGCAATAGAAAAGTAAACCTGATTTTTTCAATTGTCAACACATGGAGTAGGACACCATCTTAGGTATAAATTCCTTATAATCTGTTCATTAGTTACATTTTATTTGAAGGTGTTAGAACTTCACCTTAGCGTGCGTGTGGTCTGACACAGAAAGTGTGGGACTGCCATTGCTGTGTGTCCTTCACAAAGGTCCTGTTGATTCCGGTATAAGGAGCACCTATACTGATCATTTTATTCATTGGACATAGTGTGAATTATTATTTTGTTATTAGAATATGAGTAAATCTCACCTTCTTCATTAATTTTTCTTCCTTTATCATTTTACTAAGCACATTTGTCAACAATTCTTAGAAAACCACATAATGGGTTTTTACAATGTCTTAAAATAACAACCTACATGTTTGGTCTTCAAATGAGCTTACCCATGGGATGACAGGCCTCCCAGACCGGTATTTCCCAACTTGGGAGAGACTCTCACAGGCACTCCTGAGCAAGTCCTGTTTTGATGTGATGGTAGACATAATGTTAGCTGCGTGGGATGTTTGTGACTGACTGTATTTGGATGGCTTTGTTTGCATTTGTAAACTACGAATTCAGCACAAACTCAGAACTAGGCTCCAGCCGGATGTCAAACGTGTGGCGCACTCTTGAGGGCAAGGGGCTCCCTGGTCCCCAGGGCCGGACTGTTCCCAGTCTGTACATATCAGTTTCCTCCTCTTTAACTTCATTGTTTTTTGTGGTTTTTTTTTTTTTTTTCAAGTTTCCCCCAAGAACTTTTCTCATTGAAGTCTAGACCAGGAAAAGTTGTAATGGTCAATGTTTTCTATTTAGCCAAAATTTATCTCATTTGCTTAGAGAGGTTTAAAAGTTTCGTCTTTTGTGCATGTTGAAATTAAGTAAATTTGCTTCAGGAGTTCCCCAAAATGAAGTTTTGAGAGAAGATGAGAGATGTGGAAAAACTTATCCTATAAATATTTTTATTTTTTTATTTTTTTAAATTTTGATTTTAGAAAATTATGAGAAAGAATTAAAGATTCATAATTCTACACTGCCAGAAGCATCCACAAAACTGAAAAGAAAGGAAAATATTATCCACCTTCGATATTAAATTCTACAGGTGCGTGGAATATTTGCCTGTTAGGCAGATAGGAGTCTCAGTCTTCTAGAGGATTCTAGACCTGTCAGAAATGGTTACAATGAAAAATATTTTTTCCCCCTGGGAAGCAGAAATATGCTAATGCCAAACCAATTGCATTCTTTCAAGTTACATTCAAGCAGGATAGAAAGCGCCCATCTGAAATTCAGACCCATTTTTACCACATCTCATTTTTAATTATCTAGACAAATATGGCAACTTCTAGTTCACTTTTACTGAGGCTATCCAGCGGTAGACTTGCAAAAGCAGCTACCCTTCACAAGGACGTGGCAGCTGTGGGACAACTCACAGGCACATTCCACTATAATTAAAGCCAAGAAACAGTGGAGAACCATATCCAATTGAATCTGAAAAGAGAATGTTAGTCAGCCAGAACATCCTCACTCAAAATAGAATAGACCAAAAAAAAAAAAGTCAGTAAACTTTAAGATTTTATTTTAAAAAAAAGGTTTACCAAAACAATTACTATTCTAGAGAAAAAAGTTGCCATTAACTTCGAATGATACCTTCTAATGAATTTATCAAGCGTTCGTGTGTATGAAATTATTTATATTGTTTGAAATCACGAGGCATCCCAGTTCACTTTAGTGAGAAACGCAAAAGCAAGCTGTTAAATGCCATGTCAGAGTCAGTTTGGGGTTCCAAGCGAGCTTGTCCACAAGTGCGGTCCCAGGCACACCTGGACGGAGCCTGGGCAAGGTGCATCCACCTCCCGCGAGCCCACATGCAAGCGGATGCCCCACGCAGAGGAAGAAACCACAACCAGCATCTGGATACAGAGTCCTTTTAGAGACAAGAAGAGAGCGAGATTGTGTGTTGAGTGTTGGAGTGCCTGGTCCAAAGTGGTCTGAGCAGCGGTGAAAAGATGCATGTTGGTAGCATTCGTAGACTGTATTGAGGTCAGAGGGGCCCGGCCGGCAGGCTGAGGAGAAACCCACAGAGCTTACACAAGTTTTGCTGCGGGTAGCCTGGTGCCCTGGACTCAGAATACTGCTCGCCGGGGTCACTGCATTTGTCATCTTCACGGATCACATCATGCTCTCATCTGCTATTCCAGACACAGGGTTGGGGTTGTTTTACTGAGAAGTGGACCATATTTTATACCATTCTCTTTGTATTTCCCAGTTCAATTCTGTACCACACACATGTGAATGCTTTAGGATTTTTTTTATTAGTTTCAGAGGTAGAATTTAGTGAGCACCTAGTGCTCATTCCATCACATGCCCTTCTTAATGCCCATCACCCAGTTACCCCATCCTCCCATCTACCTCCCCTCCAGCAACCCTCAGTTTGTTTCCTAGAGCTAAGCATCTCTTATGATTTGCCTCCCTCTCAATTTTCATCTTATTTTATTTTTCCTTCCCTTCCCCTATGTTCATCTGTTTTGTTTCTTAAATTCCACATATGAGATCATATGATAACTGTCTTTCTCTGACTGACTTATTTCGCTTAGCATCATACCCTCTAGTTCCATCCACATCATGCAAATGGCAAGATTCCATCCCTTTTGATGGCTGAGTAATATTCCACTCTCTATATACACCATTGGACAACCACATGCAGAAGAATGAAACTGGGCCACTTTCTTACAGCACACACAGAAATAAATTTAAAATGGCTGAAAGACCTAATGTGAGACAGGAATCCATCAGAATTCTAGAGGGGAACACAGGCAGCAACCTCTGTGACCTCGGCCGCAGCAACTTCTTGCTAGACACGTCCCCAGAGGCAAGGGAAACAAAAGCAAAACTCTTGGGACTTCATCAGGATAAAAAGCTTATTCACAGCACATGAATGCTTTGTTTCAAAGGCATATATTTAAGTCAGAACAGCCTACAGCGGTGCTCAGTAAATTCAGAAGGGGAACATGAACAGACGCTTACGTGACTGGCTATCGGGAGACCCAGAGCCTGAAGATGGACCCTCGTTACTGCGGCGTGACAGGGCAGGTCACTGTAGCTCTGTGGCCCCATGTCCTCACCTGCAAAGTAAAAGACACTGAACTAATACTCCAGTGTCTCTTTGACTCTTAAAAAGGTAGGGTCCCCCGTGATTGCTGCTGGATTTGGTCCTAGGAATCAGAGAGAACCAGCAGCTCCCCAACATGCACACCTCCCACTCAACCTTCGAAGCCACCCGGCTCTACATCCATTTTCTTCTCGGCATGCACACCTGCACTGATATTGCAGGTCGGGAGGCTTTCCCCCAGAGCCAGGGAGTCTTCTCTACTAAAAGGAGAATGAGCGCTCACTGCTGTCATTCTGTGGAGGAGAAAGTGTTTGGAAGCCAGACGTAAGGAGGAAAAAGGCTTTGGTAGTGCATCAGACTGTCCCCTAGGTCACTTAATCTGCTTCCACAGGGGTTCCGTTTTAGGCCGTTTTCTGTCTGTGGCCGGGGTAATCAGGGCACTTTCGTGGAGCTGCTATTTCCCTGAGAGTCTCTCATTAGCAGTAGAGTCCCTGCCTGCCAGAGGATTGCTGAGGAGGCCCGTCACTATGGGGATGCCCCACCTCGTGCTTTAAGACATGGAAGATGCTTCGAGGCGAATGGGAGTTTTATGAATATAATGTTAATAAAAATTGATTTCTGAAAATGAAGCTGCCTCTCTATACTCCCTGCAGGGTAGATAAACAAGCCACTTGAGTGGTAAATGCCTGTTTTACCCGGTCATAATTGGCCAAATACTCTTTTACTTACAGAAGCTCCTGCTTTACTATGGACAAAATAGTAGTAAATAGATCAATTAGCAGGTTCTAGATAAGACTTGGGAGATTACGGTTATGAGAACCAGGCCAAAATGCTCTGCACCACACCTATAGGGCTGTTGGGTGGCCTCCCTGTCTCCTTGTCCTGCTTCCCACACCGGGAAGAAGGGCTGGGATCCAAACAGTTATCCCACGATGGATGGCGTCCCTTCTTCATGACCTACCACACTCACATGATTTAAGCCATGGTTTTGGATGTTGTTGATGATTTATTGTATGAAAAATGTAAATGATCTGGATGGCAGATGTTTTATATTTTCTGACCATTCATTTTCAGTGAGAATGTAATTAAAATTTATGAAGTGTATCTGCTGAATTGCATCGGCAATTGATGGTCTTCTCCAGGGCTGTCTAGGTAGAGATGATGAGTAATTGTGGACAGTGAGATGTGGTGACAAGGGCGGGACGTGATGCTTCTGCCACAGTGAAGCTATCTGGGCTAGGATGGAGTTCCTTTAGAGCATGACCCCCAGCCCCACCATGCACACAGTGGAGAAGGGCAGGAACAAGGTCTGTCCTGCCCTGTGCAGATTTTAAAACTCTATGCCAGCCTCCTGATTTCTCTTTTTCCCAAAGGAATCTCTTCTGTAAGTCATGTCATAGGTCAATGCCAGGGAGGCAGGGATATAACGTGAACCTTCAGAGAAAGCCCACAGGACTAACTTTGGCAAATTCCAAATGTCTTCAAGGGAGCTGTGTTGTTTGCCCCTTACATGTGATTTTTCCAGGTGTCTGTGAGAGAATAGAGTCAAAAAAGTAGCTACAACCCCATATACATACCTCCACTCTACTTGTTATATGGTAGTGCAATTATCAGATCACATGTCCATCTCTACCAAATGGTGAGCTTCTTGAGGTCAAGCACCTTGCCTTTGGCTCTCAGTACCTCTAAAACCGAGCCCACATCCTAGAGCAGTGCCTGCCACATGCACTGTTCCTGCGCTTGATTGACCCATGTTGACAATGCTTCAACTGGGGCAAGAAAGAGAAGAGAGCCAAAGAGCCAGAAAATTAGCATGTTTTTTTCTCATTACCTCATTACTTTTTGTGATACCGTTTATTAAGATACCAAACTTTTACTACTGATGTCGTTACTGTCATGCAAGCTCCCTAGATTACTCCACTGAATGTCCACATGCTCAATCAGGTAGGTCTTGTGATTGGATGATATAAAGGAAGGAAGTAAACAAGAGTCACAAACTCCATTGTGAATGGTTTGGACGCTCTGGGCTGAAACAGAAGCCTTCGTTTTGCTTCCGCTTGCTCTGCACCCAAACTGTGACCTTGCCTTGCAAAAGTCAATTTGTGCATGGTTCCGATGAGAGCGTTATCTAAAGATGTTGACACCAGTGGCCTGGGTTCCAATAAAGATTGATCACCATGACAGCTGAAGAGTCTGAGTGGGGCTGCTTCTTTTATCAGCTCATCCTTTTCCAACGTGTGCCCATTTTTCTCTCTTCTGCCGTCTACAGACCCTTATATGACCAGCTCACCCATGCATTGTCTAATCAGGTACTTTCCAACCATTCATCCTATCTCACTCACACACTTATTAGGATTACTACTAGGTCTCTTTGATGGCTAGTACTTCTCACTGAAATGGAAAAAAAAAAAAAACAGTGAAAATACTGAGATAATTTATTTCTACTTTATCAGACCCAGATTCTACAGGTAAGCAATCTGGCAATTCCCATTTTAACATTTGACTTCTTCACCTACTCTGGCCGCATAATCCCCTTCAAGGAAACTACCCTAACTATCTATAATCAGCACAAATGTTTGGTACAAGGTTATCCACTGCAGTGTATTAAATGTCAAAAGATGGAGAACTAGTTAAATAAATTACGGTAGAGCCATATGATAAAGTATTTGCTGAACATAACAGAACTGTATTTTCATTCTTTGACCCTAAAATTACTTCTAAATTCTACTTCTATATATTATTTCAGAAAGAAATAATTAGGAGTCTATGAATGTTTAGCTACAAGTTGTGTTTGTAACTTCATTATAAATCATACAAAACTAACAATCCTAGGTGTCTGATAAGTGTATTTGTTAAATAAGTTATTTAACAGTAGAACATTATAAAGCTAATATTGATAATCATATAGATTATTATTCACAAGAGTTATATAATAGTATTATTATAAAATTAAATCATTATGTTACTAAATTATACATTTATATAAAATTACATATAATTATACTATTTTCATTCAAAATGTATACAAATGGAAACAAAAACTAAAAAGATAGTAATAGTCATCTCCTTTCTATATTTTTATTTTTCTTAAAAAGAATGTATATGCTTGTATAACAAAGAAAAATAAAAAGAATGGAGCCCCTACTTCAAAAATTATAATATTAAAAGACAATATCAGAATACAACCTTCTAATTAAAGCATTGCCCAAATTTTATTTTTAAACATTTGGGATATAATGTATATGCTTCAGAATAACATGGATACGTATATGATTATTCCTAAGGTTTGGTGTTTGGGTTGGTTTTCTTTTTTTATTTTAATTTTTTTATTAACATATAATGTATTATTTGTTTCAGGGGTACAGGTCTGTGATTCATCAGTCTTACACAATTCATAGCCCTCACCATAGCACATACCCTCCCCAATGTCCATTTTATTCTTCATACCGTTGCATTTTCCAAATTTTCTACTGAAATCATATGGAGTTTTTTTGAAATCACATATTTTAATCATAGGAAACAAGTAGCAATTATAGACGGCATGTGGATAGAATCTGAATTCTTTTTTTAAAACTTTAAAGGATTAAAATAAAGAGAGTAAAATGTTGAGTGAATTTGGGGAAATCTGAAGAAAATTGAACACCTCTCATTTTTTTTCTTTAAACTTTATTTTTAAGCTGCCTCTCTACTGCCATAATGTTTACCAAACTCAGCGCTAAGATTTTCATTGACAACCACAAGCACGCTGAAGCTCACTTTCCTGTGAAACTGTCATAATAAAAAGACATTAACATTTTAGTATTTGGGCAAAATGTTTAACACTCAAACATTTGTATTTTTCCCTCAGTTTTCAAAACAACTTGAAATCTCTCTTTTCAAAACAGTGTTAAATGATGTCACTCATTAGCTAGCAGGTGGCTGAGACGGAAGGAGTGTATTTAATGCTTCCGTTTCCTGTGTAACTTGACGCACGGAGCAGGTGAGGGTGCGGCGCAGGGGCTCCGCTGCGGACCTCCGAGAGCCCAGCGGTGCGCACCTGGGGCGGCTGCGCGGGCCTGCACGTCCACGCCCGGCGGGGCTTCCGGGGGACATCGGAGCTCTGGCTTGTCTGGATGGGGCTGTTCAGGGGAAATCAGGCTGCGACACGGATGGAAGCAGTGTCAGAGCCATGCGTCCCCTGGATGAAACCGTCCTCAGAAGTCCAGCAGTCAGACTTGGGGCGGGCTAGAAAAGAAGTATAAAGTCCTGGGAATCTACTCGGCCGGTGTGGGATGAAAGCCCCTTCTTGTCCAACTGCATGTATCTGCAGGCACGAGCAGTGTGTCGGGACTTCAGTAGGAATGTGACCTCTTTGCGGGAGAGCAAAACACTTACTGCCCGCTAGGCCTTCTTTACATCACCGGCCGCTTTGCAGCCACTTGGCTCCTTGGATCACATCAGTGGCCCATTGCCCCCAAGCTGAGCAGCGAGACCTCAGGGAGTGACCCAAACCAGCCATGGAGGGAGCTGGAGTGACTGGATTCACGGCTTTGTGAGCCCGTGCTGGGGTACGGACAGCCAGATAGCCAGGCGGGAAACCGCAGGTGATGAATGGCATGGTGACGTCAGGTGTCCCCGAGCCGCTGGGATAAAACAGGTGTGCATTTCACAAGATTGGGGTGAAGATTAACTGAGAGGCTACATACGCCGGGTAGGGACAGTGACCGGCTCGAGGCAAACTCTCCATTAATGGGAGTTATTGAAACATATTTAGTCGAATGTGTTTGATATTTGCTTAGCCTTTTACAGATTTCAGATCATTTTCATATTTGCTGCTCATCTTAGCCCTGAGAGAGAGATACAGAGTGAGACAGAGAAGTTTTTTGGGTGAAGGACTGAGGACCTCATGGAAGATTGGTGTTTCGCCGGAGGATAGGAAGCCAAGGCCCAGAGACTTGTCCAGAGTCATCAACACCTACTGTGCTTGCTTGTTGTCTTTTTTTTTTTTTTCATTTTAAAGTCTAATGACTTATAAGCTCTGAAGGATGGCATCAAAGCCATTCCTCTTTGGGATTTTTTTTTTTTAAGATTATTTATTTATTTGACAGAGAGAGACACAGCGAGAGAGGGAACACAAGCAGGGGGAGTGGCAGAGGGAGAAGCAGGCCTCCAGCCAAGCAGGGAGCCCGATGCGGGACTCAATCCCAGGACCCTGGGATCGTGACCCGAGCCGATGGCAGATGCCTAACGACTGAGCCACTCAGGTGCCCCCTCTTTGGGATTGTTTTATTCAGTGGTGATACCCAGGTGGTGGTAGCAAGATCACCCTCAGGTCTTGCCCCATAAGAGTCACGCCCCGCTGCAGTCATCCCTCGGTGAGACGCTCTGTGAGCCCTGATGTGCCCTCTCAGGTGCATCTTTCCCTCCTGCCTGGAACCCCAACCCACCCCAGTCCTCAAGAGTTTTTCAGGAAAACAAGGGGACATCATTCACTGTGCCAAGGGAATGAAGAAAGATCAGTAATGGTATTCCTAAATATAATCCTTACAATGACCTTTGGCAGGCAAGGAAACAGGGCTTGGAGCGTGGGTAAGCTGACAGAGGCAGAGGGTGAATTAAACTGTGTCTGAGTTTAGACCCAAAGCTCTTACCTGTAGTGCTGCTCTGTCTCCTTGGGGCTGGGGACAGGGACACCTGCCCCTCTGCCATCTTGGGCCCCTCACAGATTCTGCACACAGGTAAGATTTTACCTCCAGGTGTCAGCTGGTGCCCTGTCCCTTTAATGCTCGCCACCATAGAGTCCTGGCTTGGGACCCACTCTATCTTGCTTGTCAAGACTTAACTGTTTAAACACAAGCGGATGCAGGAGGTTTGGCAAGTTGAACCATGATTCTACCGTCATAGCCAGAGAGAACCCTCTGTAGGGTCTTGGGGACATCTGTGTGTGGCCACCACTCTTCCCTTCTCCCAGGAAGCCTCACGGCCTCAGCCAACCCCTTCCCTCTCACTCCTGCACATCTCTAACCTGTCCTTCCAGCAGCAGCAAATGTGCTGGTGAGCAGGAGCCGGCCGCCTGCTGGGCCACGGGGAGACAGAGATGAGGACCCTCTCAGCGTCCAATGATGTGTGAAGACATTTAAGATAAAAAGCGTACAAGAAACACATGAAAGAGAGGTAACATGGTCTAGGAGCCTCCAGCCTAACTTCTGTAGCACAGGATTGAGTATTCCAGTGCACTCTCTCCTGTCCTAGTAGCCAACGCGTCATCGGTGTGAGTCTCCATGGAACCAGTACTCGTCATGCTCTCTTTGTGTCCCCGATCTTGCCCGGTACAGAGCTGTGCATTCAGTAGGTGCTCAGTGCAACACCTCTGTGTCGAAGAGCCTCAGGTATCAGTGAGCTACTCCTAGTGCATCATTAACGAACCCAAAACTCAGAAGCTTGCCATTTGAGATTCTAATTTACCATTTCTCACATGTTTTCAAGTCGATTGTGCAGTTCTGAGGACAGCAGCTGTTGGCTGGGTTGGGACTGGCTGGAGGGCATGGTCCCAGCCTGGATGGCTCAGCCGTCCACATGTGTCCCCTACATCCCTAGCAGGCCAATGTTGCCATGGTGGTGGCAGGTGTCCAAGAAAGAAAGGGGAAACAGGGAAGCACATTTTTGAACTCATCTTGTATCAAGTGGGTCCCATGGGCCAGGACAAATCACCTGGCAAGGCCAGTATGAGCGTGGATCCCATGGGCCAGGACAAGTCACCCGGCAAGGCCAGCATGAGCGCGGGAGGGCGCTGGGCAAAGGTGCACACGCGAAGAGGCACGGACAACTCTACTGTTGGGTTGAGTCTTCTCCTAGCCAACCCAAATCCTCTGCGCTTCGGCTTTAACCACTTTTATCCAGAAATAAATCCATTT
This sequence comes from Phoca vitulina, assembly GCF_004348235.1. NCBI lineage: Eukaryota > Metazoa > Chordata > Mammalia > Carnivora > Phocidae > Phoca > Phoca vitulina. The sequence continues at coordinate 3,606,084 of NW_022589730.1, forward strand.
GTCTCCAAATGACGTTCTTACCTCCATTCTGCCGATGCAGAATCCTAGGCTCCCCGGGCAGGTGGGCACGAGGCAGACAAAGATGGGCGTCCCGAGGAGCGTGTCCCACATGGGGATAGCGAGAGGGTTGGAAAGCATGGAACACAGATCCCATTTGGAACTTTATCTTTTCCAAAGAATGTCACATTTTGAGTGGAAAGGGGGAAAAAAAGGGGAGCCCCAAACGTAACACTCTGAAGTCAGTTATTTTTCTCTCTTGACTAATTAAGCTTAACCGGAATGGTGGGCCTGTCAAACTTGGGGAACCTCTCCTGAGAGAAAAAAGGAGGCTGCTCTCCAGGTGGGTTTTCCTGACTTTGGCTGGCTCCCACCACAATATGCACTTGGCATCCATGACAGCGCCGTCAAAAATAATAGCTAAAAAACTCACTGTCTGTCACGATGAAATAATTATGTATGGGGCTTTTCTTACACTCGAGATGGATTATATATTTCATTGAGGAAAATATATGTGGCTTTTAAAAAGAATGTAATGCATTGAGGGCACTACTGAGATTAATAGCCAAATAAAGAATTTTTTAAAAAAAGTTTTCTGTGAGTGTGTGTGTGTGTGCATCTGTGTGCTTGTAAGCGTGTCACTCATGAAGAAATGGGGGATGTCATTCCTAAGCTGCTTAATTACAAAATGCATTAATGTTTTATTATACCCTTATCAGTAATTAATCACCCACTTTGATGTAAAGTTCAGCCTCAGAAAAGTATCATGAAATTGTCCTTGATGTATCAGTGAGGTTTTTTAGGGGTGAACAAAGACTGTGACAAAGATAGAAGTTTATTTCCCTTGGAAACAAGAAAGGGATTAGCCTTGCACGTGTGTTTTACACTGTGCGCGCTCCCGTGGGGCACTTCTCAGGCCAAAACCAAAGGAAGCAGGAGATAGGAAGAAACAGAGGGAAAGAAGACAGAGACAGAGACACTGAGAGACAGAGGGAGAGACAGAGGCAGAGAGGGTTAGGAGCCTCAGTGATACAAGGGGGTGGAGGAGCTTTCCTCAGTGGTGTTCTTCAGGTGCTGAGCTTGAATAAAAATGCAAAACAGGATGCTCCCATTCAGTAAATATTATCATTTTTATTCACTCATTAATTAAGTTGCTTAATTGCGCTGTCAAAAGACTCTTGAGTTGGTGACTGGGGCGGCTGCACTGTTTTGATAGTCGCGAAGGAGGGAGTCGCAGCCCTGCCGGGGTGGCTCTCCCAGGAAGGGCCCCGGGCGGGCGGGGAGCCGGGAAGGGTCCCGGGGGTGCGGGCCAGGGAAACACAGCCGGGGAAGGGGCCGTTGGTGTGAAAGCTGCAGGACCGGATTTCCTCACTACCATGGATGCCCATCGCCCGCATATTATCATTTCAGCCATTAGTCTGTGAAAATCATTTTTATGCAAAATATTTCCCTCTTTTAGGCTAAGTTCCCCAGAGGGGCAGGGATGGGAGCAGGCTCGGCCCGCAGCACCGCGGCGCGGCCCTTTGTACGTGGTTCCCAGGAACGGCTGTGCGCGCTCTGAGCGCCTCTGCCCAGCGGCCCGTTTGCGGACGCCCAAGGCCCTGGGGCCCGCATGCATAATTCTCGGGGTGTCCTCCCACGGGCGGCCCGCGGCCCACGGAGCCCCTGCCAGGCCGCTGCTCAGCAAACACAGACCACAAATAGCCCACAAAGTGTCTTGGTGCTGACATTTGATTAATGTCCCCTGGCCTTTCCGAACTCAAATATGCTTTATTTGAAATATTTGAATAACCTTTGAGCACGCCCTTACTAATTTGCCACCCCGCGCACACCCCAAAAAAACCCTAGGCTGACCCAGCAGCCGGCAGCGCCCCGTCCGGGTCCGCGGGCCGGACGCCTCCCCCGCCGCCCGGAGGAAGGACGAAGCGGAGGCCGGCGCATCACTGCGGAAGGGGCCCCGCTGCGAAGTAACCCTGGCTCAGCGGCCCCAGGTGCTCACGTAGACGGGAGCTTCATGCAGGGCCCCGGCTCCTCTGCGGAAGGAATGTTGGTCTCCGGCTTCGTATTCAGTGTAGACGCTCCACGGTGCAGTGGAGTCAGTGTGCGTGTGCACACCGTGCCTGCAAAACTACGCGTGTGTTGTGCGTACTGCGCACGTGCTGTCTGTACGTGTGTGTTGTGTGTGTGCATCTAGCTCCCCGATACTTTCGGGGTGACGCCGGATCCGCGGTGAACCCGGCTGCGTGCTGACTGGGCGCCTCGCGGCCGGTGCATCTGGAAACAGGCCGTCCGGGGGTGACTCGCGTCCAGACTGGAGCTCAGCCCCGAGAGCAGCGTGGCAGGGGACGGGGAATCACGCACGAGTCCTTGAATCATCGGTTTCCTATTAAAATACACGCAGCCACATCGGGAGCTCTGATAACAGAGCCTCACGAGTTTTACGAGGCCGGAAACCCTCCCTTCGGGAAGCCGAGCTGCGCTGGATCTGGCCTGCAGACCCTGAGCAAGCGTGCAAGCTCCTTTGCCCTGAAGAGTCTCTGGCAGGAGACAAGGAAAGGAGGGCACGAAGGGGGGGAGAGAAAGAGGGGAAGGTGAGGGAGCACTGGTGTTCAGGGCATCCTCCTCCCTCCCTTCCAGTTCTCTGAGAAACCGTTTGCATTTAGGGCCGGGCAACCCCCTTCTGACCTCCACTGTGGTCATGAAGGAAGATGAGAAACACTTGTTACAACTTCCCAACACGCACCTTAAAAATCTGGTATTTGTAGCAGGTCTGTCAAACCCAGCTTTGGGAGGTGTATTTCAACGATTTGATGGCCCGTCCAGCCCTACTGACCTGGCGGGTTCCTAACCATGTCCCAGATCCGTACAAAGTGGCAGCCAGGAAGCCCGTGTCCTGCCCTGGGCACACAGAGATGCTGGGGTCCATGTGCACGGTGAGGCCCAGACGCTCCAGTAACAGCGGGCTTGGAGCGGAGGCCAGGGAGGTGGGACACGGGGAGGAAGAGGGCCAAGGTTCTAAGCTGATAATGCAGCAAATTTATGATAAATTAGGAGCCGTGTTTTCATCATTACACTTCCAATCACATTAAATGATTTAAATGATCTCAAGCTCCTGAAAATAGCAACATGAACGCGAATGTTGATCTAAAACAGGAACATTACAGCATACTGCTAGGATATAAAATCTTTTCCAGGAAAAGGACAAAACCACAGGGGGGAAATGGTTTTACACTTTATTATGCTTGTCTTGTTGCAAACACTCATGCAGATAGTCTTTTCTTGAGTATCAGATGAGACAAATTCATGCAGATATAGATAATATTCCGGAATAAGATTCCAAAAAATCTAAAATTTGACTTTCACACCAAAAGCCAAATTTTCTAAAAAACAAGAAAGAACTATTTGACGGACAAATTACCCCAAATGTAGTGGCTGAAAACCACACAGATTTATCATCTTGCTGTCCTGCGTATCCCACGTCCACCATGAATCTCACACGGCTGTGATCCGCCCTCCCTTATGGAGCCTCCAGGGGAGAATCCACTGCCTTCCCTTTTCCAGCTTCAGGGGCCAGCCCGCATTCCTCGGCTTGTGACCCCTCCCTGGCTGCTTCTTCCCACACTGCTGTCCCTCTGGCTCTCTGACTCCATCTTCCACTGTTGAGTACCCCTGCGAGTACACCGGGCCCACCCGGATAACCTCCCTGCTTTAAAGTTAGCAGCGTAGTGGCTTTGATTCCACCTGCAGCCTTAACTCCCTGTGCCATGTAATCTACATAGTCACAGGCTCTCCGGGCAGGACCTGGACGTCTCTGCGGGCCACTGGTCTGCGTACCACATTGCTCTTTAGGTCTACAGGAACCAAATGAAGAGGAAAGGTTGTCCAAGCAGGCAGGGATGGCCCCCTTGGGTTGGCCCAACACTCTCAAGAAATGCTGTAGGAAGCCAAGAGGTTGTACGGGCAGGTATGTGTGGGCAGTGCGAGATAATCAGATCCCTTTCTTAGAAGTTTGTCTGGCTTCCTGTGGTTTCGATAGCAAAGTATCACAAACAGGGTGGCTGAAAACACCAGGAATTTTCTCCCTCACAGTTCTGGAAGCCAGAAGGCTGAAATGAAGAGGTAGGTGGTACCATGCTCCCTCTGAAACCTGTACAAAAATTCTTCCTGCCCCTTCTAGCTTCTAGGGTTTGCAGGCAACCCGTGGCATTCTTCGGTTTGTAGATGCATCACTGCAGTCTCTGCCTCCAGCATCTCATGGTCATCCTCTCCCTGTGTCCCTGTCTCTGTATCTCTGTCCTTTCTTAAAAGGACACCTGCCATATTGTAGTAAGGCCCACCTACTCAGGATAGCCTCACTTTAACTAATTACATGTACAGTGACCCCATTTCCAAATAAGGTTACCTTCATAGTACCAGAAGTGAGGACTTCAACATACCTTTTGGGGAGGGGACAGAATTCAATCCAAAACAAATGATTATTTTGAAAATATTATTCTAATGTATGACGTTTATAACAGCTTTTCCATGTATTTGAGCTGGTATAGAACATATGAATATAGAAATATAGAGCTATATTTTATACCTACATCAAATTATTCCATATTCAGTCTGTCCTGAGGTAGAGTCCAACTATACCATGACTTTTATCCATTCTCAGGATTAATTTAGTCCCCAATACACCTATAGTCCCAGGGTTATAACAAAGCACACAGAGTATAAAGTGACAGGAAATAGTATCGTAACTTGAGACCTTACAGAGATGGAAATACACTCATATGCGTAAAGCTAAATTATGAAATGGCCCTAGAATCCAGAATCTAGGTGTTGTTAGTAGTTTAAGGCAGCCTGTTTGGAATCAATATATATCCATACATTTATCGATTATGTTCAACAAGTAACTACAAAGTAATGGTTTTATTTCTATTCAGAATTCTCCTCTCCTGGAAGCCATAAGGAATTGGACACAGAGCCTTCCTAAGGGGCCTTGTGCTTCCTGGAGGCTGTGCCTCCCGGGCTCTAGAACGGCCCCAGAGCAGTTCCCTGCACCCAGGGTACGGGGCCTGGCCCCCACCCCCATGCCCTCCCGGCCCTCTGCCTGGAGGTTCTCAGGACGGGGCAGGCTGCGGGCCAGGAGGGTAAGGCCCAGCCAGCAATGCGGCAGCCTGCCCCGGCTCACGCTCGGGACTTCTAGGCTAACAGAACTCTCGTTCTTTCTCTTGAGCACTGAGGAAAAGCCTCTCTTAGAAGGAGCTTTGGCTCCCTACCTTTCATGTTTCAGAGTCAGGGAGAGCAATCAAAACCAGTGTTGGAGCAGGTCTTCCCTGGAGAAGGGCCCCTGGTGAGGAAGTGAGGTCAAATCCCCCTGGGGGAGGGGTCGAGGCAAAGACCCCACAGGGATGCCCACTTTCTGGCCAGGCCAGGGAGCCTCAGGGAAGGAGAGAGGGCGGGAGGAAGGAGAGAGCAGCTCTGTCCTCGGGCGCCAGGGGAGTGCCCACCGCCCCTGCATGCCCAGAGGGGAGAGCAGGGCTGTCAGGGACAACTCCTTTGCTTTGGAACACCTGATTTTTGGAAAAGAGAGAAAAAAGGCATTTAACTTCCCAGCACATTCTCATCCTGACTTTTTGGAGTAAGACGCTGTCAGCAGCTCAGGCACTCCTCCTGCCCTGAGGTTTACAAGTTCCTCGTCCCCGAAAGGCTGGCCGGCGGCGGCGGCCTCCCTCCCCTCCTCCCTGAGGTCCCCTGGGAAGGCTGCCCTGTGGTTTTCACTCCCAAGAAATGGGGAGCGCTTTGGGCAGAAGTTTTTCCTGAAAACTCTCCAAGAACTGGCAGGTGGCAAGTGTGCTTTATTTAGTGTTCTGTTTTCACTGGACACCGAGTGCCTCGCTCGGGCCCCATCCCCGCCGGCCGAGGGCTGTGGGCTCCCGCGGGGCCAGGCCGGCCATGTGTCCAGGGGGGCGCAGGCCCCGGCCCCCCGGAGGCCGTGCAGCTGCCCGGTGGCCGCACGGACACGTGTAAGGACAAATGGCAGCGGTGGGGGTTAGGCTGGGGCGTTTGATGTGGGGCTGGAAAAGGAGTGGGGTGGGTTCAGAGGCCTCTTGGCCCCTCGGAGGCTCTGTTCACACTTTCATGTTAGTCTGGGTTGAGTGGGAGGTCAGGAGGTGAAACAGAGTTCACCCAGGAGTTGACTGATAGCGCGGGGTGTGCGGGGGGGTGTCTGGCCCGGGCCGGGGCGCGGAGGGCCAGCCTGCGGGAGAGAAGCTCCTCGCAGCAGTGGGGTGATGGATGGGCCGGGGCCTGCAGACAGGCGCGCTGATCTCACAGCTGCAGGCACCCCCGACAGATGTGGGCGCACCCACCCCGCACCCGCCCCGCAACCCCCCCCCCCCCCGGGCCTGGGTACCAAATGGGGCCCAGAGCTCGGAAGCCGCATTCTGGGCGCCTTGACTTAGTTATTTACTGGCCAAGGCGGGAGGGAAAATGGCCCAATAATGGCATCGCCTGCGTAGGAAAAGATTGTTTGCTTTTGTGGGAGCAAAAGGCAACTTACTGCCCCCGCTGCTGGGGTGTTGCTAAGTGAACGCTAATGACTAAGCTAGAAATTTCATAGGGAGAGGCTAATGGCAAGCTGACTTAAAAGTCTTTTTATGTCCAACTTCTGTCCAATTCCTTGAGTTAAAAAACAAAACAAAACACAACACTAAGAAAGTTCAAGTTGTACGAGGCCTGGGTTTCTAGGGCCGGGTCACTTCTGCCGTATGTGACTTTCAAAAGTAAGACTTAGAGACTTGTCCAGTGGATTCCCGCATGTGTGGTAAAGAGAACGGCCTGCTCCTGAAGCAGGAGGGCTTTCCGGAGGGTTTTGCCTCAGCCCCAGCTGTGCCCACCCCACCCCCACTCCAAGGTCAGAAGCAAAGACCTGAGAAGTAACACAGTCCTGGAATTCTCCTCCTTGGGGCTTTCTGAGGCGAGGCCCCGAGGGTGCCCTTGTCCCCCTAGGAAGAGAATACGACTGTGCAGGACGGCTGCACAGCTTGGTCTGCTGCCTGCCGCTCTGAGCCCTGCATCCCTCAGGACGAGTCCTCCTGCTTTCAGTCTGCGCTGCCATCACACCTCAAGCCCAGCACCTTCAGCTTTGCACATCCACCTGCTCGGCCTGGAAATGGGGACAAAGCAAAGCTGTGTTCCCTGATGCCTGCAGAGAGCAGAGAAGCCATGAGCTGGCAGACCTTTTCTCAAAATGTCCCCGTCAGGGAGCCTGACGCCAGTGCTGCGGGCACAGAACGTGCTGATCTCCCTGGTTCTTGGGCAGGATGACTGTGAGGGGCCCTTCTCCCTGTCCACCCCAACAAGAGCGACAGCTGCAAAGACAGGTCTTCTAGGACAAGCACGGAGCAGTGCGGCGGGGGTTCTGAGGGGAGTCCTAGAGTGCGAAGAGGTATGAGACCTCTGCTTGCGGATGAGTCAGCTTTCCCTTGGCAAAGAAAAACACAAGGCACCTCCTTTACAGGGCTCCATCCATTATCATGCTCGATTCCATTTCAAATGTGCCTTAAAGAAGGCAGGACTCTTTATTTTGAAACTCCAAAGTCCTTGGGAGTTTCTCCAATAGTCTGAATGCTTTTCAAGCAACCCTACTTACAAATGATGATTTCATGGGGGAACATCCCTAAACAAAGGCAGTTTAAACACCTCCTTAGATGCCATGTTTGCTTTTTAAGTCATAAAAATATACTCTGCTTGGCAAACGGAGAAAGCTAAATGTTTATTAAAAGATTAGACACAAAAGTAACTCAGGGATTGCTCTCTGAGAAATATAGGATTCTTACACATCTCTTTTTCCGAATTTCGCCTTCTACTATTTTCTCCATTGTGAAAACATGCTTTTCAACAAGTTTCTTTTGAGCAAGTGCTATGTGTTAGAAAGTAGAGATATAAAGGTTAGTAAGTACCAGAAATTGATGGAAACCAAAACAGTAGTTCTTTGAAAGGACCAATAAAAATGACCAACTAAACGGAGAGAGAGAGTGAGAGGGAATATAAATATATATCACCAGCAACAGATACGGGAAAAGAGGGTAGTGAATAGATAAACATAAAAATTTTTAAATCAGAACAAAATAACATATGCACAGAGTCATTCCAATCATTTGAACATACAAAGCAAATGAAATAGATTCTTTTCAGGGAAACATGTTACCAAAATTATCTTTCAAAAGGGAGAGATGGTAAAACAAAAAAATCTATTACACTGATAATTTCAGAAGAAATTTTAAAGATTCTCAAATATCTACCTCAAAAAGTTTTCAGGCACAGAATTATTTAACAACTTTCAAGGGACACAATAGTTCCGTCTGTAAGTTACACTAACTGACAGCATGAAAACCAGACTTCCCAGACAAATTTATGAAGCTAACAGGAAAAACCGAGCCAGGTAAACAGAGGAAAAAACTGAAAAATACAGTTTCAACTCATTTATTCATATAGGTTTGAGAAATTCCAAGCATTAACCTAGTGAATTCAACAAATTAAAAAAGATAACACACTATAAAGAAGCAAGTTTATTCCATCCTATAATTCAAATGTAGAAAGTCTGTTAACATGATTTATTGCATTAATTGTTAAAAAATTTACATAAGCATTTCATCAGATGCAAAAAAAAGAGAGAGAGAGAAAGAAAAGAAAGGCACTGAATAGAATTTAACAGCTGTTCCTGTTTTTTACTAATATATAGTAAATTAGGATAGAAAGTTCTCAAGCAGTCTAGGGAATAAATCTTCCAAAACCCTCAGCAAATATTTTGTAGTAAATGGTAAAACATTAGAAGCATTCCAGTGAAGCTAAAACACAATAAGAGCAACTAGCTTTATTTTTTCCCCAATATTGAAATTCCAAATCAATGCAGTAAGATAAAAATATATTTCAAAGAAAATTACTAGAAAGGAATATGTGAAATTATCATCAGTTGAAGATGATTTTTACTACATAGAAAAAAGAGTCAAATTAGATTGTTCAATAAAGTGACTAAATACAAGTTAAAATGAAGATCACTAGGTGTCCACTTTCTGCCAGGACAACATATTAGAAAATGAAAAAGAAGTAAAAGTCCAACTTAAAAATGTCAGTGGTGCAATCCAGTTGGGGAAAGGATAGACTTTTTGACAAATGGTATTGCAGGAAAAAATTGATTTAGTTAGACCCCTCCCTCACACCATACACAAACATTAATTCAAAATGGATAAGTACCTATATGTAAGAGTTAAAGCTATAAAGTTCTTTGAAGAAATGTAAGAGTGTATCTTTGTGATGTTGAGTTAGGGTAAGAATTGTTATATAAAATACCAAAAGTACAAGTGATAAAAGAAAAAGTTGATAAACTGAATTTAATCAAAATGAAAAACCTTTTCACTTCAAAATATACCATTAATAATAAAAAAGGTAAGCCACAGACTGGGACAAACTATCTGCAAATTATATGTCCCAAATATAATATATACAATAATATATATATATTTTATATATAAAAATATATACATAAAATATATAATATATAATAATATATATTGTATCCAGAGTATATAAAGAACTCTTCTAACTCTATACTAAGATCAACAGCTCAATTAAAAATAGGCAAAAGATTCAAATAAAAATTTTCCCAAAGAAGATGCACAAAATGGCCAGTGAGCACATGAAAATTGTTCAATACTATTAATTACTGGATAAATGTAAATAAAACCCATGATAAGATACCACCTCACACCCAGTAGGATTACTATAATCAAAACGTCAGACAATATTAAGTTTCGGTGAGGATGTGGAAAAATTGGTCCCTATATACATTGCTGGTGAGGACGTTAAATGTTAGAGGCACTCTGGAAAACAGTGTAGTAGTCTCTGAACAAGTTAGACATAAATGTATCTTATGACCCAGTAATTCTATTCCTTCAGTATCTACCCAAGGAAAATGAAAACATATGTTCACACAAAGACTTGTACACAAATGTTTGTAGAGGCATTGTTCATAACCAAAAGTGAAAACAATCCAAGTATCTATCAACTGATGAATGGATAAGCAAAATCTAGTGTATCTATACAACAAACATTATTTGGCAATAAAAAGAGCAAAGTACTGATACATGCTACAACATGGGTGAACCTCAAAAACATTACGCTAAGTGAAAGAACCCAGTCACAAAGGACTATACGTTGTATGATTGCATTTATATGAAAAGCCCAGAAAAGGCACATCTATAGAGATTGAACATAAATTAATGGTTGTCTGGGCCTGATGTGGAAATAGATGTTAACTGTAAAAGGGTATGAAAAAATTTGTTGGAGTGAAGAAAAATTCTAAAACTGGATCCTGGTGATGATGGTTGCACAATTTAGTAAATATACAAAATTATTGAATTGTATACTTAAATGAATTTTATGGTATGTAAAGATAACAGAGCTGTTAAATAAGATAGCAATGGGACTTCTATGTTTAGCCGACATTTTGGAAATCTCACAATGCTGGGGAGGGAAAATTGGACTTTGGAACTTCTAAGACAATGAAAACTTAATGAGTTAAGATACTTTTGTGAAAGAAGGTTCAGAGTAAAATACCCAATATCTGGAGGATTTCCCCTGAAGGCATTTACTGAAAACTTTTTTTGAATATTAACTTTTAATTTTGAAATAACTGAGGTTCACAGAAAATTTGCAAAAATGGTGTGAGAGTTCACACACCCCCTTCCGCCAGCTTCCCCAACAGTATCCGTGGCCTCCACCCACTAGACACCAGTAACAGCCCTCCCCCGGTGCTGAGAATCACAATGTCTACTGACATTGCCAAACGTCTTGAGGGGCAAGATCGTCCTTGGTTGAAAGGACTGCTTCAACATTAGCAACTTATATAAGCATTATACGGCTATCAAAACCGGGACATTAACAGTGGTATAATGCTATTAACTAAAATACAAATCTCATACAAATTTCCCTAATGTCCATTTTCTGTTCCAGGATCCAATCCAAGAATACACGTTGTCTATATTTGTTGTATCTCCCTAAACAACTCCACTTGGCAATGGCTCTTCACTTTCCTTGTCTTTCATGACCTTGATTCATTTGATGAGACCTGCTCAGTTCATTTGTGGGATGCATCTTGATTTGGCTTGTCTGATGTTTGCTTAGGATTAGATTGAGCTTATGATTTGGGGCAAGAATACCATAGAAGTGATGTAGTGTTCTTTTCAATGCATCCTACCAGGGGGAATATGATGTCAAAATCTTTTATTATTTGGGGTGTTAATCTTGATCACTTGGTTAAGGTGTTGTCTACCATATTTCTCTACTGTAAAATCATAATTCCTCCTTTGTAGTTCATAAATACCTTCGGGAAGAGCCTTTGAGGACATGCATATATATTCTGTTTCTCTTACAAGTGTTGCCCATTGAGTTTGGTGGCCATCAGTGGATCTTCCCTGCATGAATTATTACTGTGAGTTTTACCTGTTGGTGATTTTGTATTTCCCTCATTTCTTTTGCATTTATTAATTTGAAATATTCTGTAGGGAAAATTTGTCACTTCTCTCCCATTTATTAATTTATTCATTTTTTATATCAATGTAGACTCATGAATATTAATTTTATTCTATGGGTTATAATCTAATACATCTTTTTTTATTTTGTTGCTCAAATCATTCCAACCCTAGCCATTGGGAATTTCTTCATGTTTGTTCCGCTGCCCTTTTGACATAACTCCACCATTTTTCAAACTACCCCTTATTTTCCGGGTGCATATGGTATTTCCCATGCCCTACCTCTGGAATGAACCATTTTCCCAAAAGCCATAGTACCTTTTATTGGAGATGGTATTTAGAAAGGAAGATCTGGGCTCTGTGTGCTCATTGCTATGAGTTGTAATTTCTCCTCAGCCTCCTCAGCAGACCTGGGAAATACATCTATGTATGTGTACTAACACACGTACATGTACACATCTGTATTTTGTTTTATATCTATCTAGGTATATATATATATACACACATATATATAAAATCCAAGTTCATACTGATACCTCCAATTCCAATTCAAAAACTACATCAGACACTTGATTAATAAAATATTATGCACTTGTAATGCATTTTTTGGAGTCGGTGATATTTGCAAGTTTTTATAGCTTTGTCATTTTTGTGACTTCTTTTCTTATCCTAAATATTGACTTTGGTGCTTAATTAAGCTTTCATAATTTTGTGTTCTTTTTTCTTAAAGTTGGCTTTGAAATTGTTAGTAAGCTGAAATATGAAGTAAAGGAGTTTTAAGTGTCTTATTACACACATTTTCCAAAAAACCTTTCTATAAGTAGACATTTTAAAATACGATCCTAATGTTTGTAGTTCTCTTACAAGCAATCTTTTTCTCTCTTCTGCTTTATTCAGCTCTTGGGATGATAGATTAGGAAAAGCTAAAAGTAACTTGTACAACACAGGGGTAATTTCTCTGTAAGCCATAAATCAACATATGACTTACAGATGTCATTATACTTTAAAACATTTTTTTATAAATTTAAATATTATTATACAAATAATGCCTAAACATGATTATAATACCAAATAATACAAAAGTGTATACAATGCTGATTTATGCTGATTTGTAGATTTTAGAGATTATCTGGCTACTCCCTATAACTATGAAAGACGAGGAAGTGAACATGTCCCCTCCACTTCCAATTTGGGGGCACCTTTCCCAAAATGACTTCTCTAGATAAAGTAAATGTTAAGAGTCTTTTATAACCAAGAAGTGTTTTTTATTCACGCACTTAATCACTTTTTCACTGGTCTGAAATAGTAAGTTCAAATTTTCTTCCCTCAAGATTTTGAAGATATATTGACATTGCCACTCAGCATCCAGTCACACTAATAAGGTAATCTGATGTCAATTTGGTTTTTTTTTTCAAGAAAATTATTCCAAGTCATAATTTTCTTACCCTTTGCCATTGACAGTTTTATCAAAGTAAGAAAACTTAAGCAAATTATTTGCCTTAACAACTGAATGGGATAAACATAAAAGACCTGGCAAATTGCCTTTCCCGTTCTATTACCAAAAGACCTTCCTGCATTTATTTGTGGGAAGACATGCTCGAATAGTTTTCATCATCTTTTATTTTTTTTTTTTTATTTTTTTAAGATTTTATTTATTTATTTGAGAGAGAGAGTGAGAGAGAGAGAGAGCACAAGAGGGAGGAGTGGGAGAGGGAGAAGCAGACTCCCTGCTGAGCAGGTAGCCCGATGCGGGACTCGATCTCTGGACTCCAGGATCATGACCTGAGCCGAAGGCAGTCGCTTAACCAACTGAGCCACCCAGGCGCCCCGTTTTCATCATCTTTCACTCTGTCTGTGCCCGTACAGCTGAAGTCCTCTTAGATACCGTAATGAGGAAAATCATTAAAAATGTCATCTCGCTTAATTTTTTTTATTTTAACCAAAACTTATCAACCTGCTCACCGATGAGGGCCAAGACTTGTTTTTCAAGTTAGATTAATCACTGTTTGGTTTTTGTTTTTGTTTTTGTTTTGTTTTGTTTGTATCAACCACACCCCTGGTTCAGCCACTGTGTTCCCTTCTATACATTTCTTTAAAATGGAAAAAGAATAAGAAAACTTGCAAAGCAATCTCGGTGCAGAATCTTAGACTTTTAAGAATTTTTTTTTTTCAAAAATGAGTAGCTTTTTCACTCACACTTCAGTCAGAAGCAATTTCATATCAACTTGACTTCACTGAGTCTTTTAAAAAAATTCAGCCTACTTTTCATAGAAACAATAACTTTATTTGGTTCACGTGATATTTTATTAAGTAATCAAATTGTAAGAAGAAAAAAACTGGCAGAAACTGCTTTCGATATACTTGGCCATTCGTAAGCTCTCCTGCACAAACTTCAATGATCTAGCAATAGATTTTGGAGATGGAAACTTTTCTTTTTAATGTTCCAAAATCACTTCTCAGGCTTTGAATAGAATCGTCAGACATTCAAATCTTTAAGTGTACTAGTTCACAAATAGTTAACAATGGATTGATTTTGTGCTACTCACTTACTCCCAACCAGATATTATACTACTAATGAAAATATCGAACTGTGTGTAATGTATCAGTAATTAACCTGCTACACTTTTTGAACACTGCTCATAAATATATATAATATCAATTTGTGATCACTGTTTACAAATTCAAGCTCTCTGAAGGTTTTAAATATGTTATAGGAACATTAAAGATACAGTTATATCTCATAAAAGGGGCGTTTATTTTCTGTTCCACAATATTCTATTTTGGCTATTCATGATTGATTTTAATAAGAATAGCCTACTAGAGACTCTCCATAATGCAGTCCTTGTATTCTATATCAGCAGAACATGTTCATTCATTTAGTTTATAACTTCATTAATTTGTTAACTCATAACCCACACATGTACCGTATATCTTCTATGTGTGCAGCACTGTTCTTGGGTTATTGCTAAAATAATTCAAACATCACAGGGCCTCTCCGGTCATCCTCTTGGTCCCTATCTCTGTCTTCATGTACCAGGGCATCTTCCTTTGGGGAGGAAGCTTATTTGAAAAGGGCAGCTGGGTTATCTTGGAGTCACGTGGAGGAATGTGCCTGCTGGTTGTTTCTTAGAAAGAGGAAAATCCAGGGAGATATAGGGAAAGATTAGGGGGCCTACACGGCTCTGAGCTCAGAACATTCCAGACTAAGAGACAAAAAGTGCAGGGACCTCAACCAGTCAGGCTTGGCAGGTGTCAGAAACAGCAAGAAGCCCCGGGGGGGAGGGGGGTGGGCATTAGTGAGCAAAGACAGAGGGGGCACGCGGGACAATGAGGAATGGGCCTCGGGGTCTGCAGAGGGCTCCCTAGATCAACCCTCCATGTACCCTCAGAAACAGCATGTACACTCGGCACATCTACGCTAAGAAACAAACCCATATTTTGTAAGATTTCCACATTAGCACTAAGTTGTGGAAGACATTAAAAAAAAAAAGGAACTAAGCTAATCTCTCATAATATATTTACTGTATATAAAATCTTGAGGTGGTTGTTTTTTTAAAAAAAAAAAGAAGTTCTCATCAATAAAGAAAACTCATGGATATTTCTAGAACTTTGTCCCTTCTCCCACCTCATCTCTTTTTTATTGACGGCATTTGGGAAGATTTGTTATTTTTCATAATATATGGTTTAGGTTTGAAATATTTGTCTTTAATTTCCATATTCCAAAAATTCACAATACTATTTATGTGGTCATATCACTACGAATATGACTCCGTGTCACATAAATAGTCATGTAACTTTTTATGTTGTCTCCTGCTTATGGAGAGGAGTTTTCAGAAACCCTATATTAAAGTCTTGTTTTAGACCCTGCTCCTTTCTGGTGCTCGTAGCATAATATACGGACTGAAGCCTGCTACTCTGATGCTTTTGTCAGCCTGAGACCTTGCCTTCCAGTGTGGTATCAAAGCCTGGTACACAATCAATCAACACATGTGTCTGCACAGCTATATATTCTTTCTGTGGCTTTAAATATTTTTATAATCACGGGTGTGCTATAGGACTCAGGGGACCCTTTAAAGCCAGCATTTGAAACAGCTGAATGGAGATTCAGAAAATCTGTGTGTTATGCAGCTAAACTGCAGAAAAACTCTGAACCTTTGATGTGTGTAGGGGTTTGATTTTCTTGGGAACTACGTTTAATTCCACAATTATCCATCTCTACCGTAAGACCTAACCCTGTGTTTCACTGGATGGTAGGTAGGATGGCCTTCGTGTCCCCACACCTCTGAAGTAGGAGGTAGATGCACAATCCACATGGGACCCCAAACCAGCCCACGGCCTCAGGAAGTAGACACTGTCACCTTTCACTCAGCTCCCTTGGTTCCTGTAGGAGGAAAGGACTCATTCAATTCTCATCACTACCATTGTTCTCTGGTTAGAGCAAATTAATTTGGGGAAAGTGTGGACTAATCGGAAATAGATACTGTAGGTTCTGTGCTATAGTCTCTGGGTCTCAAGGCGACCAAATGATGAATCGAGACTGGCACTGAAAAGTATGGGAGACCCATCACAGGAGGGAGCTGGGAGAAAAATCTCAGTGGTTGAGAATTCTAAATTTACACAAAAGATCTGTAATAAGGCATTTACTATTGAACAATATTGATCAGGACTCTTGAGACATTTTAAATGCATATCCTCAGAGACCCCTCCTCTCGGCTCCCGGATCTACTCCCCTCCACCACGCACTTGGACACAGGCCAGTGCATTTCTGGTCCTGCTTCAGAGGCTTAGAAGGAGCCCCCAAGCAGCTCCACATGATATATCTAAGAACGTGACTTCTGTGTTAGATCATACTCTGGGGAAGTAGGTTGTTACGATGACTCAGTTTTTCCCTGTGGAAAATCACTCTGGTAGAGTGCATAAAATAGGTGCACAGCGAGGTTGCACACAACAAATATAATTGCACCCGTGTCTGAATTCAGGATAAATCCTGGTAGACCTTTATGATTTGTGAAGCTTTTCCTCTGTGGGTTTCCGGGAAGCTCATTCTTCCATTTTTGGTATCACATAATCTACGCGCGACAACCTCCCTCTTGGGTTTGTTCTTGATCATTTTTTTTCGTAGCGTGAGGCTCGTTGGTGCAGGGGCCACTGTGGGCATGGAGCAAGCACTGCTGACCGGGTTGCAAAAGCAGTGTCTGCCTGCAAGAGGTGTGGAGCCACTCCAGACAGCTGGGGTTTTATACACGGGATCCTTCATCCCGGAGGCCTTGCAACTCACGCATCAGAACCTTGCGACACGTGCATGCTGGCTTCAATGCCCCTTATTCTCAGCATGCTGTTTCTGAAAATCCACATGAGGCTCTGGCGGTAGAACCCGCTTCACAGTAGCTTTGCCAGATGTGAGATGCACCAAGGCAGCCTCGGGGGAGGCTGCGAGGAGTCACGCGCACCCCATTAACTCCCAGTGGAGGAGAGAAAACATTCTTTCCTTTCACCTCCAGCAGCCTCACCAGGAGGACCTCCCGCTTATCCTATCCTTCTTATACTTAGCCCCGGAGGCAGATAAATGCATGATTTTAACCAGCTCGCCTTTCAGCGCCGTGTTTCGATGACGCTGACTTTGGTCATCAGCTGCGGCAAGGCTGTGTCCCTCCTCCCCACGCCAGCACTCGGAGATGGTCTCCGGGGGTGATGGAAAAGGTGTGCCACACTGAGTATTTTGCAGCCTTGTATGTGTGTGCATGTGTATGTATTGTTTTCTTTTCTATCAGTGATTAAAATCACAAATTTAGTTAATGTACGGAACAGGCTTTGTGAGTAAATCCAGCCCCCCCACCCCCGTACCCCGTAATTACTTTTAAATGCTGGAGCCATTCTCAGACACTCTCATCCACTTCTCAGACCCGGGACTTCTTCCCCTTCCCATTCCCAGAAAAACACACCAAGTCCCCCACCCACCTTTGGTCCTGGTGGTGAATTGAAAACCCCAGAGCTTTTCCCAGCCACGCCTTGCCTCACATAGGCCGACTTTCTGTGTGGACAGCCTCTTTGGTTGCAATTTTGGCAGATTAAAAACAAAAGATACGACCAATAATACTCATAAAATACTGTGTTCCGTGGATGTTCTCCCTCAGGTTCACGGCGCAGATACAACGGCCCGGCCATATATCACTCAGAAATGTTTTACCGATCTTCTGGAAATATGTCATCATTCAGGAGTCTTATATATCTTTCTAAAATCACTTAAGATTTATGGTGGTGACTTGAATTTCTTTAGAACTATCTGCTTCACGCTTTTGAACACCAAAGGAAGAGGAAAGATTGCTATTTTAAGGAATTTGGAGCAATGGTTATGAAGAAGCCAGAAACCAGCAAATGTCCTGAGATTAGAGCCGGAATAAAGGGAGAGGAGGGCTGTTGGAAGGAAGAGGAGCCTCCAGGGTTGTGAGGGACCCACCCTGCCGGTCTCCTCCCTGGTCACATCAGCCCCGCACGTGTAATGAGCCATACACGTTCAATTCTTACCTAATCAGGTCTATCATTCATTGGCTCATCCTACCTTGAGATTCCTAAAGGTTTGGGGGAATGGTGATTTCAAACTCCATCTCTTGCCGATGCTGCTTTTTGAATTACTTAAAAAGGCACAGATCTGTGGAAGGATTTGCTCTCGGATGGGTAAATCTTCAGGATAAGAGGGAGGGATGCATAGAAAGGTTTAACCAACAGACAAATCAGCAATAACCTACCTGAAAGAGTAACCTCCTTAAAAACAGCCCTTGTGTCCCCATCCCCATCAGTCCGCCCACAGAGTGGTTTCCAAGGCATTCTGGTAGAGCATTCATCAGAATTAACGGGCAGCTGGCCATGCAGGGCAGCTCCCTCAGCGTCCGAAGTAAGGCATTTTCCTACAATACGGAGAGGGATAAAAGACCACTGTCGCCATTTCTCTCCCGGCCCTCCTGTGACCAGTGACCCACAAGTTCCAACATGTTCGCACAGGATGAGGATGTTGCCCATAGAACCGATCAGAGCTAACTGGCCTGGGATTTGAATGGAAAAGATTAGCCTCATCAGCAAGAACCAACGAAGCTCACCTGCACCTAAATTGATCAAGGTCATCATTCAAGGGGAGGGTCCCAAAAAGCAAAACCCATGCATCATCAGCAGAGAACAGAACTGACAAAGGGATTTTCATTCTGGGTTGGGTGGCTGGGTTCTCATTTGCACCCAGTCTTATGATGGAGGAAAACGAATAAAATACAGTCCCTCTAGAGAGCCAGTAGGTGCCCATATAAGGTCAATTTTCTTGTGGAGAAAGCCCCAGGGGATCATACATTACCCCCCAGGATAACCACTTCTCCTATTTAGCATGTGAGCGAGACTGCTCCAAGGAATAATGGGACACTTGGGGACGCGATGCCATCAATAAGCAGTCAGTGCTCAACCCTGAATTTCACCTCCCCCTCCTTGCCTAGTTACTTATTTTACCCAGTTCCCTGATGAGATAAATACTAGCCTGGTTCAATGGGGACAGAATGAAGGTGAGGCTGAAGGTGAAGTAAATGTTTAGTGCATTTTTCCTAATAACTCAGCACAAAAACCTGCTTAAATGGAAAAATATGTTTAGTGTCTGGGCCTCCAGAGTGTTAGGAAGCATTTTTTAACTTAATTTGTTCAATATCTCTTATTGCATCTTGTATCTGTGTATATTTGCTTCATTTTGAAGGGCGAGGGAGACAGATGAACATCTACAAGTAGATATCCGAATACCAAAATCGTGAGCCAGCATCCGCTCTCCCAAGAAGCAGTGAGGGAAAACTGGCAAACTCTAGAGTTCCTCTCCAAGTCCTCGGGAGGATCCTGCAGGGGTCAGCTCAAATGACTGAAGCGATGCTCCTCCAGAAACTAGTGTTTGCCTCTGTGACCCCCGGGGAGGCCCTATTTGGGAACTGCGGACAATTAGGGATTTCTTATTGACAACTCAAACGTCATCTCCTGCATCTAATGCCTCTACCTGCCGAACAGACACTTTATTTAGAAATGCAATAGTGGGTGCATGGAGATTAGCTTAACATTTTTGACTCCAGTGTTTGTAGAGGGGCTCCTTGAAATAGGAGAGATCTTGCAATTCTTTCTGGGTGCCTTCAGTCAGGATGGAGCCAGTCTCAGTAAAAAACGGTGAGTCAAGTCTCCTGCCTCTTCCCCAAACTCTCCCCTTCCTAGCATCACGGACACTGCTGCTAAGTGGGAATCACCACCTCAGTTGGCCTGCCCAGGGCTCAGTCTTTCACTGTCTTCTTCTCTCCACTTAGACTCAGTCTGCTGGCACCTCCTACAGTCTCCTGTTTTTCAAGAGCAACTACACACCAATGATGCCCGAATTCATACTTTCAGCCTGAGCACCTGCCCTGAACGTCACACTTCAAACTCTGACCCTCCCCAGGACATGCCCCCTTGTATATTTAATAGCTGTCTCACAGTTAACATGTCCCAAACTGAGCTCCTCATATCCCCTCTCATATTTCCCCTATCACCATTCTTCTGCTTCCTCAGATCAAACCCCTTGTCACCACCCTGGGGGCCTCCTTTGCTTCCAATGCACGTGGGGTAACTCAGCAAACCTTGTTTGCTCTTCCTTCTGGATATGCCCAGAACCTCGTCACTTCTTGCCAATTGCATTGCTCCCACCCTGCTCCAACCAACCAACATCTTGGCCTGGCTCATTGCAGTCGCTTCTAACCATGGACCTCTCCCGTGTACTTTCCAGTTTCCAGAGTGAGCCTATTTTGTATATATATGAGATCATGTCATTCCTCAGCTTAGAATCTCCAAAGCCTTTCCATTTCATCCAAAGTAACAACCAAATGCCTTCTGTGACCCGTAAGTCACCCATAAGCTCCATGAGCTCACCTCTGCACTCATTACCTCTCTGCTCTCGTCTTCAGCACATTTTTTTTTCTGAACCACTTGAGAATTATTTGGCAACATTGGGCACCTTTATCCCTCATACTTGAATGTGTATTCACTAAGAACAAAGACTTTCTCTTACCTGACTTTAGAACAATTATCAAAACCAGAAAATCTAACTTGAAACAGTTCTATTATCTAAGCCACAGTCTATATTTGAGTCATGTCAATTATCCTGATGTTGTTCTCTACATATCCCACCCCTGGTCCAGAAACCAGTCCAGGATCTCATAACGCATTTTGTTTTCATGTCTGCTTAGGTTTCCTTCATCAGGAGCTGTTACTGGGCCTTTGTCTTTCTTTATCTTACTATTTAGAAGGGTAGAAGCCACTTATTTCATAGATGTCCCTGAATTTGGGTGTGTGGGTGTTTCCTTGTTATTAGATTCAGGTTATGCCCTCTTGGCAGAAATTCCACAGAAGGGCTGTATCCTCATCACACTATATGAGAAGTCACATGATACCCTCGGTTCCAATATTAGCAATGTTAGCTTTGATTACTTTGAAACAGAATTCACTAGGTTTCTGAACTATACTGTTATTATTTCTCCATTTGTAATTAATAAGTAATTTGTGGGGATATTTGAGACTATATAAACTCTTGTTCCTCATCTAACTTTCACCCACTAGTTTTAACATCTATTGTGGATTTCTAATTCCATCACTGCTTTTATCCACCCAGCAACTTTTTTTTTTTTTAATTTCAGGAATTACATGTTTCCATTCCAGAATTTACATTTATTTTCACAGGTTTTATTTCTTTGCTGAGATTCCTGATCTGTTCACTTATTAAAACCATATTTTCCTTTACATCCTTAAACACATTTATAAATGTTGTTTTAAGGTCCTGGATTGCTAAATCCAACATCTAGATCTTATTGGTATTAAAATCTTTCGACTCTGAGACAAATTTTCTGGTTTCTATGAATGTCAAGTAATTTTTTTTTTATTACACTAGACATTGTGGATGCCTAATCTAGAGACTTGGGATTATGTTACCTTCCTCAAAAGCACACTGATCTTTGTTCTTGTGGGCAATCAACCTGACTGAACTCAAACTCCAAACTCTGTCTTCCTTAAAGTGGGCTGCAATAGACACTCCTCAGTCCTTCCAGTCTTGCATCTGTTGCCTTTTGCTGGAAATCTTGCAGTCTCCCCTAGGCATGTTCAATTCATCAATCAACTAGGATTAAAGAATTTATACACAGATTTGGGGGCTATGTCTTCTGTGGCTTCCCGATTTCTAGAATTCTCCTTTCACCTTCCAGGAGCTTCCAGACCCAAACTATGCCTGATGACTTCTTAAGCCAATTAGGGTATGAATTTCTCCCTAAGTTCTATCCATGTTTCCTTGTACAGATTTGGGAGTTCCCTCAGTCAATAAATAAATAAACAAACAAACAAATAAATAAATAAATAAATAATGCAAATAGTGTCCAGTGACTTCCTCTCATTCATGAGTTGACTCTCCTCCAGTTTCTGCCTCCTTTCCATCATTCTCCAGTGTTTTTAAAGAGTTTTTATATTTTGTTACCTGTGAAAGAGTTATTCTGGTGCAGGATACACCATCATTGTCAGAAATAGAATTTCTCTAATCATCATCTTAAATCTAGAAATTCTCATGGTCTCTTAGAACTTTAGGCTTCCTCTCAGTACTTTTCATGACCTTGTATGCTTTCCATCTACATTTATTATTCTTTCTATGATATAGAATCCAGCCTTTACTCTTCTACTTATTCTCAGGACTTTCATGAGTGAAGCACCTGGGCATAAATTCTTAGAGTATTTCTATTGATTCAAGTTAAAGTTACCTTCTTTAGCAAATGAGAAATCTAATAGGTATGCAAATCACATAATTGGAACTATGCAAACTTGGGTGCTGGAGCAAATGAACATCTTAGAAGGAAATCTCTCTCTTTTCATCATAGATGCATATTCATGTATATGATGGATAATTTAGGAAACCAGAGTTCAGATAAGCTGCAAGGTCATACACCTAAGGAGACTGTTAAAGTTTGTGCCATAACTTTAAATATACCCAAGATACTTTCCCAAGTGTTTCCACTCTATTCCGTCAAAGCCACCCAAATTAAAAAAAAATAACAGTCCAAATACACACTGTCTCATTTAACTCTCTCCTCAAAGTGCTGTGTGCTGCCCCAAACCTTCCTTGAGACAAACAAGCATGTATATTTAAAACATACTCTGCTTGGGTGTCCTTGGTGTTCTCATTTTTGTCAGGAGCAACGTGCATCCTGGGTCTGCTTCCTCCCCTATCACATTTAGCTCCTGGTACTGAAAGAATGCAATCTCCTACACAAAGCCAACTCCTCTCCTACTTGTCCTCAACTAGTGAGGGAGTAATTTGCCAAATTCTGGTGGGTAGGGAGCAGGCTGGTTAACAGAGAAATCTCAGGTACTTCCTAATCTGAAAAGAAGGTACAGGAAAACCTCAGGGTTGAACACAGACCAGAAGAAACTGGGAAGTTGTTGCTAGAAAGAAATTAGACATGCTTCTCCACAGAAATTGAAGTTCCATGAACACTCTTTGCCACCCTACAATTTATAGTCATCCCTACTTGTAACTCTAACCTAACAATGTGTCATCTTTACTTTTCATGTTATTTATTTACAAGTGCATTTTCAGTATCAACCCCTTCATTCATTAATCCTAATGTGGCCTTTTCCAATGTCTACTTACCATTTTAAATACTTACTATAATTTATAGGGCTTTCTTGAACACATCCAAGGTATATTATATGGGGCTAGCTTAATGGAAAGTCTTGTATACCAAAGCAGGAAAAAAACACATTTAATTTATGATGGCTTTGAATTTTGATCATAATTTACTCATGGAGACCTATTCATACAAAGCAATACCATACAATTTTTCAGAAGCAATCAAAAAGTAAAACAATAAATGCTGATCTTTTTCATTTTTTTTTTCCTGAAAGCTCAAACATATTCCATTCTGGAATTATGCAAATTATACTTAGCTACTGAATACTTAAGGTTTTTATAATTGCTCTTGAACTAATTCTGTTAGCTTACATATTAGAAGCATTTGAGCCACCACAAATTCTCAAGTTTGTGTGTTTCTCTTTTCTCCTTAAAGAAAGGGCCAAAAGTTTACCCCAGTTCAAGTTTGAAAACGCCAAAAGAGGTGGACATGGAATTTTTTTAATCACTCAAAAAATTATACCCAAAGAAGACTCATGTTTTGCAAATCTTTCATGGGACTCCATAGACTGGAGTCTCCCCTAAATGAAGAGAAAATTCTTACAAGGATTTTCACAGAGTAATGGATGCATAAAATGCCCCTTAGGGAAGCCAGGCAGTGTCTAGAAAGGCTCCTGTTCTTTCTTCCAAGAGAATGAAATAAACCATTTTTCAGGGCTTACCACGGAAAAGAAAGTTTATACAGAAAGTGAAAGATACATATATTATGAAATCCTTGATGCCGTGGGGTTTGAGTTGAGAATGAAGTGAGGCATCTAAGGACACCAATAGCTTCAGGGCACATAGACACCATGGCGAGTGACTCTGGGAGGTACAACTTAGCAGTGGGCTTGGGGAGCCCAGAGGAAGAGTCTCTACAGAGACCAAGAATGGCTTCTCACAGGAAATTGTGTTTGAGCTGGGATTCAGGTAGAAGAGTTGGTTGTTCCAGGCAGAAATACACATGGGAGCAAATAACACAATAGGAGAAACCCTGGAAGACAGCACCCAAGGACCAGAGGGAGGTTGTGTATGAAGGTGAGTGATGTTTGACATGGCTGCAATTCGATCTGGACCAGATATATAGGATATGGCCCTTAATTTAAGATATTTAGTCTTACTTTTGTCAGCAGTGAGCAGCTCCTAAAGGTCTGAGGGCTGTCTGAGCATAAATGCAACATGATCTAGAAACAGGTATCAGGGAATGCTGGAGAAGTAGTTGGTTTGATGGAGAGACTGTTGAGTAGGCATTGGAGTCATGTATCCATCAGGCAGTATTGAGGATCTCGAGGAGGGCAGAACAGTGGAATTGAAAGTGCTGGGAAGAAAGGATGCAGAGAGCACTGTGAAGTTAGCACAACAGGAGTAGAGGGGAAGAAGGTAGGTGAGGAGCAATGACCAGCTGACCAGAAGGCTGGAGGTGCCATTAATAGAAAGAGGGAAGCCACAGAAAGGGGGGACTGGAAGTGAACATGCAAATGGCAGGTCTTGGGCGGTGGGGTGCGGGGCTCAGTGACTCTGTGGCTCACCAGGAAGAGCTCTGCATGTGGTCTGCAGAGAAACTATCATGTGTCAGATGGAAGTGAATGAGCATGCAGGGGAAGTAGGCAGTGAAGGACAGCTCCAGGAACTACCTAGGTTGGGGTGTTTAGGAGTAAGAGAAGGAAGCACAAAGCCAAAATAACCAAGTGAGGCCCCATAATCATGGTCATGGTCTAGAGAGGGAGGTGTCAGGTGAAGGAATTTTGGAGTGCAGGACACTGATGCAGTGGGTGAGGTTTTGGGGGACCACACAGCTGCTGAAGGAAGCCAGGGGCCAAGTCCTCCCCAGCAGTCAACTGGATGCAGGACCTGCATAGGGACTCGGGGGTCTACAGCTGGAATGGAACAGGTACACTCAGAAAACGGAGTCTGGCAGGAAGTCAGGAGAAAGACCAGACAACCAAAGTGCACTCAGAGTCTAGAAAGAAAAACAGAGAGCAGGGAGTTATGAGTAAACCTACCTGAAAAGAGTCGGAAAACCAGTGAGTGACACAGAGTGAAAGTACCCACAGCAGACTCTGTCCCGCAAAGTGGGATCAACTGTCCTACTAATCCTCCTGCCCTCCTAAGCTCAGTCCTTCCAAGACCACCACTGGTTCCTGACACACACACCATTAGAGTTTAGGAATAACCTCCATCAACCAATGATCTACCTTTCCAGGGACCATGCCATCGTCCCTTCAGAAACATCAAAGTGGTGGTTTACATTTCTCTGCACTGCCTGGGATGTCGCTGACCCATCAGTGGGAGGACACATGCCATAGCAAGCCCTCTCACAACACAAAGCCGACGGAACCTTTCAAGTTTGAAAACGCCAAAAGAGGTGGACATGGAATTTTTTTAATCACTCAAAAAATTATACCCAAAGAAGACTCATGTTTTGCAAATCTTTCATGCGACCCCTATTTCTAACCATAGACTGGAGTCTCCCCTAAATGAAGAGAAAATTCTTACAAGGATTTTCACAGAGTAATGGATGCATAAAATGCCCCTTAGGGAAGCCAGGAGAAAGTGTCCTTCACTATGACAGAGTAGAGAACAACTTTTCTTTTACAGAAGAAGGAAAACCAGGTTTATTCTTTATTCTTTTTAAAGATTTTACTTATTTGTTTGAGAGAGCCCAAGCAAGGGGGAGGGGCAGAAGGAAAGGGAGAAGCAGACTTTCCGCTGAGCAGGGAGCCCGACTCAGGGCTGGATCCCAGGACCCCAGGATCATGACCTGAGCCGAAGGCAGACGCTTAACCGATGGGCCACCCAGGCGTCCCAGTTTATTATTTATTTTTAAGGGATAAAAACTGAGAAGAGGAAGTTGGAAAGCAAAAGCCTTGGCAGTGTCACTAATCCCTAAATATGGCAACCATATTCTCCAATCAAGCAGGTTAACAGAAAAACCTGGACTTTCTTCAAAAGAACGGATCCTCTCCACAGAGAAGACCCAGAGAGAAAACAGGGGTTAATCTAACTAAGGCTTTAATGAAAGGCCCCTGATTATTAATCCTCCACTGCTACTCGGCTCATAAATTGTGGGATCTTTCATTCTCATGCCTCATAATAGACGTGGGAGGAGCCCAACTGACATAGGAAAATTGTAGCACGACATAATAAAAATCACCAAGTGGCATTTTTAAACACCTACATATGGTTATGGTGCTATCCTAAGCACAACCAACGCCGGAGGAGTGATCGTTTTAATGCTTGCTTCGCAGTGTGTGGGAAGGAATTTCTCCTAACTTTTCCAGCCCTGTCTGGTCACAGAGGCTTCAGTGTAGAACCTGGGACTGTGATGGTGTGAGGACCACAGACATCCACACCAGGAACACCGGCAGGGAGGCAGGAGGGGAAGGATGCTCAGAGAGCTGGAACTCAATGAAGACCTCAGCATCGGCCACAGGACAGGCCTGGCTTCACACACCGCCTGGTTTAAGTTTTCAAAAAATAATTTTCGGAAGATGTGCTAGATATCATCGGGCAAATATTTCAGTACACTGTCTAGTTGTTGGAAATGAACTATCTAACATCTCCTGACCTGGGTCCCCTTTGCTTTGATCTTGCACTCCATTTGATTCACAGAACTGTCCGGAATTAAAACCCAGTTTTCCATTGCTAATCCATAGAGAACCATGCTCAAGGATTCTTCAGGAAACACCAGTCTTTTCCCAGTGAATCCTGTGTATTTTCTTACAATGCAAGCTCACATCTCGTCATCTCTCTTTGGCCTCCCGGCAATCCTGCCCAACTTGGAGGAATGAAAACGGGTCCAGAGAAGTTAGGCCCACAGAGCTGCCCAAGGGTGGGCAAGCTGCTCAGTGGTGGAACCAGAACTTACACCACCTTCACTCTGCCTCTGGGTCATCACACATTCTTTCCCAGGACTGCGGAAGTGTACAAAGATGTAGAAAAGCCATACCAGAGCCCAGACATGTCTTGGCATAAACTCCAAGCTCTTTGGAAAACTGGAAAATTATATCCCTTTTTTTTTCTCTCAGTCATGACTTTTTTTAAAGCTATTCTTATTTTACTATTCTACCATCCCCAAAAGAATTCCAGCAAAATAAGTCAAACAAAGTGCTATTTGAAGGAGCAAACAGTACTAATGGGCATCCATGAAAGGACACAAGAGCAAACTGATTTAAGAGCAGATAATATTTCATCTCACTGATTGAGGCTGACCTTATTTTTTTAATGTGTCAGTACACTATTTTTTATTTAAACTCAATTAAGTAACATATACTATATTATTAGTTTCAGAGGTAGAGTTCAGTGAGTCATCAGTCTTATATAATTCCCAGTGCTCATTACATCACGTGTCCTCCTTAATGTCCATCACCCAGTTACCCCATTCCCCATCCCCCCCAGCAGCTCTCAGTTTGTTTCCTATGATTAAGAGTCTCTGATGGTTTGTCTCCCTCTCTGATTTCGCCCTGTTTTTTTATCCTTTTCCCCTATGGTCCTCTGTTTTCTTTCTTAAATTCCACATATGAGTGAGGGCGTCTGGGTGGCTCAGTCGTTAAGTGTCTGCCTTTGGCTCAGGTCACAATCCCTGGGTCCTGGGATCGAGTCCCACGTCGGGCTCCTTGATCCGCGGGAAGCCTACTTCTCCCTCTCCCACCCCCCCTGCTTGTGTTCCCTCTCTGGCTATGTCTCTTTCTGTCAAATAAATAGATAAAATCTTTTTAAAAAAATTCCACATATGAGTGAGATCATACAATAATTGTCTTTCTCTGACTGACTTATTTCACTTAGCATAATACCCTCTAGTTCTATCCATATCATTGCAAATGGCAAAATTTCATTTTTTTGATGGCTGCATAATATCCCATTGTCTATATACACCACATCTTTATCCATTCATCTGTCGATGGACATCTGGGCTCTTTTCATAGTTTGGCTACCGTGGACATTGCTGCTATAAACATTGTGGTGCAGGTGCCCCTTTGGATCACTACATTTGCATATTTGGGGTAAATCCCTAGTAGTGCAATTTCTGGGTCATAGGGTGGCTCTATTTTCAACTTTTTGAGGAACCTCCATACTGTTTTCCAAAGTGGCTGCACCAGCTTGCATTCCCACCAACAGTGTAAGAGGCTAGACCCGTTTCTCTGCATCCTCGCCATCATCTGTCATTTCCTGACTTGTTAATTTTAGCCATTCTGTTGGCCATGACTTTTAACTTCCTGTTGTTTTATCCACAAAAAAAGGATTACTGTGTTTTTCTTTTAGTGACCTGATTTGCATATGATCTTCATGAAAACATGATTTAGGCTTTCCTTCCTCTAAGCCTACTTGGCAGAGAGCAACTTCATCCTTTCTCAGCACTGATCCCAATTGTCATAGACAGGACCATGTGCTTCACTGAATTGGGTCTAGTCCCTCCTACCAACATGACCACCACCATCTTTCAGCAGCTAACGTTTTAAGGACCTATGGGAAACTAAGGGTTAATTTTTAGTTAGTTTTTTCTTTTCTCTAAATCACCAACTCTGGAAAGAAAGGGTTGAGAATTCTAGATGTTATCCCACATATATGTGCTTCTATCTGCTGTCACAACTGAGGATCTACAGCACTCATTCTCAGGACATCCCCCACCACCTGCCCTTGCTCTTTTCTTGCCCATGGCATCAGTGGGGCTGTGCTTACCATGGTTCACTCTTCTCTCCAGGGAATGAGACTTGTCTTCCAATTAGATGAGGAAGCTTGCTGAGGGCAAGACCATCCTGCTCGTTTCTGTGCCTTAGCACACGCCTGAGCTATTGAGCTATTGATTTTTATTTAATACACCTGTTCGCTGTGTGTTTCATAACAAATACCTTCTTAGGCACCTGCTGCGTGTCTAGCATAGTGAGCACTATTCTGGGCGCTTTTGCTCAATAGCCAACACTGTTCTATGTCCATCATAAGCTTCTACAGGCCAGGACTGCGTGTGAATCTGTCTATGGCAGGCACCTTGAAGAAATCTATAAACATATACATTTACTATGGAGATGATGTAGCAAGCATTTGGTGTACATATTAAGTCCCATTGTCCATGAAATTGACATGAAAATTCACATGGGGTTTAACAAGAACTGCAAGAGGCCACTGTGTATGTCTAATGGTATCATTCCTTCCCTGAGTCTTGGCATATAAGGTTTCTCCTAAGATGGGTCTAAAGCAACCTCGCTCATTCAGCCTTGCATCTCACAGCTCCGTGTGGTTCTTCCTCCGTTAGAACCTCTCTCAGTTTAACAGTTATATGAACAATGCAAGAAGCCTACATTTGAAATTCAGTGAACAAAATGTTGGACCCCTATGGAGTGTTTCTTTAAGCTAGGGAGAACTTACTCAAAAGTGTGATGGGGAAAGAAGTTTATGTATTGCCTGGGGCCAAAGAGGAATTCCAGATTGTTTGTTTTTCATTAAAGTATATATTGTAGTATTTATTTTTATTCAGGAAGAAGTTCACAAAAGCATCTTGCCATCGGACCCACAGCTTGTGTTATGGAGACATGGTTACACATTCTCATGTGGCATCATTGCGTCAGAGAAGAAGTCAATAAACCTCAGAACTCTATGTGTCTGGAAAGTGCTATGGTCTGAATGTTTGCCGTCCTCCTAAAATTCCTATGTTAAATACTAACAATGGATGTGATGGTTTCAGGAGATGGGGCCTTTAGGAGACCATTCAGTCATAAGGGATCCCCTCACGAATGGCATTCCTGGCTTATAAAAGAGGCTCCAAGAGATCCCTCAACCCTTCTACCTTGTGAGGACACCATGAGAAGTCAAAGTGGCCCTTCAGGAAGAAGGCTGTGACCAGAACCCCACCAGGCCGAGGTGCTCTGTTACGGCAACCCAAGTGCATTAAGACAAGAAGATTCCACCACCTGCATAAAATGATACCTGGATCCTCCGAGGCTGTCAACAAAGAGGAAAACGCCACAGGGATGGAATGCCAGATACCACGACACCAGCTCTTGTAACCTCAGAGTCAGACCAGGAAGATCTCCCACTGGTCACTGCTGCGGCCACCACACAGACCAGCCAGGGCACACAGCTCCCGACCCTTCACAGAGCAGCTGAGAGCAGCTGGGGCATTTGAACATGACTCTGCAGGAGGAGCTGGGCAGCCAAAGGGAAATAAACATGAAGGAAGAGTCCATGGAGGTGAACTGGTCACCACATTTCTTGTCTGGGCCTTGGTGTTGGCTCATGACACAGACCTCTGCTTCCCTAGCCCCAAACCTACCGATCCCTCCTGGGCCCCTGCCTCCTGGAGTGCCCCTCCCACACATCCAACTCCACAAAGCCCAGCCGAGATGCCATCAGGGACCCCTGTCACATCCACAGACTCAACCTACTCAGAAAAACTCAAGCTGCACTCCTGAAAGAAAGTTTCTTCTTCTTCATTTCAGGGCAGAGTAGAAGTTGCAACAGATTTCTACATTTATTAACCCACATTCATTGATGAACAGCCTATGTGCTGGCTACAGACTCCATCCCATGGGCAATCTATTGGCAGAGCAGGCGAGGAGGGTGACCAACAGTTTCTGGAAGGGAAGCTTAGGACCAGGGATCTATCAATTAAGTTTGAAGTCCCGAGGCAAAATTTCTGCAGAGCATCCCCTCTATCCGAGTCCCTGCCAAATACTCAGATTCCTGCTCCACAGCCCTGCAGCATGAAGGCTTTGTGCAGAGTTTCTGAGCAGGAAAAGATCTGAAGGTTGCAGGTAGCATTATCTCCTTCCTCTGTCTTGTTCTTCTTTCCTTTTCCTTCTTCGTGGTAAAGGTGAAGGCCTAAAGCGCTCCGTCCTAGCCAGTGTCGCTGGTCCTCATAGGACGTCTAAAAGGTGTGTGCATTTCGTAGGTAATAAAGTTGAAAGGGAACTGAAGTCCCCGTCACACCACACATTTCATCAGCCAGCATCTGAGGAAGCAGAAGCCGGGGTAAACTGATGGGTCATGGATAATCCTTGGCCGGTGTTCGCTGGCTTAGCGTCCCCGCCCACAGAAGGTGGGGCAGGGTCCACAACTGGGGAAGTGCTCACAGCGGCCCCTCACCTCACACGCCCCGGTGCACCTGCTCTGCCAGGTGCCACGAGAGGTGTGAGGATCCCCAGACGAAGGAGACTGCGCCCCTCACTCGGGGGCTCGCAGGCACACGCCTTCCGTGTGTCCCTCCTTCCCAACTCCTCATTTTCTCCACCGTTTTTCAAGTCTGAAGTTACCCTGAGGGTAAAGAGACTTGCTTATATTCGGAACCTATTGAATTAACTGAACGATCAGGCCTGGGCAGAGTTTCAGAGGCAAGGGAGTTCATCTTCTGGGCCTTTCTTCTGTTTTCATCAGCTGCTTCCTACCCGTGTGCTAAGCATTTTCATGTAGCCTCATCTGTCTTTTCATAAGAAAGCCAGTTGATAAACTAATTCACACTCAGGTGGGCTGTTTAAACCACGAAATGCTGGCAAGTAAAACAACACTTAATAATAAATCACACGACAGTAAAGCTCAGCAGCCAGTGGGAAGATGTTTGGGGTTTGCACAATCCCCATTACTCCGCCATCGTACAGCACAGACACCCGCTATCACCGTGCTTCCAACGCCAGTCCTGGGCCTGAAACTAATACAAATTCTGTCCTAGAACATTCCAGGCAGTAGAACAGGAGTTTTTTTGTTTTTTTTTTTCTTTTGATCAATGCTCACTGGTTCAAGGACCATGGTTCTGATCAGAACTTCACATCCAATTTCCTGTTAAATACCATGCTTCTGGAAGGTTTTATTTACCGATGTTTCGTATCTTGTGTTTGCAGATAGTAATTGGGTGCACAATGAGTCCAAATGTCTCTGGATGGACTCAATGACATACATTTCAACAATAATTAAATCACCCATCCCACCTTCTTATAACTAGAGTAAAAATGTCAGCAGTGAGAAGAGATCAAAATCATTTTCCTTTTGCCTTAATACCTGACTGTCTCAAGGCTAGAGGTCTGTTAGCAGCAGGTAGACTATTGAAATGAAGACGGAAGTCGGCCCGGGTAGGTCCGTCTCTGAGACAAGATGGCTGAGGACATACCATACAGTTGCCCCATAATCAGTCGAGTTCTGGTCCTAAGAACGAGTGCTTTCTGCTTATGAGAAGCTGCACTGTGAATTAGTCCATGCTGCCTACCATTACCTTCCCATGCAGATGGACACTGGGGGCTGAGGGGCTCTCTCAAAAGACTGATACATTGGCTCTGTCTACTTAATAGCAGGTAATAGTGAGTTCTCCTCTCCATAGCTCGGTGCCCCCAGTAACATCCAAGAAGTAATATCCCTCCCTGTGCACATAATCTGCTACCAGAGAGAGCCATCAACCACAGGAAGAATAAAACCCCATCTTAACTATTTTCTCATTCATCAGTGCTTTTCAAGAAAATCATTTTCTTTAATTTTCCCACTTCTTGAAAATATACCAACAATTCTTCAGCTGGAGAATAGTCGGGGTAAGTTGCTTCGGAGGCCACATCCTCAACTTGCTGTTTGTTTCTTTTTCTCTTTCTGCTAAATGAAACTTCACTCCCAGGCTCCTGCCACTCCAATGGCCATCTCCCCAAGGAGATCAACATCCACCAATAAAAGGCTTTTGTTCATAGTCTTCCAGCCAATGATCAGTCAATGTGTTTTCTTAGGAGACTGAAATTCAGGATAAAATGCACAAAACTAATAGGTGAGTTGTAACTTCTGCTAAACCAATGATACGTGGTATGATCTGGGACAGTTTTCCCTGCACACTGCCGAATATATTTTTGAAAACTAAAAAATCAGTCAGTGATCTATATACTGAAATCCTTTGGGAACACAAAATCCAGACTGATCACAGCTATCTGATAACTCACTTAGGCTTTGACTGACTGTACTGCAAAGGTCTAAGAAACCCGAGAAACAATCCAACACGGTGCCTTCAACTTCATAAGGAGTTCTGTTTCATAGAATGTCAGTGAACCTGTCTTTATTGACATCAATACTTAAAACCGTGCATGTGAGGCCTCAGCTATCTTAGACACATTACCTTTTCCTCAACCAATTTTGCGACTCAATAAAAAGGGATCCTATCTTTACTTTTTTTTCTGAAGCATGACCTTAAATATATAAACTTATTATTTATTTTAACAAAGTGTTGCTTGTACCATGAAGCTTTAAAGCCAGACCTGCACGGTAAGTGTAATTATCTCCTTTTGCAAGTTTTGAAAGTGAACACATTTGTGTTTCTTCACATTCTTGGTTCTTTCCCATGTGACTGATGCTGCCGTGGAGTGAAGAGAACACCAGCAGTCTCTGGAGATCAGAAAAGGATAAACGTAGCATCTGCACACCTTTTAAAAGAGGGTAAAAGATAATCTTAGCAATTTCAAAAAATGATTCTAGAACATTCTTCAAGCAATCAATTTGCAACCACCTAGTAGAGTAGGGATACTGAGCTCCTGAATTATTTTGTAGGAAGGAAATCGGGCCAGAGAAAGTTAATAACGTTCCCTGACGGAGCATGAGGCCACCTGGGTGAGCAGAACGGACCCCGGAGCCTGCAGGGGCCTCCTTCCACGGAGCTGTCCTCGAGACGGCCGGCGCGTCCGTGGCTAGGGCCTACAGAGCTCTAATTGCCTCTCAGAGCCAGTGACATGGGACCTTCTAATAGGTAAACCATTTCATAATGAGTCCCTCCTGGTCCTTTAGTAAATAAGTCTCTTGGGAAGAAGGCCAAGAAACCTCAGCCCTTCTCTGAGTTTATTTCTAGAGTGATTACTGTCGTGTGTAATTAAGGTCTCTGTGTATCAGATAGGTGCACAGTTAGCTGGAAATGTGTTCAGAGGCTTAGAGTCAAACTTGGGGGGGAGGGGCAATATTAATTTTATTTTTTCTTCCACAGATAAAAATTCCCCTCCCTCTCCCTCCTCCCACTGTAGGCTTTTCCTGCTTTTCAATGCACCTAGCCTCACTCAAAAACAAACAAACAAACAAAAAACACAACACTCAATCACAGGCGCAGCCAACATTCTGGCTCCTAGCAGCAAGACAGAGCAAAGTTCTTCCATATTTATTCTGCTCTGGAGATGGTCGTAGTCTTTGCATCAAAACTGAAACAAACAAATGAAAAAATAAAAGTCTTATTACCAACACCCTAGAAATAAGATTTCAACTCCATTGGAAATTGAATTTCTTCCATATTCAATCAATATTTAATAAAGAGAGAAAAGGATCTCATTACCAAGACCCTCTTGTTTCTCCATAAGTCATCAATGTGAGATTCCAGGATTTCAGGGAGCTGAGTTCTTAATTGGAACATTATATATTCTCTTTGCAGCCAGTGAGCAAGCACCGCTGCCCAAGAACACACCTCAGCCGACCTTCTCCTGGGCCGCGCAGGGATTTCCGTGAAGGGCAGGCCCCAGGGGCACCGTGGGAAAGGAGGGACAGGCAAGCTATCCCCAGGAGCCATGAGTTTATGGAGAGCTGAATGAGTATCGGGCATATCCTCGAGTTTTATTTTCAGGTTGAGTCTTGCTGACTAGTCTGTACCAGTCACGAGCTTACTGTGGGGAGTTTATTCTACATCATCTGTGTTCTCTCTTTCTTAGCAGCGCTTAATGAGTTGAAGGGACGGGGAAGTCGTTCCCAGCCAAGCCGATATCCTATGAGTTATAAATGACATTTCATCCTCATATGCAGATTTCCTGCACTGAAGTGAATTATTTACAAGGTAGGGCTTGTGGGTTCCAACAATCAGCTGCCTGAGATTTACACCCACACTCCAGTTTCTGCTCTCCTGCTGTGGGAATATGAAGTTTCCCACTGCCCTGGAAGATCTGAAGATTTAACAGGAACAGGCACTCCCTTCTCTGGAAGCAGAAACCAGAACAGTAAATGAAGCCTTTCCAAGACTGCCTTCTTCCCCTCGCCAAAGAGGATGCTATCTTCACAGAAATGCAAATGAGGCGTATGAACGAGAACTTAAATTCTGAGAGACCTTTCTGCCCCATTAGAAGTGATTTGGTAATCTGGAGCTTCACTTAATTAGTATAATAATTTCTCCCAGAATATCTGAGAATCTGAATCTCCCCTAACAAAAGCACTGCAGTGACCTCTACCTTCTGGGGAACAGAACGGGGTTAGGGTTGACAAGCCTCCCAACTCCCAATAAAGATGCTGGAAATACACGGTCCAGAACCAGACAAATCTACCAGTTGGACAAAAAGATAGCTCAGAAATCAATTCGAGTATATTTACATCTGCAATCTGTGATAAAGGTGGCACTTCAAATTAGTGCAGAAAGAATTGTGTGAAAATACTTAGAATGGGAACCATTGACTACCCATTTGGAAAAAATAAAGATCATTAATTTATACCACAAACAAAAATATATTCTTGTTAAATCAAAGACCTAAATGTAAAAAGTAAGGACCAAAGGAGCATTGAAAGAAAATATGGGAGAACATTTGTGTGATCTCACAGTGAGAGGAAACAAAATGAAACAATGGACAAAAGGACCTATTTGGTTACAAAATATTATAAACATTTTCCCAATGAAAACCAGACCAAACGAAATTAAAAGACAAGTGACAGACTGTGGAGGGGAAACATTTACATCTAAGCACTAATATCTCATATTCAAATAAATCCAACAGATCAGAGGAAAATGACCAGTCCCTCCAAGGGACAAAGAGTATATGTAGGCAGGAAGTCGTATGAGCAGTGGATGTCTACAAGAAGATGCTCAACCACACTTCTGATGAAGGAGCGTGGAAATGACAATAAAATGCCCTTTTCCCAAATCAGATTGTACAGTTATAAATATACTTCCAGCACCTACTGCTGCTGAGGATAGGATGAAATAGGCATTGTCCTACTTTCTGGCAGGAACAACCGACTGGTACAAACTTTTGAGGGTCAATTTGGCATTATCTGATAAAGTATGATATTTGCATGCCCTTTGACCAGAGAATCTCACTTTTATGGTTCAATCAAAAACTAAAAACATAAAGATGCATGCATAGGAATGCTGCTTGAGTATTGTTTGGAATAAGAAACATTGCCCACACCCTAAATATCTATCTGTAAGAGAATGGCTTAATAAATTATGAAAGATTCATAAAATGGAATGCAATATTCCCATTAAAATCTGGAAACAGCCACCTTTCTTTCCATCCATAGGGGCATGGTTACATAATCTAGCGTCACCATCACATTGATGATTATGTGTGGAAATTGGGTTAGGATTTTAAAACCTCAAGCTGCCACATTTGTACACATCAAACGCCATGGTCTCCTCATCTCCCTATTCTAACTGTCTTCAAAAACAGAAACCAGATGACAGCGAGGAGTGCTTGCCCGTCTTGGCACAGAGGGTTTTGCACTTGAGGCCAGCGAGCTGGAGGTTCTCCATCCCCGTACCTGGAAGGCGACCCGACAAGTTCTCATCACCCATTTCTGTTCCCCAGAACTTTGCCCCCCAGCCCCAGTGGTGACCTGGTTCTCCT
The DNA here is from genome assembly GCF_004348235.1 of Phoca vitulina. Lineage (NCBI taxonomy): Eukaryota > Metazoa > Chordata > Mammalia > Carnivora > Phocidae > Phoca > Phoca vitulina. The sequence continues at coordinate 3,642,821 of NW_022589730.1, forward strand.
CTCTTGACCCCAGCCCCCAGAGCCCCCTCCTCTCCCTTCCTCCTCTGATCAAGGAGTAGCACCCGGACAACAGCAGGTCTATCAAAGCCTGTTGTCGGCAAAGGCCCCCAGGACAGACGTTCTGCCCCATTCTTTCTTGCAGCCTGAGGCCCCAGCTCAGCACTTGGCACCAAGTACCCAGTCAATAAAGGTTTATTCAATAAATAGAAAAATAACTCTTAATATGAATGAACATGCTTTTTGAGACCAAGGCACATAGTGTATCTTTCCTCGGTGCTAAAAATTTTCATTCTTTGGTAATAAATTTAATTTCTATAATCAATACTAACTTTGAACCCATCAGGGAATAAATGCAGCTAGCCATGCTAGATAATCTCATAGAGTGTGTGTGTGTGTGTGTGTGTGTGTGTGTGAGAGAGAGAGAGAGAGAAAGAGAGAGAAAGACTCTTAGAAGTTATCATCCTAAGCTGGTGTGAGCCAGGAATCTGATTCTTTGCAAAATAAAATTTTTGTGTGTGTATTTCCTAAAGAGCACAGCACTTGTTTGAATGTCTATGTGTTGAGTTTATTTCATTAACTCGTTAAATGTATTTCGAGTGTCTACAATTTGCTCATCCCTGTTCTAGATAATGAGGATACTGTAATGCAGTAGGCAAGTGTGTGAGGAGAGGGCCAAGGGAAAGGAGCAATCCTACATCAAGAAAAGACCTTATACAAAGATCCTGAAACCAGAGGGAGCCTGGCATATTCTAGAAACTGTGGAGTGTGCTCTGTTCAGTCTGACTGGAACGTAGATAGCAAAGCAGTGGTGGGGCAGTGGAGTGGAGGAAGGAGGCCAGAGATGCTGAAGAATGAGTTTGGAATTGTAAACACATCGCATCTCATCATCTCCTATGTGTCTGGCCTCATCCTGAGAGCACTGGGGAGATATTGAAGGGTTTTAAATACCTGAGTCACAATGGATCCCTGCTCTAGAAAGAAGTCTCAGGAGAAACTCCCGGGGTCATTAGAGGGGCAACATCAGAGGCAGGCTGATAGCTGTGGGTCTTCCCTAACACAGCTCAGAGACCAACCGTGAAAATAGGGTAGATTCAGATGAGACCATCAGCAGAGATAAAAGCAGACAGAGTTGACGGTATTAAGAGTTTGCAGTGGTAGGACCTGGGGGTGGATTAAGTTTGGTGCAGAGAGAGAAGTGGGGACAAACAGATGTCTAGCACTGGCTGGGATTTCGGAGGCAAAGGTGGGAGTAGAGGGAGCATTTCAGAGCATTTCAGAACGGCTGGATTCCATCTCATACTTCCTGAACTTAAGGTGCTTGAGGAACACTTCAATGGGTAGAGTGGCCTAGTAGTGCCAGCTGTGAAGGTCTGGAGCCCAGACATCACCAGTTATCAGTCCTTGTGTGTCCCAGAGTCCAGACAAGAGGAAGCCCAGGAGGGGGAGAACAGAGAGGCTGCATTTGAACCAAGAGCTTTATGGACATGGTGAGTGATAGGGACTGAATATGCATCCTCCCAAATTCATATGTTGAAACCCTAGCTCCTGATGTGATGGAGTCTGAAGATGGGGCCTGTGGGAGGTGATTGGATTTAGATGAAGTCTTGAAGGTGGGCCGCATGATGTGGTTAGTGCCCGTATTACAAGGGGCAAGGACCAGAGGTCGCTCATGCTCTCCCCTCTCTCTGTGCCCCTCCCGCTCTCCCCCATCCACCCCCTCCATCCCTCCCGTCCCCACTCCCTCTCTCTGCCATGTGAGGACACAGTAAGAAGGCAGTCGTCCGCAAGCCAAGAATCGGGTCTCACCAGGAACCGAATCTGCCAGCACTTCGATTTTGGGCTTCTAGCCTCCAGAACTGTGAGAAATAAATGTCTGTTGTGCAAGCGTCCCAGTCTGTGGTGTTTTGTTAGAGCAACCCCAGCCAACTAAGACAGTTAGACTGCACTGGATTTGAAAAACGGTTGGGATTTGAATAAAAGTAGAGGCAAGGGGACATTCTAGATAGAAAGCACAGCACTGACCCCGGAGGAATAAGGGACAAAGAAAAACCGATTTCTTGTCAGAGAACAGGTATCGCGAGGAATCGGTGAAGTGTGGTGGGTGAAGTATTTCCAGGTTGAGGCTGCTGTAAGTCTATGATTAGTGTTCCTGGGTTGCGGCCTTCTGTGCGTGCAACACTGTGTCCCTGTCGCTAGGGGACCAGCTTGGTGGTCCCCGGGGGCCAGGACGATTTGTTGCCACTTAATATTAGAGCAACGAGAGCGACAGTATGTCCGGGTGCCCAGGGACACTTCCAAACCCTGGTACCTTCTCAGATGACGGTCACCACAGTAAAATTGCCACCCAATCCCAGCAGGGTCCACTCTCAGACCCACAGTCTTTCCACAAACCAGGAAGGTCCTGCCAGAAAAGACAGCTGGCAGCAAAATATTCTTAGTATGTGCTGGGGGGATTCCCTTTCTTTCAAAACCCAGTTACAGGCTGGCAAACAGAAATCTTGCTCGACGTGGGTTTTACAGAGCAATTTGCTATTTTATTTAAGGGTTTACTTTTAATTCGCCAGTGCTTTTTCTTCCTTCTTTCCTTTTTATAGCAAAGTTGCCTGCGCTCAGCTATTGCAAAGACTCAGAATAAGGATGCTGAGAATCCTTCGAAGCACTGCTTGTTTTCAGATGCACTTCCCTCTCTTGGGGGATTTGGGCTTCCCATGTTGGAGGCCAGAGAGACAGAGCAGCATTGAAACTGGAACCTCAGGAGGCCTCGGGGACCGGGGTCGTTTGGAAACACGGATGCTCTGGTGTCCAAGCTCTATGCCAAACACCAGTCACTCAGCCGTGAGCAGCAGGACAAGTGTAATGATTCGATTTCTTATAGCCACTGTCACCTTCATCTATATATTTGCTGGTGATTTATTAATATCGGTTCCACCTGTCTCAGTCTGCACGAGACCTTGTATTGTTGAATTTCTTCTACTGAGTGGAGAGAAATGAAGGGAGCAGATGGGATTATGACTTATTTTCCAGTGTTGAATTTATAAAAAGATCTTTTGTTAGACATTGCACAGCAGTTTGTGGGATGAAATTAATCCTATGAATAAAATTGCTAACCTCACCTAAAATAGGTGCTTTATTTAAAGAAGGATCGATGAGGCTTGCTAAATATTATTTTTAGTGTTGATAAAAGCTTTTCATGATCTCAGGCTGCAAACACGGGGTAAATGGACAGCTCTGGATGTGGCTCTAACACGCTGCAGTTAGCTCACGATGTCACCCTCGACATCAGCCAGGCAAAGCCGGTCACCAGGCCCTCAGGCCCTCTACGTCAGGCATGGAGTGGAAGAAATGTTTATCTTCGGTGCACAAGCATCTGCAATTCGGACGCATTTCACAATGTCAACTCCAGGATCCTCATTTGTGACTTAATCAGCAAGATGTTTAGCTGTGTAACAAAAGTCACCCTTGAGGCCGAACAGCCACACCCCTGGCCTGTTGTTCCTTACCCAGTGGTCTCGTGAGCTCTGATTTTAAGGGAACACTGACTGGTCTGTTGTTTTGGTGCTGATTCTTTGCCACAGTTCATAAACATCGGCTTTGATCTGCAGCCCCTCCATAGGACAGGTAAGGACCGCAAGAAGCAGTCCATTAGACATCACTATTTTGTGCCTTTGGTCTCAGGGTCTGGCCTTGTCAGAGAATGATTCCAAGACTCCTAGCTATCCTGAGCTTGAAACTCCTGATATCATCAAACAGTGCTAACTCTCACGAGCAAAATCCTCAACCTCAAAAATAAATAAATAAACAAATAAATAAATATAAATAAAAAACAAAACAGTAAAATCTGGAAAGTTTAAATTCAAAAACATGCTCATTGGATAAAAATAAACATTAAGTTTTCTTCTAACATTTTGATTAAATCACACACACAAAAGGAAACGTCTTTTTCTCCCTTCTGTCTGTAACTCTCTAAGTTTGAAGTCACCCAGGACTGCAAGGGAATTACAATAAATAACACTGTATTTCTCCCCCATTGAACGTCATACGATGGATTTTCCATTTCTACAGTACAAAGAAATCAGATTGTATAGGGATTAGCAAAAAATGGTGGCTCACTTTTTTAAAAAGAGCCCCAAGGAGAGAAAGAGGAGCTTGCAACTCTTGCAGCAAGAGTATCTGCCCTGCTCTTGAGCTTCCCTTTCCTGCGTTTCTGCTGGGGAACATTCGAAGGAGAGTTGCAGATGCCGCCCAGCCCTGCGAAATCTGCCCTGTGAGTGGAACGTACCCGAGGGTGCAAAGAACTTCAATAGGACATCAAGCCCGTAGTCATATTTTCAATCGCTGCTGTAACTTTCTTCCTTGCAAGTGGTTTTGCTGATTTCGGGACCACCTGAGGCTCCGCGCAGTACACAGCAACACAGTTTGAGACATTTCTGTGATGTTCTGTACTTCATATAGTTGCTAACAACCTGTCAAAGTCATCCTGACACCAAACTGAGAAGCTCATGGTTTGGGTAACATATTAGAGGAGATGAGAAAAAAAGATAGTCCTCATTACTGTAATAAAACCAGCAGAGACACACTGAGAATCAATTACTGATTTGTGACCTAATGAACTCACCCTCAGTCAAGTAGAGAACTGCGCCGAGCCTCTCACATTATCAAATGATTTAGGATGGAGCGCTGTCTGAAGACGGGCGACAAGTCGAGGCGGGGCCGGCTCCTTAAATCGCAGCTGACTTAATTACCTTGTTCCCGAGAGCAGGGATCAAATTGAGCCACTTAAGGTGCTAACGCTCTGCACCAGCTGGAAACAAAAAAGAAATAATTAACACCCACTCGGGCTGCCTCTGAGGTCGTGACTCCTCCTGACAGAGGCAAGGACACTCAAAGTTAAGGAGGTGCAAAGTCCGTCACCTGTCCCCCGGCTGCCGTGGTAGCCGGTCCGGCTGGCCATGCTGGCCACGCCTTGAAGGGCCTGGGGGTGAGCGGGGTCCAGAACACGGGGCGCCGTGGACACGGGGACAGGTGCACCTGAGCCCCCCCGAGAGCAGCCTGCAGGGCTCTGAGACAAGGCGAAGGGACGGGAGCGTGCCTGTCCCCCAGCCTGCAAGACTTGAGTCTCAGAGAAAAAGATTATAATGACGATTCTAATTAAACACACACAAAGTTCTTGCTGCTGATGAAGCTGCTTGTTTCGTCGTTCATTCCCTGGGGTCACGTTCAAACGCTGCTGTCCCAGAGGGCACAACTGTGAGACCATTGTCCACACCCCCAGAGGTGAGCCACCAGCTCTGGGAAAGGCACTCGGTGTATATAAAAAAAATATAGATTTATTTATTCATTTTAGAGAGAGAGTGGGAGGGAGGGGCAGAGGGAGAGGGAATCTCAAGCAGACCCCTGCTGAGCAGGGAGCCCCACTGGGGCTGGATCTCACAACCCCAAGATCAGGACCCGAGCCCAAACCAACAGTCAGACGCTTAACCGACAGAGCCTCCCAGGGGCCCCTCGTACCGTTTTTTTAAATTAAACTCTCAGGAGCCATTTTTGAGCTCATTTGTCCCTGCAGTGTCCTCCTCCTTACACACAGAGAGGTGGCCAGGAGATGGGATCCTGGGCCATGGGCCCACATGGTCAGGGAAGTGGCCAGGAATCTGGGCTGCAGGTCTGCGTTCTCACTCCTCCCAGGCAGGTCTGCCCACACCCAGAGGACGTGCCGACGCTGCATCTGTCACCTGCACTAGTCCACAGGCACCTTGGAGTGGGGAGACTTGGCTCTGTCAACACAGAGCTCTGTGAAGCCAGCTCATGTGCAGCTCACGTCGGAGTGAGTGGGAATCGACTCTGCATCACCGATGAATCAGCCCCATCAGTGCCACATGAAGCATCATCAGACTTTGAGGACTCCTCCTGCAGAAGAAGTGATGACTCATCACTGGATGGCTTGCACACCGATGAGTCACAGCTGGAAAAGTGTTTGGACAACTGGGCATTTGAGAAATGGTTTCCGTGGGTGGTGTGCTCTCTGTAGGAAGCAAGAAAGCCCCCACGGCAGCCACACACCGTGAATCAGGCACAGGGATGTTCACCTCCCCACCCGGCCCTGGACAAGTCACTGAAGGCAGCGCTTCTCAAACTTGAACATGCAAAGGAATCACCTGATTAAGTGGAGGTTCGGATTCTTAGGTCTGCGTGGGGCCAGAGAGTAAATACATGTGACAAGTCCCAAGCATGCTCCTGGCTGCCAGCCTGTGGACCACCCCGGAGCAGCAAGACCTTAAAACTTCGGTTCCTTCTCCCTGGGTCCTTATCAGTAGGGCGGATGTACTAACTAAATCCTATGAGTACGATCATATTAAGTCCTATGAGTGAGGTTCCCTCCCAAAGGAGGTGAATGGAGTCAAATTCCTCCAGAAAGGATCTGGAGCACCAGGCCCCTCGGCCCGCCCAGGACTCAGGCCCACTCCCAGGAGAGTGGCCTACAGAGCCGTCACACGAGCGGAGCAGGAGGTGGTGAGGAGCAGAGCAGAGTGCCCCTGGAGATGAAGTGTGCTTGTGGCCCACACGCCCTTCCCAGGCTGTCCCCTCCTTCCGTGTTGGTCGAGCCCGACGTGGACGCAGGTACAGTCATGGAGGGTGATTTTCAGATCAAGAAGTCTGGTGTCGACCATGACAATAGCTTGGCAGTAGTTTGTCCCAACACTTTGCATAATGAGCTGATGGTGGTGTCCAGCCGGTCCTTCCTGAACTGCCAAAAAGAATTACACGACACCCCAAAAATGAGATAGAGGGAAGGCGATTTGGCACGGGCGGCCACCGTCACTAATGAGAGCCAGGCGCCTGGCCCGGTTGCCGTGGCCACCAGGGACACCGGGCTGAGCCATCATTCCAGGCGGTGGTGTGGCGGCAGCCCTGCCCTCCTGGAGGCTGGGTGATTCATTGGATTTAATATTGTCCTGAGTCTCACTCCAGGGAATGCTGCAGGAATGTTTTTCAAAGAAAAAAAACACAAAAAGTCTCAGCCATTAAAAACAGTCTATTGGCTCCATCCTATAAAAGAGATTCTTTATTAACCACACGGATGGTAGCCAAACAGTCCGGTGCTGTGTGGTCCTGGGCATTCGATGGTAAGGGCCATGTTTCCGGCTGTTTCACCTTCGCTCGCCCTCCTGTGGAGGCTTTCCCGGGATTAGGAGTGATGCCCTCAATGTGAAGATGCAGCCCGCTCACCTCCCCTCACTCGCAGGGGCCTGGAATGACCCCTCCCCTTGGCAGCTCTTGTGTCCTCGGCTCTGAGCCTGGTTCTTACGAAGGGAGGGGACACTCCGGGACCATCTCCTTCATCTCCTCTGGAGGCTTTAGAACAGCCCATGCACACCTTTCCTGGTGCCTAAAATCTCTCCAATTTCCTTCCTCCTTCAGAGCATTTTTAACTCCAGAATGGCCACCACAAAATGCCTGTGCTGTCCCCCTCCTTGACAGGAAGAGATGCTTCTTTCCGCCTCGGTTTGGGTCCTTTCCACTGATTCTGGATACCCAGGGGAGGTCTAGCAAGTGGTAAGCTGTTGTTATCTGGAGCAACATTATGTATATATAGTTAATTCCTTCCTGATCACATCTAAATTTCGATGTGTATTTAAAGCTTTTACTTTAAGTTTAACCAGGATAATAAATCTTTGCAGAGAAACAAATAGTCCCTTGACCTAATTGTCTTTGAGGCAGGAGGGCTTCCAGAATGCTCTGGCCCACCAGTTACTTTGAAACAGGGAACTTCAGAAGGAAGCTATAGGCGTCGTGTCCGGGATCCTCGCCGTCACTCAGAGTCTGATGGAATCCCCCCATCCCCATGCTGAGAGGTTCAGCTCTGCCCCATGGCCATGTGCAAGTGTCATGTTCATGGAAAACAAAACATGATTTAGGAAGCCCCCCAACACCCTACACACATAGACGGTTCAGTAATCGCGGACCAGCCACCCATGAGCTTAGTCCCTCAGATGTCCCCTTAAGCTCCTCTGGTCACCTGACGAATCTCTCCCTCAACCTTCCGCTACCCACCAGCCTTGGCCCTGGGACCACCCAACCTTCCATCTTCATGGAGGCTTTTCTCGCCCTTCCTCTGTGGGGGTCGTCTTTGGCTTTGATGGCTTTAGGATCCTAGTGACCCACTTTAAAAAAACTTCCCCATGGTGAGGTATTTCTTTAAGTTGTGTCGACTTCCCCCAAACAAATCACTTTCAAAAATCACATTGAACTATTTTTCTTCTATTTGCCAAGGCAGTGTATGTAAATTGTAGAATATTTGTACAATAGTAAAGAGCACAAGAAAGCTCAAATTCTCTGGTGTTCCCACATCCAAAGATAAACATAGACACCATTTTATGGGATTCCTTTCCAGTGTTCCGAAATCCTATCGAGCAGATAGCAAGAGACACGGTATGAGAACTCCGGAAAGTTGTCAAACATGAGGGTTGGAAGATGCTTTGGAACATTCTACCCTTTCAGCAGTCATTCTGAATCTTCTGCTTTCATCTCTTGGGCTGGATTCTCCTCCTTCACCCACTCCTCAAGCACTGGTGTTTTACCTTGAAGTAAAGGGGTGAGTTTCTGGTCTTGTTCTGTCCTACATTCTTTCCCTGAGACAGTACATTCACTCCTTTGGCTTTAATTAACTATTTCGAGATGCTAATAACTTCAAGTTTTGTATCTCTTGTTCTGACCTCCCTCCCAAGTGCTGGAACCCTGTCACATTGCCTCCTGGAAGTCTGTGCGGAGGGTGGGGCTGGTGTGACCCTCTACTCTTCCTCCTGCTTCCCAGGTGCCTGGCCCCTCACCTCTGCTGCTGCTGTCATCCTGTTTCCCAGGCAGAGACCACGCTTGATGCCTCACTGTTCCTTCTTCGTGTCCTTAAGCTCAGCAGATGCCTCAGCTCTGCCCCAGAGGTCTCCTTCCTGTCCCCCCCACCATTGCCTCCGATGAAAGTCTTCACCAAGTTCTTCTCTTGACTTCCTCTTTCTAACTACAAATGTAATTCATTTCAACAGAAAAAAAAAAAAATTCAACACAAAGAAAATCCAAAGATGAGAAGAAATATTCCTTGTAATCTTCACATCCAGAATTAACTACTGTTAATATGTGGGTGAATATTAGAAATTACTGTTGAGGGCGCCTGGGTGGCTCAGTTGGTTAAGCGACTGCCTTCGGCACAGGTCATGATCCTGGAGTCCCTGGATCGAGTCCCGCATCGGGCTCCCTGCTCGGCAGGGAGTCTGCTTCTCCCTCTGACCCTCCCGACCCTCCCCCCTCTCATGTGCTCTCTCTCTCAGTCTCTCTCTCTCAAATAAATAAATAAAATCTTTAAAAAAAAAAAAAAAAAGAAATTACTGTTGAATAGCCCACTGTTCTGTAAGCGATACGGCTGCCATGATGCCTTCCCCACATCGGGTTTACTTGCTACATGATATTCCACTTTACAATCAACACATTATTCAGTCAAGCAACCCCTTTGTAGTGGATATCTAACAGCGAGGATCAAAACAGAAAAACATGACCACTAAGTATTTAAAACAGCAGAGATTTAACATGAGGAATTGGTTACAAAGGTGAGTTAAGAACTGGGAAGTAAAGCGATTCAGAGGGAGCAATGGCAGGAAGCCACCACTATCCCATTCATATGATCAGGCTTAGGTCTTCTGTTTTGTTTATTTATATTTTTTATTTTCTACTGTCTATCTCTTTTGGTCCCTCTGTTCTTCCTTTCCTGTCCTGTGTTGGGTTAATCCAATATTTTTAGTAATGCACCTCAAGTTTCCTATAAGTATTTCAGGTATACTTCTTGCAGAATTTTTAGGAGTAGTTCTAAGGAATTCATATGCACCTTGAACATACCACAGTCTAATCAGAGGTAATATTGCTCAGAAACAAATATTGCAGAGAAATGCACAAAAAATCCTAAGCTCATAGCAGTAGGAGTCCATTTAGTGTCTTAGCATCCCATGCTTTGTGCACAACATGATGTTATAACTTGCTTTAGACATCCTATATCTTACAGAATTAAGAAAAGAAATAACACAGAGCACGTATACGTACATATAGGTACGTATGCACGCATGTATGTATACACACACATGTATACATGGCATGTATATTTTTACCCAGGTTTACCATTTCTGGCGCTCTTCCTTCTTTCCTGAATATCTGGCTTTGGTCTGATATCATTTCCTTCGGCCTGAAGAGCAACCTTCCTTGTCATACAGATCTGCTGGTAACAGATTCTCTCCGTTTCCAGTTCTCTGAAATGTCTTTACTTCATCTTCACTTTGAGGGATAGTTTTGCTGGCTACAGAATGCTTGCTAACAGTGTCCCCTTCTAGCACCACAAGTAAGTCCTTCCGTCACCTTCTGGCCTTGTTGCTTTTAATGACACTCGGCTGCCATCTGGATCAGTGTCCTCCCCTCATGCCTCATTTTCTCAGGCCGCTCAGGCTGACATTTCGCCTTTACCTTTATGTTTGAGAAGTTTGGCCTTGATATGGCTGGGTACAGCTTTCTTTGCTTACCTTGCTTGAGTTTTGCTGAGTTTCTTGGATTTGTAAGCTGATGCTTTTTCACCAAATCTGAGTCACAAGGATTGCTGAAGTTTTTAGAAAGCCATGACACGTATTTTAGGCTTCATTCTGTATCCGTGGCTTTGCTTCCAACCATCCCATCTCTGGTCTCCTGCATTCTCTTCTTGAAGTATGATGCACAAGTTCATGCCCCTCTTCTTCCACTGCTGGGATTTCTACTAGAAATGACCTTTCTCCCAACCCTTTATCATATACTACTCTCTCACTAAAGCCCAGTTCAGAGGTCTCCTTATCTGTGACGCTTTCTTACAAAAGCCCTGACAATGTGTGTGATGGCTCCTTCTCCCCTCCCCGCACTCTGCACTCTCTCTCTTTCTCAATCTCTCTGTTACAACACATGGAACACATCATTGTAATTATATTATTGCGCATCTTCTCCCATTTGGTTTGTCAATGATAAGAATCCTCTCTTCTTCTCTTTGCAGCCTTTGTACCTAGCACAATGCCAAGAGCATCATATGTGTTCGAGAATGTCTACAGGCTAATTGGATGAATACATGAATGAACTGAATTTACTTACGACAATGAGGTAGCATTTCTGAAGCTCTTTGTAAGGAGAAACACAATGACATTTATCCTCAAACTTGAACACCGGGGTGAGTAACAGTGTTTAGATTTTGATTGAAGACGTAGAGGTTCCTAGAAATCTTCAGGGAAAATCTCTCAGGTAACTCATGGTTTCTGAATGGAGGCCAAGAATGGGTTTTAAATCTATGATAAGTGTATAAAAGTGGGAGCAATCCTTTTTTATTATATATTACCTCCCCAGTCATTATGAAATCATTTCGTATTCATTGTGATAACACCAATCATTAATGTACTCATTTGGCATTCATATGACTCTCTTACGCACTTCGATAGGAATTCTGTTGTAATTAACCATTAGTTAATGTTAATAGTAATGGATGTTTAAAATAATGTGCTACCAAATAGGGTCATTGACAGCAAAGGGATCAACGTACTCAGGCATGAGAGGCAGGGGAGCAGTCCCTTCCACCGGGAAAAGTTCCTAAGATGGCAGAATGAAGTTTAAGACACAGTGTGCACTGAACAGACCCGTTAGCCCACGCTGGGGCCTGAGTCTTGAGAAGACTTGATTCAAATTTAAGAAGGAAACTGTGACGACCTGGCATCTGATTCAGTGTTTTTCTTTTGGTTATATGAAGATCAACTATGTCCTAAATCATCTCGCTTATTTGCCTCATTTACAAATTTTTCTGTTAGAGGGTAAATTCGACTTTCCTAAGGGATTGTTCTGGAAAAGGGATTTGAGGAGAATGTCAAGATAAAATGGGGTTCACCTTCAGATCAGAGAAGTGATGGTCCTATTAAAAATGGTATTTCGTTCATGGCGAGTGGATGAGCCGCACCTCCAAACAGGGTCCCTGTGAAATGCACGCGATGGAGATCACAGTCTGAACTTCAGGATTTATTGGGCTGGGGCGCACTTTTGTGACCTGCTAACGAAGGCGGAGCTTGTTTCCTCCAGAACCTGTAGGGCTTCCTTACCGAGGTGGCCCTTGTCATTGCTGATGCCAACAGTCACAGGACCTGGTATAGCAGAAACGGGGTTTCAATCACCCACTGCCTCCCTCTGGCTCCGGTGGCTGACGTGACGTCCCCTTTACTGTGGCACCCCTTCCATGAACAGAGACCCAGCACCCCCTTCCATGAACAGAGACCCAGCAAGAAGAGGAAAAGGGGGTGTCGTGTTCTAGAAGGAGTTATAGAAGCACGCAACTCCAGCTCCAGTGGCTTTGGGTTGTTCTAGGCTCTCCTGGATCTTGCCCCCATGAGCCTCCTCTGGCCTTGGGCTCCAACAGAGGGGAGGCACATAATCCCTGTGCACCTGCAGAAGTCAGGAGGGCCATCGTCCACAAAAGAGCACTTCCGCCTGTGTGAGCATGCCTCATAGGTCTACAAGGCCACGAGATTAGCTCTTTAAATAACAAATTCACCTTCTGTTCGATACTCGGATATAAAAGGCAGAGCGGAGGTAACACATGGCCCCTACCTGACACGACTGAGAAAAAGTTGATCGGTGTGTGGCAGCTGGAGAAACATTGGAGCACCAAAGGAAGGGAGAGAATAACCCCCAGTGGGGCAAGAGCAAGGGATGCTGCAAGTGAGGGAGCTGCCGAACGCTGCTCCACCTGGTCGGGATCCGCCGCTGCCCTCCTGGGGGACGAATGTCAGGATGGTGGTGGGGGCAGAAGGTGCCAGACTGGCTGTGCCCGGAAAATGGCTGCGGAAGGAGGGGCGCTCGGGGTTCCCGCGTGGAAGCACAGGCCCATTCTGCATGCGCCCCCTCGCCCCGGCTACGTGCTTCACAGGGTATCGTGCAGACCCTTAAAGTGGGAAGAATATGGCTGCAGTGCTCGGTGAGGGCGCTAAGGGAGGAGACAAAGGGGGGGTGGGCTTTGGCAAGGTGTCCGGGCCATAGCGTGCCCACGGGCAGGGCTTACTGGGCGCCATCCATGTCGCCGGCCTGGCCCCCCAGCACCCGGCCACACATCACAGGCTCGGGCCCTGTCAGCCCCGAATCCGCTTGCTTCGCCTCCTGCTCATAACCCGCCGACGGCTCAGGGCTCCCCTCAGGGCTCTCCTCCCGGGAACCGAAGCCGTTTGCACTCTGACCGTGGGCCCCAAAACCACCGCAGCCGCGTGCCCACTTTCTGCCCAGCGTTTGTGCCTTTAAATCCCACGCAGCAAAAAAACTCCACACTCCATCCACCTTAATCATTAAGGAGGTTCTTCTTGCCTCTACCGTACCATGTCTATAAAAACCATAAAGTAGAAATCTTTAATTACTTGGAAAGGTCAGGCTTCAAATTGTATATTTAATCTGGATTTAAAGAAGTGTGTTCTATGGAGACTTATGCTGTGGTGTCCACATACCTGCTGCTTCCATTTGTCAAGACACACACGGGCACTCCCAGACACACACAGGCACTCCCAGACACACATGGGCACTCCCAGACGCACACGGGCACTCCCAGACACACACATGGGCACTCCCAGACACACACGGGCACTCCCAGACACACACGGGCACTCCCAGACACAGATGCGGAAATGAGCCAACCATGCTCAGCACTGGCTACCTTTCTGTCCGAACACAGGTGATTCTTCCCCAGGACACAGCGATAGCAGCAGATAAAGGAGGCTCTGTTCACCTGCCTTGATTACTAACTTGGAAAGTGGGGTACTCTGAGATGGACATTTCTGGGGATACTGACCTACCTGCCTTTTTTCCTTCTCCTTCCTTCTTTCCTTCCTTCCTTCCTCCCGACATTCTTCCCTTCCTTCCTTCCTTCCTTCAGCCCTTCCTCCTTTCAGTTTCAGATAAAAGTCTGTTACGCAGTTGCAGGAGGTAAATGAGGACATGGGGCAACAGCAGGGGTGCCACCGGGGAGGCTGTCGGCGGCCAGAGAGCGGCAGGCAGGGTTGGGAGACTGGACCCATATGGGGCGTGACTACCTCTGTCAATGTATCTTCATTTACGTCAATATAACAGGAGCCAGCGCTTGGACTGGTGGACAAGACTATGGATAAGAAGGTATGGAAAAGATATGGAAAAGAAGGATGCTATAATGAACCCTATAGTGTCGCATTCAAATTAGAGTGATGGGCGTACTCTCAGGGCCCTCGTAAGGTAAATAGCTCGATAGATGGATGATGGATAGATTGTACATACATACATACAGAGATAATGGATGCGTAGGTAGATACATAGATACATAGACACAGGAAGAAATAGAAATGTGGGTATGTATACACCTGTATTTTACATATATACTTTCATACTTACAGACATGCATTTATTTTCTAGCTTTAAGGACCTAGGGGCAACATTCTGCCCTAGCAATGATTATGCTTACCAGCTAGTTCTTGGTTTTTAAATAAGATTCTCCCCTGAAAGAATGAAGTTTCTTTGGAGAAATGGCTGAGCAGGGAAAAGAACAAGATGAGCTTGGAATCAATTATTGTGCCAGAAGGAAAGATCTTGCCCAAATAATGATCAGAATATGTAAAAGGGACATAGGAGTGAGCTTGAAAGTGTTACTACTGACCCAAACTGGAATCATGGAAAAGACAAAATTAAGAGTAAATGGATGACATCCCATTGGATAAAATAGTTATCTAAGTGACTATGTGGATAAATAAATGAATAAATGGGGAGAATAGAAACACCTCTTCTAATACTAAAAAACCAACCAATAAATGTGGTATCACAATGATGTAATTAGAAAATCACCATGTGGCAACCATCACAGTAGGAACCATCATTGGGTACTAAAGCTAGGGCAGGAACGAGGATCACACCCTCAAAGGAGCTCTCCAGAAATGCTGGGTAATTACAATGGAGGACATAAATGATGTTCTAGAGGGGGAGTTCGGCATGGGTGAATCAGCAGCAATGGGATGCGCTCGCACCCCACGCCGCCGGGTTAGATGCAGGGAGAACACAGACATCACTTCTGTGACCTTCCAGCCCAAGGTGCATGGCCTGGGTCTCATTGTGAAGAAACATCAGGCGAATCCAGAGTGAGGGGTGACCTACAAAAATAGCCAGCTGATAATCTTCAAAAGTATCCAGGTCGTGAAAGCCGAGGAAACTGTTGCCTATCGTAGGACCCTAGAGAGACAGACACCTGGGTGCAACCTGTGAGCCTGCATTGGGCATTGTTGGGGCTGCTGGTGACGTTTGAAAGTGTCCCTGGGCAATGGGTACATGGACATTCTTTATACCACTCCTGGGACTTTTGTCTAAGTCTGAGAGTGTTTCAAACTAATAACCAGTTCTTGTGACGCCAGGTGAGCAGCCTATGAAGAACAGCAAGAATTCTCCCTACATTTGCTCCCACTCCCAGTACACTTGGTTCTGCTATAACGATTCCACAGAAATATTCTGTTGAAAGATAAGATATTATGGAGGGTACTCAGAGTTGGTGGATTGATTTCTAGACCAGAAGTTCTTCCTGTTCACTAACAAAAAGGAGCTGAGAGAGCTAAAAGCAATAAGCACATGATTTTTGCTTTGCTGGTGACTTCTCATTCATTACTGGGCACAAAGGAAGGCACTCTCCTTCTCAACAAACATCAATGGCTCCCATTTGCCTACAGAATACAGTCCAAACGGTCTACCCAGAATTTGAGGCAATTACGTGACTCCTGACCTCCCAATCACAGGTTACACTCCTTTTAGAGCCACTCAATTTCCGACCATGCCATGTGATATTCATATAAACTTCTACTTACCCGGTGCCTTCATGAGGCTTCTGCAGTCTTGTGTCTCCTCCCCAGTCGGCCACTATTACTCTCTTCTCTGAATTCCCAGCCCAGTGCTTGCATTTCTGTTACAGCATTTAGTTGGGTCTGTCTGCTCACATAGCTAGCTGCTTACTGGTCTGTTCACACACACCAGAGTATAGGCCACTGAAAGATTTCTTTAATGAATAATTCCATGGGCCAAGGTCCTTGCAAAGGGAAGCTACTAGATAAGCAAAGACATTCAGTAGGAATTTATTGAGTCTTTACTATATCCTGAGACACACTCATTACAGTTTTCAGAACACAGTAATCAATTCCTACTCATTTTATCCTTCCATATCTAATAGCTTCCATATAAAAGAACCTTGGTCAAACACTCAAGGAATTGTTGACCTCTGAAACAGGGAGATTTTTTTAAATACACACACACATTGGATGAGAGCCACACAAATTGCATCAGTGAACTTTTATTATTATTATTATTATTATTATTATTATTATTATTATTAAAGAGTTTATTTTTTAGGCAGTTTTAGGATCACAGCAAAATTGGGAGGAAGGAATAGAAATTTCCCATAGACCCCTTGCCCCCACACATGCACAGCCTCCCCACTACCAACATCCCCACCAGAGTGATCCATCTGTTACAGCTGATGAACCTACATGGACCCACTATCTCCCAAAGCCCACAGTTTACCTTAGGGCTCACTCTTGGTGATGTACATCCTACAGGTTTGGACAAATATATAATGACATGCATCCGCCATGATGGTATCACACAGAGAAGTTTCATTGCCCTAAAAATACTCTGTGCTCCACCTGTTCATCTCCCCTACCCCCAAACCCTGACAACCACTGACCCTTTTACTACTGTCTCCCTAGTTTTGCCTCCATAGACTGTCATAGAGCTGAATCATACAAGTCTACCCATAGGTGAACTTTCCACTTGAGTAGACCAATAGAATGTCAGATGATTAATAACAGTCATCACTTGTTTCAGTGTTTATGGGGCACAAAATACTAAAGAAATTGTTCATTTCCATATACTCGAATATAGTAATTTCTGTGTACTTTCCAGGCTTATTATTAGGAACAAGGAAAGAGAGAAGCAAGAAAGGTGAACTTGGCATTCTATCCATCCTGAATCACAGATCCCTCCTGACCTCACTAAGACATCCTCTTTGGTTTCAATTCAATAAGTCAGTGTTTAAAATAGAGCAGGATCTCACTTCTATGAGGAACTTAAAAGGGTTAAACTCAGAAGCAGAGCAGAACCCTGTTTGCTAGGGGCTGACCAGGAGGGGAAGTAAGGAAGTGTTTGTCTAAGGTTACAAAGTTTCAGTTCTTTGAGATGAATCTGCTAAACAGCATAATGCTTATGGTAATGGTACTGTGTTGTGTACTTAAAATTTGCTAAGAGGGTAGATCTTATGTTAAATCTTCTTATCGTAAAAAAAATTAAAATAGAGACAAAGGAAATTTTCTGGAGGTGATAGATAGGTTTATGGCATTGACGGGGTAGTGGTGGTTTCACACGTGTGTTGTTACTTCCAAACTTGCACATTAAATATGTACATCTTTTTATGTCAGTCATACCACCATAAAATGTTTTTTTAGTGTATCAAGGGCACAATGTTCAAAATAACTCACTCGAAGTGTGTCTACAAATACTTCAGTTGCTGATGGAGGGATAAAGAAATCCAAAGAAAGTATTTGGGGTTTTTTCCCCTTTTTTTATTTGAAAACAATACAGTACCATGGGATATTTCAGGTAAAAACATCCTGGAAATACAGAACCCGCTCACACAGACACAAACACATTTTTTTCCGTGCAAGTGGACTACATGCCTACTCCCCTTATTCCAGACTGCATGAGAAGAGGAGTCTTACAGGTTGTAAAAGCCTTCTCCTCGGGGTTCCTGCCGGGATTGCCTGAATTTGCCTTTTCGGGACCTAAACATCATCGACCGTAAAACAAAACCCATACAGCTGGCCCCTAACCCCACCCTCTAATGAATGGCATTAAAATTAAAAAAAAAAAAAATTAAAAGAGAATTTTTGGAGGATTTGTTTGAGGTTGAGATAGAATTTACATCAGCATTATCTATGCAAAATGGGTTTTCTGTGTAAATGAGTCACCTAAATAGTATTTATGTTAAAGGGAGTTTCGCGAAGGTAAAAAAAAATCTTCAAGCATTCAGAAACACATAGTCTTCATACGCTGTATTCGGCTATTGCATTGTAAGGGAAAGCCAGCAGAAGAGTTCTGGCAGCGTCTCAGCCATGCCAGGGGGAGCCTCACTGGCCCGCCCGCCGAGATGCTCAACTGCAGGTGCCAAACCTGTCTTCTCTCTACGACCTTGCTGGCGTGCGAGTGGTCGGCCGACCAGCAGCATCTGCATCTCGGGGAGCCCCAGAACCTACTCCGGATGCACGAATCGGGTAATTGATGAGCGAGCGACCGGGTAGTTACTGAGCACAGGGAAGTTTGAGAAACACGGCTCTGTCCTGCTTGAGGGTTTGCTCTACTCATTTTTAAATAAGAAAAGTGTGTGGTTCACATATGATTTACAGCATTCTTCTCAGGACCACCGAATACCGACAGAAGAGCAGGAAATCTCACTGTTCCATTCACAGATACTTTTGGACTGATTAGGGGGTCATTGAACTCTTTCCACAAATGCACTTGAGATCTGTTGGATATGGGAGAGAGTCCGGCTCCCAGCTTACCTCCGCTCCTCTCCCCGTGTTCTTTAGTGGAGCGCAGTTGGCACGGTGTGGGCAGACGGGTCGGGATGGCCACACCGACCAGCGGGCAGCAACTCGCACTGCACCCCAATTCAGCCTCCTTCAGTGGTCGACATCCTGGGGGAGTCTCGACACAGAGGCACTGAGACAGAATCACACTGGTCCCATAGCAACCCGTATCTAAAACTACAGTCTTCATACTTGACGCACTACCAGCTTACTCCCAACTCAGCCTGAAAGTGAGTCTTCAGCATGATTCCTCAAGTAGCATCTCCAGATTTTTATGCAGGGAATGAGAGAGAATTTCTTTCCTTCCTACAAATATCACGAAAAATTACAACACAAAGAGGCCCTCTCCCATCCCAGAGATCTAATTATAACTGTTTTTTTTTTTTTATTCACAGTGCACTTGCTCTGAAATAATGAGCTTTTCAATACAAAGAGCCCCAAAATGGTGGCTGATGAATTAATTCCCTAGAGGAGCATATTCAAAAAGACAGAAGAGAAGTGGGAGTGAGTAGGACACCAGTCCCCGAGGCTCCGAGAAGTCTGTGTCATCCATTGCTAAGAACCACGGGGACAGATTGCTTTGAAAACTACTAATGACATTTCTGTTTCTTTATCACGGGTGAACCTGATGTGCCCACAACTGGACCTAAATGGAACACCAGGCGGGGGTGGCCCTTGTTACACTGTGATGTTGTTGGCTCCAGGCTTGGTAGCACGAGCATCCAGACCATTTCCAGCCCAAATGCTCCCAGAGTAAAGAGAAAGGCCCTGGTATCATCTGAATGTGTAAAAGAGGGTCCCGGCGTCAGCTAACCACGACCTTGAGGCTTGTCCGTGTGGCCCCCTGTGTTGGGTGTTCTTGCGGTTTCCAGAGATAAGAGTTGAGGAACATCGTGGACAAAGGGAAGGACTTTCTACTTTCACCAACACCTATACTTAGAACCCCGGCGAAGACTCAAACTGTGTCTCATGATGATAGATCCCCAGTTCCAGCCAGCGCTGGATTTCCCCATATTTAGCTGCTATGCCTTTTGAGTTTATTTTATTATTTTTTCCTTTCTTTAATCTTTTTATTTAAATTCAACTTAGTTAACCAACAGTGTATTATTAGTTTCAGGGGTAGAATTTAGTGATTCATCAGTTGCATGTAACACCCAGTGCTCATTCCATCACGTGCCCTCCTGAATGCCCGTCCCCCAGGGACCCCATCCCCCCACCTGCCTCCCTTCTACTTTATTAATTTATTTTTTTTAATTGCCTCCCTCTGACTTGGGATGGGGTCGCTTCTCCAAACCTCTGTTGATTGGTGAAGATACTGAACTCAGGGGCAAAGAGCACCCCCAAATGCTCTGCCTTGCAGTGCTGCTCCTGGCCCTCCCTTCAAGCATCAGCCACAGTTTGGGTACAGATACGGTCAGATGGACCACACAGGGCCCTTCCCTGAGACCTCTTCTCCCTCCAAGTCTGGCTGCACTTGCTACGTAAGACTCGGGTTTCCGAAATTGTGTTTTTTCCACCAGCTTCTTGTGTGTTTGTGTGTTTCCCGGAATTCAAAACACACACGAGTTTCCAGGGGTTGCGTCTGGGAGTTGGCAGGCAGGAGCGGCCTTTCAGGCAGGTCGGGAGGCATCGAGGGCACAGAATTGTCGGCAGGGCCCTAGGTGCCCCCGACTCTGAGATTCATTGCCAGCTGCAGGCTGGAGCCCTCGGTTGGCACGTGGCCATCTCCGAGCTGCAGGTGCAGGCGAGGCTCAGCTAACGTGGGCTGCAGTCATCAGTCCAGGTCTCTGGGGACCAGGGACGGGGCTGGGAGGGGAGGGCAGGGGCCAGGAGGGTGTGGTTGTCACCCGAGGGAAGGACTCACACCTCCACCTGACACCCTGGTTGAGGTATCAGGTAACCACGGCAGCTGTCCAGGGGCGGCAGAGACAGAACGCAGCGCACCTGTTTGCAACACACTCCATTATCATCAATACCGTGTCGTCACTACGGGCAGCGCACTCATAAAATACAGCTGCACGGGGGGAACGCTCCGTCGGCGGATATGGGGAGTTTGACATCATTTGGGGCCATTAGACGCCCGTGGCCAACCCAGGGGCCTCCCCGAGAAAGTTCCTGATTCTCTCATGTGATCAGAATCATTAGTTGTTTCTGAGCTCATTTTATCTGACGATATTTTTTTCTAATCCCATTGTTCCCCACGGTTGCTTTGAAGGTTGTTCCCATTTGTTGCCTGGTTGGCTAGATGGCTTTGCATTTACTTAATGTTCTGTCTCTCTGCCTGCCTCTCCTCTGCGAGGAGACAGTCGCGGCTGTGGGCAGCCGGACGAGGTGCCGATAAGGTGTGCCGTTGAGAAATGGTTTTCGGGGTTCTGACACCGCACTGCTCCTTCTGGGCACATGGCCGCTGTGCCCGCACGCCCTCAGACGACACCGGGGGCCTGCGGTGCCGGCCAGCCACTGCAGTCCTCTCACATTTGTCAACCCGAGTGCCGGAAGCCCTCCATGGGGCAGCTCCAGGATCAATGGCCAAAGTTGCTCCTCTTCCAGAATTTCTGTGAGTCTGCCTGATGCAAAGATAGACAAGGGGAAACGACACACACAGCGATTCTCAGAAAGGCAAACAGCCACTTAGCAATGCTGCTCAGGAGTTGGGCCGGAGGGAGCCCCTGGGGCTGGGGAGGGGGCTCCTCGGCGCCCCTCCTGGTCACGCCAGCTCCCAGCGCACCTCTGCCAGTGGGGTGTGCACCTGCCACACAGACCGACCCAACCCAGGGGGCAGGGACTCTCCTCGGGGAAAGCGCATCATCCCAGGATGCCTCCCTCCCTCCCCCTGTCCCCTCCGGTGGCCTGGGGTCCACGGGTGCGGGCAGGATGAGGAACAGAGCCAGCCTGGAGTGGGGTGAGGCTCCCAGGTCCCTGGCATTCAGGTGTCCCCCCACCGACCTTCCACCTCGGGCAGCAAGCACGCGGCTCGTCCTTGGAAGAGGCAAAGACACATTGGCTGAAGCCAAAGCCCAAGCATCGGTGGTGGGAGAGATGTTTTCCTCCCAGAGAAAACTAGACCTCGCTGACAAATTGTTTAAGTGATTGATTTTAACTTTCCCCCTCTTTGCAGCAAGAGGGCAGGTCTGCGAAGTTTCCAGTCAAAATGGCTCATGAATGGGTAATCACAACAATGCTAACAGTCTTTTGATTTCCTGACAGATCTGTGGTACTCGTGAATTTTGCATGATTGATGGCTGTTGACTGACAATGGGTTTTATGGAATAATGAGTAGAGTCCCAGACGGCAAAGGGCTGAACGCACAAATGAAACACCCTACCCAAGAGGTGTACACAAGTCATGATTAAAGAGCCTCGCTTTCAAAACTCCTCCAAACAGACCCAACCACAACAAGGCAGCTCCATCAGCCACGGAGCCGCACAGGACCAATCTCCTTCTCCCGGTTCCCCTTGCCATGGCCCTCTGTGCAAGCCCACGGCGTGCCCGAGCCTCAGGCAGGAGCACTGTGGCCTCGTCCACGGCCACTTCTCCACAGGAAGGCTGTAATCGCGGTAAGTGACCACAGTGATGTCCAGGAAGCCCAACATGCGTTCAAAGCACATTGAATTATGTGCTTAGGAAAATATTCGGGTCCGTTAATAACCTCAGTGAAAACTACAGCCCTGTGTACTGCTAAGACCCCACAGTTCGCGGGAGATGAAAAGCAAGCCCTGTGAAGCCGGGCCTGACTTCTGACACATCCTGCAGAACAGAGAAGCAGCTCAGAGTCTGCAGTTTGGGATGCAAGGTCACTTGTAAGTCAAACTTGATTTCATTGACACAGGAGGTTAGTTCCGTCCTATTTTGGAACCTAGTTGAGC
This sequence comes from Phoca vitulina, assembly GCF_004348235.1. Classification (NCBI taxonomy): domain Eukaryota; kingdom Metazoa; phylum Chordata; class Mammalia; order Carnivora; family Phocidae; genus Phoca; species Phoca vitulina. Next base: position 3,665,337 of record NW_022589730.1, read on the forward strand.
TTGGCCCAGGTAAGGGGATGGTGGGAGGTGGCTGGCCCGGAACTGAGCTCCCTCCCAGGAGCCTGGAGCAGGTTTTCAGGGAGCAGTTCAGGTGCAGGAGCTGTGAGTCCGCTCTGTTTGTGGGTGGGGGGGGGTTGGGGTAAGTTCATGCCTCCCTACAGCGGGGTGAGGAAGAGACGACTGTTCTCAGATGCGGAGAAGGCATGTAGCAGAGCACCAGAGAACCTGAGCAGGGCACCCTTACAGGGAATCCCACAGAAAGCAGAGTTCTGGGATGCGAACAGGCAGGACACCTCTATAGCAATAACGCCGTGAGCCAGGAGAGCGTGCGCTGCGCTTTGAACGTGGCAGACGTGTGCAAAGTGTTTCAAACACACACTCAACAGTCATCCAAGTGGCCTTCACACCGTTATTATTACCATCCTCATTAGCACCTAAGGATGGGTCTTAGGGGTGTAGAGCTATTGGCCCAAGGCTCAGACCCAGGCCTGTCTGAATCCAGGACCAAAGCCAGTAATGTCCCCCAAGACGGGCCCCTCAGAGCTGAGTAGAGGAGCGAGGAGCATGCGGGGCCTCAGGGCAGTGGCACTCACAGCAGGCTGGGCCCTACCCTGGCGCCCGCCAACAGGGCGGGGGAGCGGCCTCCAAGGCTGGGACAAAAGGACCACTGGATGTGGGGAGTAGGGCCTCATCCCCAGTTAGCCAAACAGTCCAGGACTGAGGCAGAGATCCCCAGGCCTAAGGAGCCTGGACAGGGTCAGAGCGGAGCCAGGCCAGAGCAGGGCTGGGCCGAGCCCCCCCCACACCCCCGCAGGGCAAGCACATCCGTGCCTGGGCAGGGCCTTACTCCAGTTGGATGGTTTGTAACAACTCTGCAAGTCGTCATCCTAAAAGCTGTACATGTAATAAAAACGTATGCAAAGCGAGTCTTAAGAATATTTGCCATCTCTAACGACTGGTTACTAAAAATGAATTTTGAGAGCATTTTGACTGTCGTACTGTGAAGGAAGAGCATGATATCTCTCCAGCAGAGGCCCGCTGGGGGACATGCTGCATTCATGCGCCAGGCAGGTTCACGCACACCTGCCCGTGATGGCTGCAGCAGACGTCCAAGGGCTGGGGGAGCCCGGGAGCCCTGGGGAGGCCGGCTCACTGGCCGCCACGCTCAGTGTGCTCACCTGGGAGCTGGGGAGAGGCGCCAGGCCGGGTCCTACGTGCTCGTGGGTACCTGCCCTGGGCCTGTCATTGTCGGTCTAAGTTTCTGCTGCAGAGTGGAGAGTCTCCTTAGCACAGTCACACCCCCAGAGACTCTCTTCGCGATCGCAGCTTCTCATGGTTCCCGCTCTGGCTTCGCCCGGGGAGTGTGTCTTTCTGGCTCCGAGAGGCTTTGCTGCACACTGTCACGGAGGGTCTGCAAGGAGCCTGGTGTCACCACCGCTCCAGAGCCTGCTTGCAAAGCGGGGCTCACGCAGTCGTTCACCCTGACTTCCTCGTGCAGGTGTTGGGGCACAGGGCGGAGGAACGCATCACGGATCCTCAAAAGCTTCGGACGTTGCTTTCCCAGTCCGGGGCTGGAGCCACGACTTCTGCGGCGGGAAGCACCGCTACTTTGAGATCTCACGTCCCTTCCGGAAGTCTCTGTGAATGGCACTCTGCTCAAAGGATCTCCCTGCCGGGACGATCCGAACCCTGGGGGCAAAACGGAAAGCTCCGACCAGCAGGCTGGGAGAGCCCCAAAATGCCAAAGCCCCTCTGGAGACAGTGTGGCCACAGCGGGAGGTGGGCGCCGCTCCGAGGGGCGTCAGTCACACTGGGCTGGGGAGCAGCAGGGCATGGGAGGAGTAGGAGCCGAGCACAGAGCGCGGGCTGCGCCCTGCCAGGTCCTGCCCCCCTGCAGCACGGGCAAGGGGCCTACCTCGGAGAACTCAGTCTCCCCACCCGTGAAGTGGGAGGAGGGAGATGCCCCACCACCCAGGCTTGGAGAGCTAATGAAAGCTCCTCATCTGAGCGACTTAGGTCCCTATTTCCAGAACAGAGGAGGGCATCAGCACCCCCACACCAGAACCTGGCATGGTCACATCGCTACATCAGTGTTTCCCAAACTGTGTCCTGTGGAACACCAGAGCCATGGGGCATCAGGAGATGTTGTGCAAAAAAACGGGTTTTGCCCGGCTACTTTCAGAACTTGCTCAGGAAATCAAAGTTGGACAGAGCTCTTTGCTTCGGGTCTTCTCAGAGCCTTTAACCTGTCTCCCCACCATGGCCCCAGCCCCGCCTGGCCGTCTCACCCCCACCCCTGCATTATCGCAGCCACCCCCACCGGGCCTCCCCGTGCCCGCGTGGCCCCATAGTCAGGTCACAGGACTGCGCTGTTCAGAAGCTCCAGAGGCCCCTCGACTCACCGAGGAAGGCAGCGGGCTCACAGGGCCTTCCCCACCAGGATGTGCCCCTTTCCTCCTGATCTCACCTCCTGTTCCCTTCCACGGGCACAGCCCAGTCCAGGGCTCAGCTCTAGCCACCTGTCTGGGCTGCCCTCCTCAGGGCTCTGTGGGGCAGTCTCCCTCTCCTCGTCCCTGTGTTAATCCAGCGTCCTCTTCCCACATAGACGGTCTCCCACCCTCCTCCAGACGGCAGCCTGCCCCGCTCCTCCCTGCACCGAGGAGCACCTGACCCTGCTCCCCTTTGGGTTCAGCGTACATGCCACCTTCTCATAGTCTTGTATGCTGTCTACTGTTGCCTCTCTACCATCCAGCTACCCCAAATACCATCTCCTTGAGAGCAGGCATCTCTGCCCAGTGCGGTGTTCAGGATATATGGAGTTACTCAACAAACTTATGCTGAATGAATAAATGAACTTCCACTAAAAGTATTTAACATGTAGCATTTCTCCCCAAGTTATCAGAAATTTCATGTTTTCATTCAGCAACTGTTCATTGGGTGACAGCCATGTGTCCCGAAGCGTTTCAGGATACAGAAAATGGAATTGTCTCTCACAGAGCACCATAAGCAGCTTTGTAAGAAGTGTCACTGCAGAAACATTTCTGTTATAAGGAGGAGGATCGGTCCAGCCAGTTGTCTGATGGCCTTCCTCTCTGGGGCCAGGATGGAGACAGAGGGGTGAGCAGATTCTAGAAGCTTCCACAGGGCCATGGGTGAATGCCTCATCCAAAGTCTTAGGATGTGAAACTACAGGTCCCAGAGGAGTCCTGAAGCAGGACACCAGTGAACGACCAGCACAGAAGGAGAACAGGCCCCAAGATCTAAGACAAAGTCAAAACAGAGGCCAGGAAGGCACGTGGGTGAGGACGTGTCAGGAGAGCACGGGGAGAACATACAACAGGACCCTAATACAATGCAGCAACAAAGGCAAAGGGGGAACATAGAATAAGACACTCAGAACAGATGCAGTGTAGAAACCAGGACCAAAGGGAGAACAATGGGGCAGGTGAGCAAATGCAGTCTTTGAAGGGCAAGACATTTTTCCTGTTGAACAAGGAGCACCAGTTGGTAGAGAAGTCCTGAGCACACGCAGTGGTTTCCTAATAGAGACGTTCGAGAGTTAATGAGAGAGCCAGTCTGAAACGTTTCCATCTTGAGGGTGGGAGTCATGCCTTTGTTATGTGCAGAACAATATTTAATCAATATTTATTCCAGCATTATTAGCTGTAAGCACAGTAATAGGAAAACAGTGTCATGTAAATTTAAAGTCTTATTATAGCTAGCAAATTGGATGCATAAGCTGATTAATTTGAGATCTGTTTGGATATCCTTTGGATTATATTGCCAAGTTCCTGGATATTCAGTTTGAACTGGTGACTTTCAAAATTGATGCTGAGGGCAAGAGACAGTGCTAATTAGTGCATGAGCTCTTCACATCTGAAAATCTGGGAATGAGTCCTTCTTGGGTCAAAAGTGAAAATGAGCTTGGTTCTCTCACTCTGATCCCTGTTGACATTGTCGTCATCACAAAACTATCGTATCATTTGGCGTAGCCCCCGGGCTGTGTCAGGAGCACCTCAGACCCAGCGCTGCGGGGCGTGGTGGCAGGTAGGGGAGAGTCCAGACTGCAGACTCCACATTACAGAAATGACACAGGCCAGTGGCTTTAGCCCTTTGGTTTCGTATGCAATAAATTCATATGGGCTGATTTTTAAAGGGGGGGGAGAAAAGATAGGAATTAATGATGCATATCCAATCTAAAAGATAGTGTTATCCACTTTATTTCACTACTTGTGTTTCATTTCATTGATTGTGCCCTATAATCTTAAGTCACATAAGCATATAAAATGATGCAATATAGCAGAACATGAGCCTTGACACAATAAAGTGCCTCGCGGCCCAGCCTGTCCCCTCCAAGCTGGCCTGCATGCTCCCCCGAGCGCAGGCGTGATTGAAAGCCCGGGCACCATTGCCCATCCCCGCGGTCAGGCGCCAGCTTCCCGAGAGCAGAACTCGGTGCCCAGAGGGGGGCGGGGGGCTCAGGACAGGACTCGGACTGGTCAGAAGGAAAGGCCACGGGTTCTCTCATTCATACACTCACTCATCCATCACACGTGTCAAGGTTGCCCTGGGAAATCAGCAGAACTCGGGGATGCCGAGCTGTGGGCTACAATCAATGCAAATAGACCAAGGTCTGAAGTGAATCCAAGGGACTAGGGAGGTGACTCCACAAAAAGACGGAGACGTGCTTGACCCCAGGGGTGACAGGAAGCACACAAGCCCCTTCCAAGGTGCTCCAGGTCTGACCTCGAACAGCCATCGGGGCTCTCGGACAAGCCACGAGGGACCTCGCAGCACGTCGCTGCCGTCACCGGCGGTGTCTTTGGCTCGCGGCACTGTGACACGTGGCGCAATTCAGTGACAGGGGTTTGGGCCTGGATCGAGCCGAAAGGCAGAACCAGAAATGTGAGCATTCGCTCCTTTATATTTTCTGACTTCATGGAAAATTTCCAGCCATCAGAGAGCCAAGAGGAGTGAGACTAGGGTTCCAGACGAACCCCCACGGTTTAAGCGCAGGGTGTGGGGACGAGAGGCCAGTGTGCCGACCCCGAGCCGACAAGCAGCCCCAGCGCTCCGGGTACGTGGGGCAAGGGCCTGGCGGGGGGCCGGCGCGAACTCTAGGGCTCACTCCGCGTGCGGTAGTCCTTCTGTTTGGTTCCTTCAAGGGTTTTTTTTGTGGGGTCCGACACCCGGGTCCCACGGTGCAGCAGTGAATGCCTTCCACCGCGCAGGGGACAGTCGCCAGGCCCCCGCTTCAAGGCCCCAGGGCCCTGGCAATTCCCTCCCGCGCTTGTTGTAACCGAGCGAGTTTGGGCTCCGTGACCCGTCTGCCGCCAGCCGTCAGGCAGAAGCCTGCGGGCGGCCCCTCCCACCCTACCCTGCAAAGCATCGACGTCCCTGAGAGTTATCAATTGGCTTTCTGGGACACCTAATGACTTCATCAATAACGTTTCCCAGTTCCGAAGGTCACCGGAGAAAGGAAGGCTGTGGGAAGAGCCCCGGCCCAGGAGGGGCTGCATGGGCTCATACAAAGGGTCACCACTCCGCTCCTGGCCTCGTTAATTGGCACTTTGGGATCAGTATTAATTGAGCTGCAACAGGAAGATGAGTGGTTGACGGTAGGAGCCCAGGACGCACCGTGCTGTCTGCTGGATGTGTATGGCCACCGCTAACATCCTCAGAGCAATAATTCCATTTTATGTCTTTCACATTTAATAGCAAATTCGCCATTTAATCTTTAAGACAGAAGTTACTTATTCTCAATCTACCTCTCCTCGCACTGCTATAATCTCATGCCACTCACACTGGCCGGTGGCATGAAGCCCATCACACTCCCAAATCAGGCCCATTTTTTCATTAGCTCATATCCTTCCTGAGGTGGCTCCTTTCCAGATGGCTGATCAGCAATCAACACTAGTTTGTTTCAATCAGAACAGCACCCGTAACTTCTCATTTAAAAACTGCTCCTCTCGAAGCACATTAGTGGGAGGCAGAGCAGGGGCCCTGGTGATTGTAACAATGGGTTGGGTTTTTTTTTTCTCTCTCTCTTAAGAAAAAAATGTAACTGAAATCCAAAGAAAAAAGAAAAGAAAAATTGCATACATTTGCATACCACCCCATGGATCTCAATGCAGATTTAGGTCTCTCCTAATTGCTCCTGCATGAGCATCCCCTTTGAGTTAGGAAGGGAATTAATAAATCCTATTTTCAATCTTGGAACTGGAAGCAAGGGGGGATGTCCCTTATCTTGACCCACAGACCCAGGAACTGTTTGCCTGGTTCAAAACATGCCCATCATTCTTCGCAAACATCTAAATTTTAGACCTTAATTTCATTAACTTTTTTTTTTAAGATTTTATTTATTTATTCATAAGAGACAGAGAGAGAGAGAGGCAGAGGGAGAAGCAGGCTCCCCGCTGAGCAGGGAGCCCGATGCAGGACTCAATCCCAGGACCCTGGGATCATGAGCTGAGCCGAAGGCAGACGCGTAACGTCTGAGCCACCCAGGAACCCTTTTTTTTTAGACCTTAATTTCATTAACTTTTACCTTTTGGGAGAGTTTTTGGTAAAAGAATAATCAAGGCTCTACCATCATTCATTCCTAGAGAGACAGAGGGAGAGTGTGGAATTCAGGAAAGGCCACCCAGCGAGGTGCTGGGAAATGCGGAGAAGCACATTCAGGAGCCCCTTCTCCACCCAGGCTGTCACTCTGACTCCCTCGATCCTTTGTGAGCCAGCCCGGGTCTCACCCGTGACCCTGCTACACCGAGGTTAAGCATGAACACTTTTCAAAGGCTAGTTCATCCACACTGGGAAATGCTGACTTCAATAACAGGAGACTTTAAAATGATTTTCTTATCTTGCTCATCCTTCCTGTATTTCACTTGGGGAAAGGCAACATGGCCACACACACACTCAGAAATCACATTTGTCATGAAGGGAAAGGGACAACTTAACATTCGATCCCTGGTGAGTAAATGCCATTGTTTATCAGGGAGGGTTATGAAAATTTATCAATGTGTTCACAAACTGTAGGCCACTGAAATTTAACTTTGGGGTCTTTGTTTATTCATTATTCATGAGCTGGAATTGGTAATGTTCCCTAATTCCATTCCTAAAAAATAAAGTCACAAATTGTTTTGAATATATAGTAACCGCCAGATCCCAGGAGATACACCGCTAAGTGACTATTGTTTCCTTCCAAGGAGGCATATTGGCATGTTTCAGCACTGTTGTCTTTGCTCAAAATATAATTGGAATTCTTATTTTGGAACTGCCCGTGTGAGAAAATCAAAGATGTGTAGAACCGTACAGTTGAAAATGGTCTCTTAGACGGAGTCGTCCAAACCTGGGGATGACAGAGCTTGATGTTGCCGCCGAGCTGGGTCAGGGTGAGCGCTGGCCAAAGGTAAGAGTGACATTGGCCCTAACTCCCCAGGTCTGGGGCAGGGGGGGGTTGGCAGAGCTTCTGACTGAGCACGGGAGACCGCCGGCAGGCCGGCCACAGAAGCATGGCCTCTCACTCTGCCCTTTGTTCTTTGGGGGCCACACTCTCAGTCCAGGAAGGGAATATGGCCAGACCACCTCCCCTGCTGGGACGAGAAAGGAAGGGACCTCTTCATGCACAGGTGACGTTCTCATGAGACTCTAAATTGAGCCCCCTTTTGACCAGTAATGTTGATGTCCAACCAGTTCGTCTGACAGCCACTGATTTTTAACCCTGCAATCAGTACTGTTTGTTTGTTTTTTTTTAATTTCCAAATTTGGAAACTTTGAAGGAAAAGAGAAAAAGAGTACTACCAATAAATATACACATTTTTGTGCTATGCACCGAATTAGGCTCTTTTAAACCATTAGAGGAGTTATAACGTTTTTCTTGTGTCTTACTGATATTATTGATCTTTCAGAAGAAATGTTTTATAAATAACTCCTCGGTCCCCTAGGCCCCAGCTTCACACAATCTAGCACTTTGGATATACCAGTGTGGAAGGCATCCATAAAATCGGAGAGAAACTGAGAACAGTCAAGAGAAGAGAATAAACCACAGCAATTTCAGCTGCCATAATCGCACTCTTGCTCATTTGCTGATGCAAAGCTGCCTAAACCCTTCCCTCAGCCATGTCCATTCAGGTCAGTGCTGAGGAGGTGGACAGTTGGCGTCAAGGTGGTGTGACTGGTGAGACACTGAGGGAATCAGCAGCGGGGCTTCAGCCAGAATCTCAGGTCTCCCACATCCCGATTCGGCGGCACATAGCTACTGCCCAGGACTGGTCCTGCTCGCATTTGTGCGAACCCATCCTTTGTGGGAAAAAACAAAAAAGGTTGAGGAAAAGAAGGAGAAAATGTGATAATAGCTTAGTCCTTCATCTTATTTAATAATTATCCATAGATGGTGCTTGGCTTTGTCACAAGTCAAAAGGAACCATCCTCCTTGGGGCATCCAAAGGGACTTCCACAGATTCTGAAGGCAGTTCCTCTAAGAGGATAAAGAATATTTCAGTTCAGATTCAGCACTATGTTGAAAACCCGCCAAGCAGAGAAATTCTTCCACTTGGGTGAGAAAATCAGAGCCTGCCCACAGTCTCCCAGTCCATAGGTGGCAGAGCCAGGATTGGGTCTCTTCTGGCAACGCAAGATCATCATACCTATCAAGGTGATTACTTTGGAAAGAACGACCTTTATTTGGGGATGTGGGTTCTGCTGTGGGCTAACCAGTCTATCACTTACATCCAAGGCAGAGGAAAATGTGATACAGAGAAAGACATGGCCTTCACTTTCCAGAAGCTGCCATGGTGTCCCACTTTGATGGTGGTCCCATTCCACATTGAGAAGATGAATGTCTATGAAATTACCTGCGGTCTGAGCACACAGCTGGAGGGCAGTCCACATTCCCACCCACACTAGATGCCTCATTTATTTATTCAATAAAAAATTAATTGGTTAGTACACCAAGTCAACCAAAAATAAGCACTACTTCCAAGAGGTATGCACAAAGCCCAGCAGGAGCAGAAAGGGGGTATAAACCGGATAGGGGATCAGAATGGACATCTCAGAGGAGCTCACACACCCGTCTGAAAGGAACCGGCAAGGTGCAGGAAGGGCTGGGGCATCCATGTGGGAGGGGATGCGTGTGGGAAGGAGGAGCTGCACAAGCACCCCGGGCTTGGGGATTACTAGAGGACAAGCACTTTGGTTTGGCTAAAGCAGAGCACAGCCCAGGTAGGGTGAGCTTCGGCCAAGGCGGAGCCAGGAAGGGCCAGCGGGCTCCCAGCAGCAGGGGTGGTGTGTGCCGAGCCATGGATCGGACTGCACCTGCAAGAGTGTTCCTGCTGCCTCTCCTTTGCTTCTGCTTGTCCTCCTGCCTGAAATGTTTCCTTTCTCCATGCCCCACCCCCCACATACACACCCACTCACCTCTCCCTCATCAGCTTTCAGGATTTACCCAACATCCTGATGCAACATCACCTGTTGTGAAACCTTTGAACTGACCTGGCCTCATTTCTCCCCTAAATGTACCATCGTGTCCTTACCCAGACATCCCTCAGCTGCATCAGTCCCATCTGGTAGACCATGACCAATGGCAGGACAGCAGTTCTCCCCTCCTCCTCCTCTTCTTCTGTCTCTCCTTTTTCTTCTTCTTTTTGGTTTAGCATGGTGCACACCATGAGTGAGTGGTAGCTAATAAATTTTTCATGAATGACTGAATGAATGAAATTTATCTTAATGCTATAAAGGAACAGTTGAAGACTTTTAGGGAGGGCGTAACAAGATCAGATTTGCCTCCTTCCCCCCAAATCTGGAGAAGAGGGGAGGTAGGCTCATTTATTTGTTCTTTCATTAATAAATTAATCCATTGAACAAGTATTTGTTGAGACTCTACTATATGCAGAGCTTGGTGCTCAGCATAGCGATACAGTGATAGGCAAAACAGAAATACTCCCTTCCCTGATGGGGTTCATTAGATAATCAGGGAAAGAAACATTAGACAAAGAATCACTCAAACATCCAAAAAATTATGTGGCTTCTGTCCATTTGGAAACAATAGATGAACGTGGACGAAGTATTTCTGAACAGTTCATTGAGTATCACCTATGTACTAAGGATTATATTGGACATGGGCACTTAGCTTTAGCAAAGCCCATTTTGACAACACATCACTGCCATAAACCCCACAGGATGGGGCCTGACAACTTGCTATATGCCGTGCTGTTTCCAAGACAGCAATGTTTCATGACAGGAAAAAATCTGGAAAATTTCCTGGTTATTCTCTACATTGACATGACTCCTGGGCTGGAAATCGTTAAGGACGAATTTTGGAACAAGGGTACGTCCAACATGCAAATGAAACGGGACCTTCCTCCTCTTCTGGATTGTGTGCAGTTCTGAAATTGGACATGGTCCCTCAGCATCTCAGACTTGGTATCTTTTCTCGGACTTTTCCTGAACAACGTACCCACAGACCAGTGTGAAAAGAATCACATGGCCATCAAAATTCATTAGGGATCATTTACTACCAAGAAATGTGAAACTTAGCCATTTGTCTGACCTCTGTTACAAGGCACTTGTGTGTGAGCAAAAGCAAGCATGGCCTAAGTAAGTGCACGAAGAAGAAACAGTGACAAGGATCCACGTGACAGTGCTTTTTACATCCACATGTAACTTTTTGCAAATACAATTCTTAATGAAACAACCCAGAAGTCCTTTAAAAGGAGTTCTGAAATGGAGTGTGATGCTTCCCAGGAGCAGAGGGGGGAGAATCTGAGGACCTGCTCCAAGTCTGGCCCTGACACCTCCTTGCAGTTTGACCTTGAGTAAATTGCCCCCTCCTCGTGTGCCTCCCTTTCACCCAATCCGTAAATCTGAGCTTGGCAATGACCCTTCCTTACCTCACGGGTAAGCTGTGAAAAGAAATGAGATAACACTTCTGAACTTACGGGAAACCTGGAGAGCACACAGAAAAGCATGACAAAAATGATTAAGAAGAAGCTGGGCTCGGGCGCCTGGGTGGCTCAGTTGGTTAAGCGACTGCCTTCGGCTCAGGTCATGATCCTGGAGTCCCGGGATCGAGTCCCGCATCGGGCTCCCTGCTCGACAGGGAGTCTGCTTCTCCCTCTGGCCCTCCTCCATCTCATGCTCTCTGTCTCTCATTCTCTCTCTCTCAAATAAATAAATAAAATCTTTAAAAAAAAAAAAAGAAGAAGCTGGGCTCCTTGAACAAAGGCTAAAAGACACTCAAGATAATTTAGACTAAAAAAAAAAAAAAAGAGAACACCAAGGAGTGACTTAATTGTTGTCTTCAATTTATAACGGTGTTTATGTGTGGATCTTGGTCTCTTTCTCTTTCTCTCGCATGCTCCTTCTTGCTGGCGTGCACTGTCCCCCTCTCCCAGCCCTAGCGAACAAGAGACACTGTCCTTACCTATCACTCAACCCCTCCCAACTCAACCAAACTATTAGCCTCATGACTCTGCTGGACCCTGAATCGAGGTTACCTACTGGAAAGTTGCCTTCTCTACCACCTTAAACTCCCTTCAACCTCTTGCACGTCTACTTACATTGATCTGAAAATCCCCAACCTTGTATCCAATTTCGAGGCTCCTGGGCCATCTGGAATTGCTAGAATAAAATACAGAATCATGTAAAGTTGTCAGACGACAAAATTCGTGTTAACCTAAAAACAAGCCTTATATGTTCCTCCTCACCCACTCCTGCAGTGGCTCCTTCAGCAATAGCCTGACTTGAGCCTGACTGAAAATATTCAGACTATTAAGGCCACTGATACAGAGAAAGGAATCCAGAGAGAGGAATCCAGAGAGCGGGAAAATAATGTGAAATGCTACCATAGCCATCACGTGACCAACTCATCCTAAAACAAGGTGAGGATGAAAGACGCTGAACCCAGAGCGTCCGACAAAACATTATAATTTAGATCCAACCCTCTGAACTCTGGTGGTCTCAGAGTGCTCTGGCAATGTGGACTTACCTAAAATCAACTTGGAAGGTGCATATGCATTGAAATGGTACCAACACTCATTCTAGAAACATCCATGAGGGCTTCAAAGTGATGAGGGGACTGGAGGACCCAGAGAAGACTGCCATCAATGAAAGAGATGAAAGAAAATGTAGAAACTCTACTAGAAATGCAAGAATTCAGTTCAGTCTCCAATTGTTTAAGGAATGCGATAGTGAAGAAATTGACCTACTTGCAATAAGCAAATAAAAAATATTCGTCTTCCCTATCACTCACGTCAACTGGAGCCGTCAATAGACAGATAGACAAAGAGGAAGATCAGGCTGCCTCGCATTCCTCATACTGAGAACCACTGGTCACACTGGAGGGGCTTCCACCTCTTTATTATCTGAGAGTTGCCAGCCAAGCAGAGCAAGCCATTATTCCTGTCATTCGTCAGTCATCAATAATTATTAGAAGCCCAGTGAAAGCTGACTGGCACCTGACTTGACATCGAAACTTGGCCCTCCACTGCTTATTCATCAGTGATGTCAAGGATGGAACATGGCAGTTTTAGCAGGAGGGAACTAGTGAGTGGGGCCTTTGATTTGGAATCATAAATCCAGGGCCTTCAAACCACCACCTCTGCACACAGTTAATCCATGTTTCTCAAACTTCGGTGTGTTCAGGAATGACAGTCCCTTTTTGAAATGCATGTTCCTGGCCTCCACTTCCAGACCTACTGAACATCACTCTGAATTATTAACCAGCACCCAGAAGCACTGCAGCGAGCACTCATTCTGCTGGTGCATCCTTCTCCCTCAGGGATGTGCCCAAGGCGTACAGACAGGGAAAACCCAGAGACTGGTTCAGTTATCACAAGCCAAAATACTCCATTTTTCTAAGAAATATGCTGCCGCAGTGTTTCATTGAATCCTAGAGATGCCTGCATCCTCCAGTCCCCTCATCACTTTGAAGCCCTCATGGATGTTTCTAGAATGAGTGTTGGTACCATTTCAATGCATATGCACCTTCCAAGTTGATTTTAGGTAAGTCCACATTGCCAGAGCACTCTGAGACCACCAGATAGAAGCTGATGGAGAGCGATGGCCGCCTTGCCCCTCTACACACATTCATTTTCCTTCCGTCATAAGGAAGCATGGCCATCAACTCTGAGGTGAAGCCAGAAGAATGTCATCCCACAGCGAGGTGTGATGCTCACACATGGAACTCATTTCAGTGGGGGGGTCATTTTTAAAGGACATGTGGAGGCCACCCTTTCAAGATTATTTTTGACAGGAATGGGTTAATCTGTCACCTTTTCTGTTTTTGTCCCCGTGCCCGGGTTGTCAAGGAGGTAGATAAACCTGGTGCTATTTTCCGGTTTTGTTTCACTGTCTGTCAGGAGAGTAGGCCAATTTCATACCATTTGCTGCTTTCATTACTGTCTCAAGATTGTCACAAGAATTGATAAATTTCAGACTGTTTTTCTTGTCCTCATTACAATCTTAAGGTTTTCATGAGAATAAATTGATTTTGTGCCATTTTTTGTCCTCATTACTGTCTTTATCATGAGAATGGCTTCATTTTGAACCATTTTTGTTCCTGTGGCCATTTTGAGCATGAGAGAAGAGATTCCTCCGTGGGAAGGAAGAGACACCACCTCAGATGCTGATCTTCGAGCAGTGAGTCCTCATGCACGACTCAGGGTGAGGCGGGCAGGGAGCACCACCCTACTCGTGAGGAGTTTCCTGTTGTGATTTTTGTGACCTTGATGTGATTGAGGAAAACAGAAGAGAAGCAAAATCTCATCTTCAATTACTGTTGCTTGCATTATGTCCTCCTGTGGGACAGAGAATGTTCTAGATTGGCCCCAGAGGATGTCCAGAAGGGAGTGAACAGGTAATCCAGAAGAGGAAGTGTACTACGGAAAGCAAGGTCCATTAGACAGAGGGGATGGAGGCTCAGATGGAGGAGCTTCGACAGGACTCAGTCTCCTGAAGCAACAAGTTAAAATCATTCATTCCAGCAGCAACTTTCTTGTTAGAAGTGAGACGACAGCACATAAGCATTCCTCACACATTCTACTCTCCAAAAATACATAGCTAACCCCAAAATATGCTGTTTCCTTTACTGGAAAGATCCTAATAAACCCAAACTAGATGGGAGCAAATAGGGCCACCTTCCTTAAACACTGAGTGGAGGGCTGCATGTCTGAAGACAGAGCAGAGCAGGCCCCCAAATAACACAGGTCCATAGGACCAAGAGACTCGCTATCTGGGGCTTTGAGGAGCTTGCCAAACTACGGATGTGCTTACAGTTAGAATTTAAGAAGGTCCACTTGGTCAGTGGGCAAACGTATTGGAGGAAGAAAGCAAGAGTGAGCTTACGGTTGCATCAATTGTTTCTGTTCATTTCTTTGACCAAATTCAAATCAAGCAAACAATTTTTATTTGCTTGCTTTTTTATATAAAATAATCAATTGGTTGACTGAATTAATGATAGGGCACAAATTGAAGACAGGAAGAGGTTTATGTAAAGGATATTTGGATCAGCGAGGATAATGTATTGCATAAACATGTGTTTAAGGACCTCTGGGCCGCTTGGAAATGGACAAACGTCATAGCCTTTAACAGAGAGAGAAGGATCCATAAAGTGGAACTGTTTGGATAGTAAGGCCCTGGGGCAAAATTGCAGCTCAGATCAGGAAAACCCAAATACCTGTTAACAGGTGAGTAGCTAAAAAAATGCAGTATACGTGCACAATGGGATACTATTCAGCTCTGAAAAATAATGAAGTGTGACAGGCTAACACACGGATGAACCTCAGAAACCTTCTACTAAGTGAAAGAAGCTGGCACAAAAGACCACACGAAAGATCCAGTTTATAAGAAATGTGCAGGATAGGCAAGTCTGTAAAGAAAGAAAGCACAGTCACGGTTGCCTTGGGCTACTGGGGAGCGGGGGGAGGAAATGGGGAGTCCTGGGCGTAGAGTTTCTTACGGGGGAGGGGATAGGGGAATGACGGAAATGTTCTGAGGTTAGATTGTGGTGATGGTTTCGCGAGTCTGTAAATTTACAAAAATCCATTGAGTTGTATACTTGAAAAAGGTAAATGCCATAAAATACAAATTATACCTCAAAAAATCTGTTTTTAAAAAGTAGTTTAGAGACTTCGAAGTGTTTTTCCCAGTAGACCACGGATGTGGCCAAAGTAAGGAGGAGTTTGGGGAGGCTGGGAGACGATCCACAGAAATTGATAAATCAGTTTGTTTTTTAAGGGAAGAGGAAGAAGAACAATCTCAGGAACATGAGCCTTGTGAAGACATCAGAATAAACAAGCGGGGGACTCCGGGAGGTTCAGGAGGGTTTCATTGATTAATTAATGGGCAGCAGATGAGCAGGAAAAGATACGAGAACGAAGTGTGATGAACATGAGAACCTTTCCCAGAGAGGAAATCCTGAGTCTGCAGCAGTGAAAGTGGTGAAATGTTCTAGTAATTGAGAGAGGAACATTTTATTCTACCCCTGGAAAAGTGAACTCATCCCCTTTCGAGTGACCTTGACACTGGCAGGCTGGGCATCCTAGAATCCAGGGGAGCTGGTCTGAGATACTTCCAAGCACCGTGGCAGGGAGGCCCGGAAGGTCAGGTGAACCGAGAAAGAGAAGCACAGCTGGGCCTCCCAGGAGGGCCACCTGTCCAGGCAGGACAGGCTAAACACGCCAAACTGCTTTCAGAAGCCCGAGTCAGGAAGTGGAGGCCACACAGAGCTTTGGAGATGCAGGAAAGAATGAAAGCAATGCTAGGGATGGAGGTGCTCCTGCCCTAGATCGCCACGGCGGCGGGGACCGGACACAGCCTTTCCCTGGTGTGTGGCCCTGGTGCTGGGCCCAGCTGGATGAAGAAGAGTAAAATTCTGAACATGACAGAATTTCTGGACTGTTCTTACAGGCCAGGGAGTTGTCATGGGAGTGCATGTTTCTAAGTGGCAGGAAATGCTGAATTAGGGTCTATGGAATAAGGAGTCTGCCCCCAGGGCGCGAACCCTCCCTAACTGGCGCTGTGCTGGCCTGAGGACTGGACCACCCCTGCCCCTTCCCCTCCTGCCTGTCCCCCCAGGGGAGGCCCTGGCCATGCCTCTCACGGGCACCGGTCCCAGAGGCCCGCACCCCATACCCCGACTGCCCGACGCCTTCAACCACCTGAGCTGAGTGACTTTGGAATGCCTCCTTGCCTTCCATTCATTTCTCTGCGCAACTGTGCGTGTTTAGGTCTCTTCTTCAACAAATCGTGGAGCACTTTTTGCTATCCAAGGGGTCATGTGATGTGGGAGGGTTTCTAAAATACATCCCCTCATTCGCAGTTGTCCTGCTAACATCGGAGGTTTCACGGAGAGTTGGAGAAGCCAGGGTGTCCCTGTGCCAGGGGGGCTCTCCCCCGGCCACCTGCCTTTGTCCCCTTGAGAAGGCGGCCGGCGTCTTCCCAGGAGACAGGAGTCAAGTCTGCAGCCCAGGAGGAGACGCACTTATATCAATGATAGATAAATCCCAGCTAGAAATACAGGTCCCTGACAACCTAATCACTGAAACCCTGTCAAGTAACCCCTAATTTTGAAGCAAGTGGTTAATTCCCAGCAAATTGATTTATGCACTGTTTGAGGTTTGGCGAGTTGTGTTGTTCATCTGTTATTACCAGGAACTCGGTTCTGCCTATTCATTTAGAGCATTGACACAGCCCAGTGCATCTCCCAAGAAAATCTCCTTTGTCAGCACATCCAGAATTTGCTAATTAAATCAACGATGACATTATTCACTATCTCAAGGAAAAAAAAAAGCCGTCCTTCTCCCCACCACCACCACCACCATGCCCGTTCTTCCTCCCACTCCTTCCTTCCCTCTCTCATTCTCTTTGAGTTTCGTCAGCACCAAAAATCTCAGAAGTTCATCGGGCCTTTCCTGGACTTCATTCTGTCTTCCAGCAACAGCACACTGATAACTTCCCTCCGTTCAATCAGGAGTAAACACACACACACACACAGGTCCACACACACGCACCCACACGCACACTCAAGCGCACAGGCGCACGAGCACCGGGCACTTCATCAGGACACAGCCACAGGACTGCCTTCCGGAAAAACCACGCTGATCCCCAGCACCTCAGAGCCCGGCTTCTTCGCCGTATACCGGAAGTGTGGATTTCATTAAAATGAGAGGCTGGCCGGCTCGACACGCATCGTCTGTCGTATCCCAGCTGAAGCGCACTCCAAACACAAGCAGGACAGCCTGTCCCCGGGGCTCTATAATTATGGGCCCGTGATGTCTCTGCTTCTCTCTGGGCTCCAAGTCATGAGGAAATCTACAGAAGGAGTGGAATGAGCCATGTCACAAAGCCAAGAAGTTTTAGGTCACGTTTTCCCTACGTTGGAGTTTTCATTTTCAATTCACAGAAATTAAGATATAAAAACAGGAAAAGGTTTTGGACCCTGTTTTGTTTTAATAACAACCCCAAAAAAGGCTCCCCTCCTGCAGATAAGAAATAAAATGAGAGTGAAATCAGAAGCAGAATAACGAATCCTCAGAATAGTATTATTTCTGTAGTTTGTTTTTTAACAATAGCCTTACAATTTTTATTCCTTAGCAAGAAGTGGGGGCTTTTTTTTTTTCACAATGTTAATTGACTAAGAAGACCATAGACAAATAACGTGAGATGCCATGGGGCAGGGTCCTTGATATTTTGAAAGGTCGGTGTGGTTTATGGGTGCAATAGCTGGGTGCCCAACTGACCAGGCTTGAGAAGTGTGTCTGTGGCATACGTCTTCTCCATAGCCTTATCTGAAAACAACCCAGATGTGCTCTTGTTAAATTTACTCCTCTGGGTCAAGGTTTAGACCTAAAATGCAAATTTTACCTGAAAGAGGTGATATATTTACAAATAAGGGGAGCCTTGAAAAAACAGACCCTATATCAGAGAGAGTCCAACCAGGGTCAGTAAGTAGTAGAGTTACGTAAAAGCCAAAGAGGGGACATCGAGGCAGCCTAGAAATCTGCAAAAGCAGAAAGCCATTACCTCGGGAGGCTGGAGGACAAGGGAAAGTTCGGTGCTTCCCCAGCGCCAGGTGGAGTGATCACAGAGGCTTCTCCCCCAGAGAACTACAGCCACAGAGGAGACCCAGCTCAGAGCAGAGAGGGGGAGAAATGCCCAGGCCTCTCCCTCCCTTCCTTCTGCCCTTTCAACCCCCCCCCCCCCCCGCCCTGCCCAGCCTCCCAGGGACCACACCGGAACCCAGGAAACACAGCCTACAGACACAAGGTGGTGCAGGGGAGAGCACGCCATGGTCCTGGGGGCTCCCCACAGAAGGCATCAGCAGTGGAAGGGAAAAGATCCAGCTCCACGAGCAGTTACAAGGCCCTCAGTGCAAGTCGAGACCTCTGCTAGGTGCTATGAAGAGTTGGAGATGAACCCACCACGGAAAGAGTTTTAAGAAAGCACCCATAGACAATCTATTCCACCTGTCAGAGCTTTCATTTCTTCTTATGTGAAATGGGTGAGCAATGTCCATCTCACAAGGAGCACGTATTCCAACACTAAGCACGTGAGAGGTTTCTTTCCTTCCTCCTCCCCAAGTAGCTAACAATCTAGCACGACATATTGGATGTTCTCAAAGAAGAAAATTCAGCACGCTTTTGACTCCACCATCATTGGGCCATTCTGCTCCCTCCAGGAAGCTCTGTCACCTGGATGTAAATTAAGTACAATGGTCTCACATCCATGTTTGCGGGATGATCATTACTCTCCCCTCCAAGGCAGCCCCTCTACACTACCCACAAACACATCTCCGGGAAGGCCCCTTCTTTTTTCCCTCTTACACTTTAAGTCAAGGCTCTGTCACTCGTCTACAAGCCAAGCCCACTGTGTTGCCTGATTTTGTAAATAAAGATTTATTGGGACACAACCGAGGCTCCTTATTTGCATATTGCCTGCAGCAGCTACAGCAGCAGAGTTGAATAACTGGTCCGAGACTGTATGGCCCAAGAATCCTAAAAGATTCCCTCCAACCCTTTAGAGAACAAGCTCGATGACCTCTGCTTTCAATGGTGGCTCTAAATTCATCTCCTCCCTCCAGAATGAATAAATATTATTAATCAGCCTCTGCCCTTCGTGAAGCATGTTTGAAATTCCATCACCACAATGACTCCCAGCTTGAAAGGAGAAAGCAGGGGAGGAATGGAATCCAAAAAATAGAACCATTGGTCAATTGCACAGACCATGCGCTGGAGAGGTCTGTGAGAAACAGGACGTTTCCCCTCGGCAGCCCAAGGAGACTCAAGAGCCGGACAGGTCCCACTCCAAGCTGTGGTCATTCTAGGGATTTTATGGCAGAGTTGCTCGTTCCTTTGTGAAGTATGATCCCCCCACCCCCATGCTTCATCCATCTGAGTAGAGAGAAGAAAGATTTGGACTGTGTGTGTGCTAATTTGCCTTTCTCAGAAGCCGGTCTGAGATGCAGGTTGTGTCTACAGGAGCCAAAGAGGGGAAGGCAAGGGAGAAACCTCCCCTTTGCACAGGCCTCGCCAATCAGACCACGCTGCTGAGGGGGCCACTGGGCTGGGGGCTCTGGGACGAGCAGGGCTTGTGGGTGGTGACAGCCCTCCACCCCCACCCCGCTCGACCCAGCCTGTGCCCAACCCCCTCGGCCTAGGGTGCAGCTCTCTGCTTTCAATGAGCGTAACTTCATTAAAAATATTTGCACCACATTACAGACCACATTCCTGTTGATCAGAAAGTTGACTGCATTTGTTGACTTAAGTGTTCATTTCTGAACCTGAACGAGTTTTCCTCAACACATTGCTTACTAATCAACTTTTTTTTCCAGCTTGTCATTTTGTTTAATGTTGCAAAACACGGCAATTTTTTAAAGTAGGATGTGATTTTGCAAAGAGATGTCTAAACTTAAGTGAAATAATGGCTGTAACAAAATACCACCAAATCTGACAGCTTTGTTCTGCCAATGTAATTTGCTGATTCTGGAAACCAAATGCAGACCCGTCTGTGCCACTCTCAGAAAAGAGCCGTGCGTGACAGACGCAGACCTGGGTAAACGCCGCACACGCTACATGAAATAGCACACTTCGCAGTGCAGTTTTGCT
This sequence comes from Phoca vitulina, assembly GCF_004348235.1. Classification (NCBI taxonomy): domain Eukaryota; kingdom Metazoa; phylum Chordata; class Mammalia; order Carnivora; family Phocidae; genus Phoca; species Phoca vitulina. The sequence continues at coordinate 3,685,436 of NW_022589730.1, forward strand.
TTTTATTCACTCGTCAGAGCCTGCTTTTTAATACTGCGCTGTTACTTCCAGCCTGGAGCCCAGAAAAGGCGGCCTCGCTTTAGAGCAAGAAGATGATACGATTTAATGATGCTACCAAATTCTTTTATTTGTAGTATTCTTTGTGATGATATTTCAGGGAATTGAATGTGGCCCAGGGCTAATTTTCTGGGAGATGTCGAGTCAGCGTTTGGAAGGTGGGGAGACGGGCGGCCCCGGGACAAAGCGGAGGGGGGGTGGTGCCGCCAGGCCTCCGAGGGCCCGTGGGCTCCGGGCAGGTGTACCGCTCCTCCGTGATTGGACAGAAAGTCGAGAAAAGCCAGGAAAGTAATACCTGACACCTTTGCTTTGGCCACAAGAAGCCCCAGTACAGAGACCCTCCAGAACAAAAACGGACAAATAGCTGCTGATCCGAATGCAGATCAGGAGCCAGCCCGCAAGCCCACGGGGCCAATGCAGTGCACGCTCTCGGGGAGCCTGGGGACGCACTGGGGGTGGCGGCTTTCACGCTGCAGCGGCCAGGCTGGGCAGTGGCGACAGAGCCTGCTACGTTACGTACCATCCGGCTCTTTGAAGAGAAAGTTTGCCAACCCCTGGCATAAATGAACACGGATGATCATAGAAATGCGGACCCTGGGGGGTTATCTTGCAATGAGCGACTGGTCTCCTCTATACCCGACTGACATCCCTTCTCACACCAGAAACCATCCCCCTGAGGGCTCCCATGTGGAGCTTCTCACTCAAGAGGGGCGGTGACAAAGGGCATGGTAGGTTGTTTGCAAAGATAGCAGCCACTGTCCTCCTCCCTGTCCCCATATCACTTTGCAGTAAGCTCCTCTCATCAAGAGCTAAAGTCTTCCCCGCCCCCACCAGAATCTGGGCTGGCCAGGTGACTTGCTTTGACCCGGAGAATGTGGCAGAAGTTGCAGCATGCCAGCTCTGAGCCTGGGCTCAAGACCTGGCACCCTGGCACTCTCCTGGAACCTGCCCACCGCCACGTGAACAAGCCTGGGTTAGCCCGCTGGAGGAGACACAAGCTGTGCTGGCCGAGGCTGTCCCAGACCAGCCAGCAGCCTCCCCATCCTGGCAGCCGCTGGTCACTGCCGAGACTGAGAACCCAGCCAGCTGAGTCCAGCTCACGTTGCTGACCGATAGAACTGTGAGCTAAATAACATGCTGTTGTTTGAAGTCACAAGTTTACTGACAGTTTGTTATGCACCATAGCTAACTGATACACAGTGGGCATCACTGAGGTGCTCTTGTCAGTATGCAGCGGGGAAAGGAGTGTTTCCAACATAATGAGCTTGTGTGTGCATCACCTATAAAACCAAGGCAAGAGGCAAAAGGCAAACCCTAATAAGCAGGAGCAGTTTGCCACCTCACATTAAAATGAGGACTGTCTACCTCTCTTGTGGTCCAGGCACACTGTGGAAGAGCGCCTCTGGCAGGGCGTGGTGAGACAGCAGGGAAGCGGGGAACCTCCAGAACCTGTAGAACCGGGGAGCTTACCCAGAGCCCGCACAGCCCAGGAGATGGAGAAGAAGGGGTGCACGTGATAAATAGGTTGAGGGGGTGGGCATTGGGAGTGATAGACTCCCCTCCAGAGATGCTGAGTGGAGGTGCCCATGATACACAGAAGGCGCACCATCGAGTTGAGAGCTGGACCTAGATTGGAATTATTATTCAGTAAGCCTTTTTTGCATGCTTACGCTTGCCAGGCACTCTACCCGCTGTTTCACTGATACGATTTCTGTCACCCTCTCAATAACCCCACGAGGAAAGTGCCGCATCCCTCTCAAAATGAGAAAAACGAGGCAGCCTATTCAAAGCGCTCTAGTCAAGGCACACAGGAATCCTTCGCACAACTTGGCGTCCTCCGATCCTGGGGTAGCCGATAGAAGGCGCAGCTCAGCCTCCTCGCCCACAGTCTCAGCCCCGTGTCCATAGGAACCCTCTTACGGTGGCCCTGACAGGTGGTCATGTGTTACTCAGCTTCTTTGGAGGCTTCACAAGGGGGGAGCTCAGTGGCCCACAGGTAACCAACTCCAGGGGTTTATTTCCAGGTGAACCCAAAATATTCAAAAGCATTTATTCTATCTGCATGGATTGCATGCTAGGCAGGGTGCTTGGTACTGGAGGTGGGAAGATGAGTGAGATGCCCCCATCCTCACAAACGCGGGTGCTCTAACACTAGGAAAGCCTTGATCATAGAGAAATGAGGAAGAGGTGGGAAGTCCACACTCAGCATGGACAAAGTTGAGATGACCCAGAGCTCAAGTGGGGAAAGTCCTTAGCAAGACCAGGATATATGAAAAGTCCAGGATAGAGCCTGTAGAAACCCAGCCTCAAGGCATTTACATGATACTCAAATGTTAATACCTAAAACTGACCTTGGAAAAGTAGACACTGATGTCCTAACTGCTGTCTCCTGGCACACATCTTCTTCTGATCAGCATTATCAAGAGCCCACGCCACACACACAGCAAGAACAGGGAAGCTAAGTTATTGAGTTCCTGTAAGCCACTTGCAGGAACAACCTGAGCGGTAGGTGTCATTAACACTACCACCCACATTTTACAGATGAGGCACAAAGTGATTAGCTAACTTGTTCCAGGTCACTTAGAGAGGAAAAGGCAGAACCAGAACTTGAGCTCAGGTCTGTCAGACTCCACAGTGCAGACTCCCCACCATTATGCTAAAGTACTATTTTCAAGGTCATACCCAATAAAGAAGAAACATATTGCGTATCTTATGTTGGAGTTCATGAGGCAAACCACATTCAAGACCCAACTGGACACAGGTAAACGCAGCACAATGTGGTTCTTATAGTCAAAGGAGAGGATCCGACACAGCTGGAGAGGACACAACTTTGGGGGCTGAGGAAGCAAGGTCAGAGAAGAATAGAAGTGGGCGGACAAAGATAATCCAGAGCTATTGTGGGCTCTTCAGCAGGGGAGTAGCTTGATGAAAATAGCGTTCTTGGGAGATTATCCTGCCAGCTATGTATAGGACAAACTGCAGCAGAAGAAGCGGAAAGAAGTGAGCGTCGCTCGGCAGCAGCGGATGCGATCCAGGCAAGGCTGGGGGTTGCTGGAGGGGGAGTCACTCTAGAAACAGAGACCGAGGAGAACTGACAAGCTAAGGAGGCAGGTGGGTGAGGCCACGGCGCCGTGGCCTTCTGAGGCTGCGAGACGGCAGCGTCAAGGGGTCTCCGCGGGAATGAAGCCACCCGTTTTCCCAAGCCGACATCAACCGTACACCTATCGCTCTGTCAACCTTAAAGCTAAACTTGGCCTCATGTGGAGGTTGAGTTTGGGGCACTGCTTTGGCTCCGTGTCTGCCCAAACATGTGCAGATGGAAATGCACAGTCAGTGTAACTCCACCCGTGACCTTGCCGGTAGCCTCAAACACCACTTGACTGCTCTTCCCCCACCGATCTGTGTTCTAGCATCTCGTGGGAGGGAGCATAAGGAACGTGAGTCAAGGTCAGTGAAGGGTCACATGACAGGAAGTGATGTCACTGGGTGGCCAGAGAAAGTATTAAATAGAAAACTGGTGTCTGGCACCCCTGGGCAACACTGGACAAATCCACGCATCGGGAACTGATGAAAATCAACCAGCCACACGAAGGGTGGACCGTCACAAAACAGTTCCAACTATACCTAGTCTAGGTGCTGCTAGGCTTGTGGGCAGGGATGGGAAGTGCTGGCCCCACGTGGGTGGGCTGGCTCTGAGTCTGCATCTTCCAACATGACCTTCATGAAAGGGGAATTCAGGAGAAGGGTGGGGGATGGGGACAAAGATTAAGGATTTTCCTGCAGCTCATCGCAGTGACGTGGGTGAAGGCTCATAAACACACAGCCATCATACTTGCTTCATAGAAGCTTCACAGGAGGACCCTACAAGTCAGGGTTAGGCTCTAGATCCCAGAGTTCATTTTTCTCTATGATTCCCTGCTTATGTGTGCAGCCCAGGGAGTTCTACCCTACATTTCCATTTCCATGTTCTGCGTGTCTCTTGCCCTCACAGGCATGGCCATCTATCATGCTTCTTCAAGTCCTCAGATGACAGCCATCACTCTATGACACCTCAACAGTATTGGGCTTTTTCTTCCATTTTCCACTAAAGCTCAACAAAGTCCATTCACTCAGGGTCTTGCTTTGAAGCGTGGTGCCGTGGGCTACATTGTGGCCCCCGAAGAGATATGTCACCTGCTCCTAAACTACAATACTGTGAATGTAGTCCTACTTGGAAACAGGATCTCTGCAGGAATGATCAAGTTAAAACGACATCATACTCCATTAGATGGACCCTAATTCAAATCCACTGTGACTCCTGTCCTTACAAGAAGGGAGAGAAGGGGCACCTGGGTGGCTCAGTCGTTAAGCATCTGCCTTCGGCTCAGGTCATGATCCCAGCGTCCTGGGATCGAGCCCCACATCGGGCTCTCTGCTCCGCGGGAAGCCTGCTTCTCCCTCTCCCATTCCCCCTGCTTGTGTTCCCTCTCTCGCTGTGTCTCTCTCTGTCAAATAAATAAATAAAATCTTTAAAAAAAAAAAAAGAAGGGAGAGAAGACACAGAGACACACAGGAGAATGCCATGGGACAATGGGGACAGAGATTGGCATGGTGCATGTACCAGCCAAGGAATGCCAGCCACACTGCAGCTAAGAAAAAGGCTTCCCCAGGAGGTTTCAGAGAGTTTGGGCCTGCTGACACCTTGATGTAGGACTTCCGGCCTCCAGCACTGTGAGACAACACACTCCTGTTATCTGAAGCTACCCAGTTTGTGGTGTTTTGTTACAGGAGCCTTAGGAAACCAATACACATGGAATGAGGATATAGTGTAATTTTGTCATTATAATAATAATAGTGGTAAAATTAATGATGATAAAATGCCGATTGAATGCTTATCTGGGTTCTGGATTTCCACTAATCCTTACAACAACCCCATAAATTAAGTGCATCCATTATTTGTCCCCATTTTACCGAAGAGAAAACAAAGGGACAGGCAGGTTAAAAAAACTTGCTCAAGCTAGACAGACAGAACAGTGCATCAAATGAAGGCCTGTCTGAGCCAAGAGCCCACACTCTTTTCTAGAATATTTGCCTCAAGATAAGATATGCATACATTTTACAAATAACAACAAAGATTTATCCCAAAGTTGTAGATGGAGAGAGCATGGACCCTTTGCCAAAAATCTCAGTGTTCTCTTTTGGAATGATTTGCAAAGTTGTCATTTGGAATTTGTCTTTGATTTCACCCAGAAATATTGACACACATGCTGTTATGACAAGGCAAAACAGCCATCATGCGTAGTTTTTCATGAATCCAGAAATTAAATTTAACTGCATTTGCTGTAATTCATCCAAAATTTAAAATAAATATGAAAAGCATTGCTTTTTCCAAAGCTAGTCATCTCAATGTAAATGCAATTTAGCTGTTTAAACATGTCATAACTACATCTATATCCATACTTTGCGCCTTTATAGAAACAGTGTTTCTAGAGTATATACTTCAATAATAAAAAAAATCAGGTTTACAAATACCATATTAATAAACATTTATCAATTCTTATCAAGCAGAAAATAGAAGACATATTGTCTTCTCTTATCTTGCACTGGCTAGAATATATAAATTCATATTACAAAGAGTTTCATTTTTCTTTCTTTCTTCCTCCTTTTTTTTTTCCCCTTCCATGCAAATATGTACTTTGGGAGGATTTTGCTGTGTATCAAGCAAGGCATCTCAACTCTGGCACTGTTGATATTTGGGGCCAGTTCACTTTGTGCTGTGGGGGCCATCCTGCACAGTGTAGGACAGTTACCAGCATCCATGGCCTCACCCCACCAGATGTCAGTAGACCGCCCATTCTCTACCCCCAAAGCATCTCCAGACCTTGCCAAATGCCCCCGGAGGAAGAGGCAAAGTTGCCCCTGGTTAAAAACCACTCCAGTAGATACAGGTACATTTCCAGGTCTGTCTGGTGTTAAGCCGAAAGACCGTGAATACTGAGCTTGAAATCACACCACATCCAAATTGCAACTCAGTGAAGACATTGCAAGAATGAAGGAATAGTATATTGTCCAGGAAATTCAACATTTCTTCTTCCCAGGATTTCGTCACCTCAGGGCCATCTCCTCGGGGCTGTGTGCTTCCGCAAGGTGTCTTCGGACCCCGCGGTCCCCTGACCCCTCAGAAAGCAGCCCTGTGATTCTTCCCTGAAGTTCCAGCATCCCGCCAGCACCTCCCTCCCTGCTCCCTCAGAGGCCCGAGGTTCACTTGCACTGAGTGACTGAGGAATAGGTGTTCTCTCCAAACAGCTTTTAAGACAACCAACATAATCAAACCAATTGGGGTTGAATGACGCCCTGAATGACATCCCTACGGAAATATTTTTTAAGGACATTTTGTGGTCTGGCTCAGTGCCAGCTGTGTTGTTGTCCCCGAAGAATGGGACAAGCAGGCCTGGCCACCAAGAAGTAGTGGCCCCACAGAAGCACCACCATGCTCGTGAGTATCGTGAAGCCAAGCCACTGTGTGCCCAGGGCCTCACACCTCATGTGACACTTGAGATGCTCTACAAATATTTGTTGAGTGAACAAATAAATTAAACGTGGAATGTGTGACTAGAAGAGCAGTGTTCAGGATGACAGTGGTTATAAAGCTACTCTGTTGTGACCTGATCCGGCTACTTATGGCAGCTGTGGTCAATGCCGGTGGTTTATGGGCCCTGAGACAGTGCTGAGGGTGCCCCAAGGAGGGAGCAAGGAGAAAGGATGGAAGGACATGAGACCAAACCAAGTGAGCAGGACCCAACAAATACTCAAGCAACAGGACTCAGGAATTCGGGATAGTCATTTTCCCAACATTTGAAGACCTACCCAGTGTCAGGGGAGTTGAACTTGGCCTCAAGTGTCCCAGGCACAGAGCAAGGGCTCGTGCTGAGCATGCTTAGCCGTTCTCACCTTCAGCAGTCCAGCCTTGCTTACTGGTTTTGCATGGCCGTTCTGAAGACACGTTGCTCTCGCCTCCTTGGAAATCACAGAGGTGGCAAAGGCTTCTTGTTTGGTGAGTGAGTTGGTCTCCCCATGTGCAGATAAATAAATGTTGAAGTTATCACATGCTGCTTATTGAACACACAAGTTGCCAAATGAGGCTGGCTACTCACTGATTTGTTAAGCTGTGAGTACTTGAATTCAATACAGAACATATTGCCTCTTGAAACACAGTAGAGAAAGCCATTTTCATCAAACTGTACTCTTCTGAATTAGCTATTCAAAGGTTGCCTTTTGAAATGACACCCTGGTTGAGGACCAGTCCCGAGTTTTCAGAACGCATTGATCTCGCCTCAGTCTTGGCCACTGGTCAGCCCTCCACAACACTCGCTTACTCTCGTCTTTAATTTCCTGTGTCAAATGTTGGGGGACAACTTTGCAACTGCAAAGCTTTCTAAAAATAAGTTTGTAGCAGCAACCGTTTGGGTTCTTGATTTCTGCAGCAAATCCCAGAGAACTAATTAAGCCCGAGCCCCTTCCGCCGCAAACCTTACCCTGTCACTGGCTCGGCTGCCAGTGGAGCTAAGTGACGGCAGTTTCGAGTCCTGCGATGAAAGATGGGCCCAAAGTAGAAGCAAAGGCCAATTAGTTTACAGCGGGTCCGCGGAGAAGCCAGCGGATGGCAATGAGTAGACTTGGAAGCCATGATAATGTGCTTTAATCTTTCAAGAAAGCTCGTGAATACCTGTGGGTTCTTGGACTCCACGGCTGCACACTTCTGTTGTATTCCATCCCGAGCTTAATTATACTTCCTTGCTTCATTTTAAAGATATCCGAGTGATTTCCCATGGCCTTGGGTGTCTGCGTGCACCAGGATTCCACTGGGCACGAGTGTCTTGTTTGAATGATTTCTACAACGGTTACTGTTCAGCCAGGCAAATGCCCTTTTAAAGGGCAAAGCAAATTCTCTCTTAGATCAACGTGGGGGTGAAACATTACAGGGAAAATTCCAGTTATCAGTTAAAAAGGAGCTATTCCTGAAAAAGTTCCACGCTACCATTTGAATTTATGCCCCTGGGGAAAAGTTGAAAAAATAGAAAATGCAGTTTATTATTATTTGTGTAGATTATGCAAACTTTGCCTTTTAAAAAACAATGACTAAGTTGCAGAGGATCAGGGAAAGAATTTGGACTGTATTTAAGTGAGAAGGATTAGCTAGCAGGATGTTGATTTATAAACGACAACAACCAATTCCTTATATTCTGCACTGCGATCCTGTCTCCCGCACGGCAATTCCCAATGTTCCCTTTTGAAAGCCCTTGGTACTCAGTTAGCCCCGAGGTATAATGTTTGATAATATAACTACTGCTTCTGTCACTGCGTTTTGTACAAACGCATTATATGTGGCCCAGAATGGTAAAGATTTATGTATGGGTATGGAAAATAAAAATCAGCATTGATTAAAAGCCCCAGATAGACCATCCAATACCGCCCAAAGAACATCAGTTATTTTGCATTTTGACGTGGCGATTGATAACTCATAAATGCAAGCAGGAATGACAAATGCAGATGGAAACTGGCTTTGACAAAAACGATAACAGTATCAGTCTCCAGGGGCGATGGAGGTATAAGCAGGAGCTGTTTAAAATATTTAATCATTTTATGAAGGCTGCAAGATGCTGTTTGACCCTGAAGGAGTGTGAATGTCACATGGATCAGGAATTGCCAAGTCTTTGAAGTGAAATAAAAAAATGGTGTTATTATAGATCCTTCTTGACATCCTATCATTTTTGTATAGGATTAAAAATATGTATACAAAGCCCTAGATAAAGGACTCCAGCAAAGGATGTCTTGGTTGAAGGGAAAGAAAGTAAAGACATACCGATTGTGAAATTTTACCTCGAAATCCCAAAGCATTTCTTTTCTTTTCTTCCAAATGGCAAGAAGAGAGCCCAGAGCTCCCAGTAAAATGATGCCTTTGGATTTTAAATAAAGGGTAAATTACCCTTGACTTGTGTTACCTGGAGTCCAACTGCTGGAATTTTGTATCTCCCTTCCCCGGTGCCCCCCTCCTCGCTTGGGGGTTGTGTTGGCTGTGTTTGTTTATCTGGGTGCGGCCATACAGGACATCAATGGCTATAAATAAGCATGGGGGGCGCTTAGACACCTGCATGTGAGGGGCTTTTATTCGGTCCGCAGTGAATTGGAAATCTCGGTTCTTAACTGCCGTGCTTTTCCCACTCCTCCCGTTTGTAGCAGCCCGCGCCCCTGAGCACGCACAGGTAGCCAAGCCGCCGGCCGTCACACAGCAGTCCCCCAGGAGGGAGCACTGCCTCGGATCTCGCTGTGCACTGGTGCCAAGGGAAACGTCACACTCAGGGTTTCTCGTATCTCTGTTTCCCTTCTCATTTCTCCCATCTTGAATTTCCGCCCCCTTCCAAATTTTGTCTGCGGCACGTGGGTGTCAGGAGTGGTATCTTGCAGAATTTTCTCTTTCTCTCCTTTCTAGGCCTGTGTGCTGGTGTTTGGTTGTTCTGAGGCATTGTTCCCACTCATTTTGAGCCGTTCTGCAGATTTCCCGGTGGCTGGGAGTCACTTCACCTTGGCGGGCCACTTGCGCTCTCTGACACGAGAGCTCCGCACGCACAGCACTCCCAGGGGCGGAGGCCTGGGGCCCGTGCTGCTCCCCGTTCGAGTATTAGCTTTCTCTTCCTCTTTGGTTTGCAGTTTGCAGGCCTGTCCGTGTCCGGGTAGGCGACATGCCCCTCCCAGGGTCGGTTCGTGCAGGAGGAGGCTTTCCTAGCTCTTCTGATCACTACCACCGCATCCGCTTCCCCCCCAGACACTCACACACACCATGCACAAGCATGCCCACACACGCTCGTAGCACACACGCTCACTCATGCGTATGTATGCTCACACACACACCGTGTAGTTCACACACACTTGTACACACTCACACACAGACCATGTAGCTCACACACACTCATACACACTCATGCACGTGCACACATGCTCACACCATGCAGCTGACACACACAGCCTCATACACACTCACACGTACACCGTATGGGCCCAGGCACACATGCTCACGCTCACACACACACACCTCACTCGTGCATGTGTCTGCTCACATACTTGCCCCATGCATGCTCACAAGCACTCATACATTCACACTCATGCGCATACCATGTAACACACACTCATGCATACTCGGGTGCACATTCACACACACTTACACATAGGCCATGCATGTTCATACACAAACACGTGTGCCACCATCCACTCAGCCCAGAGCCCCAGAAGCTCCTGAGATGGCACAGATGTCCCTGCCTGGCTTTTGGGGCAGGGAGTAACCCTCCCACCTCATTCCCCACAATTTCTGTGGGTTCCCCTTGTTCCAACCAAACAGACCTGCCTCCCCTCCCCATCTTTGTGCGGGCATGCCCTCACCTAGAATATCTTCCCTCTTTCTGTCTCCTTGCCAAGAGAAAACTCAGGTACGATGAAGCTTTTCTAATGATTTGAGTCCATTTGAGTATCTCCTTCATCTGAATTCCCATCCCACTCGACACATGGGTTAGTACACAATTCTTCTTCATGTGTGTTAGTTTTGTCTTCCCTAGCTGGACTTTACATTTATGGAGCATGCTAAAGAAAAGGAGGAGAAGGTCTCTATCCTCATGAAGCTTACACTTCAGCTAGGGAGATAGCACTTCTTAGCAACAGAACAATCGACATCCAAGTGAATGAGAAGGCAGCCAAGTGCCATTTTGAGAATCCAAGACCAGAAGTCAAGGGAACTTGGTTCTAGCCCTGGTTCCGAGAAGCACCTCTCCCTGGACAGGTCTCTTTCTCATTGCCTATAAAAGTAGACATGGGAGCTCGATGACCTCCAATGTCTCTCCAATCTTTGCCATCCTATGGTCCAGAGTTGGCATCGGGATGTGCCCCTAGCCCGAGGACACCTTTCCCCTCACCTGAGATTTCTGCCAGAGGCTGTGTGAGTCACATTCCCACATGAGCACAGTGCTGCAGGTTATTAATCATCCTGAAAACCTAGGTCATGTATAATTCAGATCCAGGGAAGCCCAACTTACCACCGAGTCTTTGCTGGCACTGAAAACTTGAAAGCTGTCCCTGACTTCTGCTACCTTGGCAGGATGCAGTCAAACAATGCCTTCCTATCCAAGTAACTGGAAAACAGGACCAAAAAGCCAGTGCCCACTTTGGCCACACTTTTAGGGTCTGGCATGAGCATAAGAGGAAGTTCTAGACCAAGAGAGGGGCCGACAAAGCCATGGCAGTCTCCGATTAACCGTCCTCCTGTGAACCCTGGACTCACAATTAGCCTCCGGGCAAACTTCATATGCACTAGCTTATTGCTCTATTTAAAACTAAATGAAGGTCGTGATTAATGAGGGTCTAGGGCACAGTCCACCAATTTGGCATTATCATGACAACAATGGGCATTCTGGTAGAGATGGGCTGATGCCCACGGAGAGATGAGGCAGCTCAAATGAAAAAGGAATGTCGTGTCACTTCCCAGGAAAAGACAGCCCATCAGTGATGACAGGCTCTACAAACTACAATCAAATATTTCCCCCAAAGGCCATTAAAATCCCATTCTGGCTGTGGCGACACGCCGTGGTGGCAGCAGAACAGACACAACGGTGGTTCCTGTCCCGACGTCAAGTCAAGCTCATGAGCGGTCCAATCTCCATAATGGCACCACCGAGTCGCAGGGCTCGCTTCCCCACCTGGCCATCCTGTCCGGGCAGAGGACCCTCCTGGGGTAGGACAGAAGTGCTGAGCAGACTGGTCCCACGACCCTCCCTCCCTCCCACTGTGGACATGACTTCCATGTGCGCTGCCAAGAGCATTGTTGAATACTTTTCTGACTATTGGAGTTTTTATGTCTTGTTAATATTAGTATCATTATCATTTTTTCCATCTCAAAGGCATTCGCATGCAAGGCTTTTAGACAGAGATATGTGAAGCCAGCAGCTCCATTTGGAAAGTGTCACGGTGCAGCGCTGCTCATCAGAACTTTTGCGAGGATGGAAAGGCGCCATGATCTCTGCTGTCCAATGTAGCAGCCACTAGCCAAATGAGGCTGTTGAGCACTTAAAATGTGGCTAGGATGACTGAGGGACTGATTTTTAATTTGATTTAATTTACATGTATTTAAATTTTAAAAACCACATGTGGCTAGTGGCTGCCATGTTAGGCAGAGGAAGCCATGTTTCTCACCCTTCTTTCTCATTTCTCTGATTTTGTCATTCATATAATAAGCATTTATTGGGTAGTTGCAGTATGCTAGCATGGTGTCAGACATCAGGGACATGAGAAGGAACTAGAGGCAGCCCCTGATGGCAGGAAGATCGTGACAAAGGAATGTAAACATGCATTTGCAGCATAGTGTTAAAAGGATGAATGGGATATTCAGATGGCAAGAGAGATACTATTATTAGTTATTACTCTGACACCAGTCTACTCAAGTCTAGTACTGTCCTAGACACTTTCCATATGTTGATCTCACTTAATGCTCATGGTAAGCAATGACATCGGCCTTTTATAGGTGACATTGAAATTCAGAGACCTAGAAAGGGTAAATAATGCAGCTGCAGTCTAAAGACATTAAGTGGTAGAACGAGGGTTTGAAACCAAAATTAAATAAGAAAGATCTTCCAAAAGGAAATGACACTTGGCCTGATTCTTGAAGGCCTAACCCAGATCAGGGATTGGGGAGTGGGTGCAAAGCAAAAGGACAAGGTAGAGGGCAGGAGGATGGTGGGGGAAGAGCATTCCTAGAAGATGAAACAACATGTGCAAAACAGAGTTTCACTTCTGGGGAAGGAGGTGGTGGGGAGAGATGAAGCCAAGAGGCAGTCCAGATATGGGCATGAGCTCTGTCCTAAGGAACTGGAGCTCTACCCTGAAGGTCACAGGAACACCAAAGGCTTTTCAAGGAGAAGTGAGTGTCCAGTGTTGGAAAGTCTATGCTCATGGCATGAAGAAGGACACAGGCATGCAGACGTGGGAAGGAAAGAGGCCTGAACCAAGATGGTGGAGACAGGTAAAGTGGAAGGATCCAGAGTTGTGAAGCAAGTGAGGTCTAAGGGACTTTGTAAATGACCGGATGTGGAGGGAGGGGTTTCCAGCCTTGGGGAAATGCTGCTTTCCAAGTGGCTCAATTAGTGCCCTTCCATTCCCTATGGGATGTTTTATTCCCCCTTCACTAATCCCAAGCCCTCCTTCACCATAAGGCTATTTAAGAATCAGAGGTTCCTAGAGGTTCCTTCTAGGATTGGCATACACAGGCTCTCTTCTAGAACCAAAGCTGTGAGCTCCAAATTATTTGCTTATGAACACCTTCCAGAGGAAAAAAAAATACCTTTAAAAGGTTGTGCACACATACCTTATATAGGTATAATTATTTATTTATAAATTATAAAACTAGTGCTATACTGGTATTGTGTCTATTATAATCTATAAGAAATAGATACTAAAATAAAATTACACAAATACTATTTTAAATTATTTACTAATGGTTCAACTTTCAAATTAACTGATTTCTATAAATTTTCTTATTTTAAGCAATACGATTGAATATTCATCATCTCTGAAAATTTTGCTTTAAATTAGCATTTATTTCATTGTCACTTGGGGTCCCCAAGACCTGTTCAGTCTGTTCATGAGGCCAAAATTATTACAGTCTACTTCTGGGTGTTATTTGCCACTGGGTTGATCTTTGCTCTGATGGTCCACAGTCAACAGTGAGCAGAATTACGGGCACTGAGACACTACACACTAGTCGTTGTACTTTTCACTGCCACAAACCCACCTTACTAAAAAAAAATTTCAAAAATCCAGTTTCACTTCCTTGGTGAAGTCAATGGAATTATTATTTTGTTAACTCCTAACCCTCAAACATACATCTTTTTAGTATTCTTTTTTTTTTAAGATTTTATTTATTTATTTGAGAGAGAGAGAATGAGAGAGAGCACATGAGAGCGGGGAGGGTCAGAGGGAGAAGCAGACTCCCCGCTGAGCAGGGAGCCCGATGCGGGACTCGATCCAGGGACTCCAGGATCATGACCTGAGCCGAAGGCAGTCGCTTAACCAACTGAGCCACCCAGGCGCCCTTTATTTATTTATTCTTTTTAGTATTCTGAGTGATGAAGTGTAGATTGCATATGAAGCACTTGAGCTGCATGCTGAAGGGACGGGATGTTTGGATCTGAGAGCTGAACTAGCCACTTTGTTCGCAGGACACCATCTTTCCTCAGAGAATGACTGACAGACAAGCTATGGTTATTCACACTTGGGTATTTGGCAGATACTTTCTCAAAACAAATCAAGTGAGCCTGTAACTATAAGGAAAACAACTGACGGTATTTGTTGCCAAGGATAAAATTCAATCTTTCAAGTGAAAATTAGAATTTTGAAAAACATTGTCTATCACCAAGAGCTTGACTGCTTCCCAAAACTCAAAGACTTTGCTGATGAGATTGGGTAATATTAACGAATGTGATATTTTGTTGTGTATAATGAAATGTGTCAACATTTGGAAGATCTGCATAGCTCAATGGACCAATATTTTCAAACCAATGCAAAGTGTTATAAAATCATGCATGAGTAAAAAAATCCATTCAAAGTGCAAGAAAGACCAATGGGTTTTAATATTAGTACAAAAGTTCATTGGTGCGGTTTCAGATTCCATATTACTATTAACTTTTAAGAAGCACCCACAAGGGGCGCCTGGGTGGCTCAGTCGTTAAGCGTCTGCCTTCGGCTCAGGTCATGGTCCCGGGGTCCTGGGATCGAGCCCCCCATCGGGCTCCCTGCTCTGCGGGGAGCCTGCTTCTCCCTCCCCCACTCCCCCTGCTTGTGTTCCCTCTCTCGTGTGTCTCTCTCTGTCAAATAAATAAAATCTTTAAAAAAAAAAAAAAAAAGAAGCACCCACAAGTTGAATTTTGGTATAATATCAGAGAAGAAGATACACAATTATCCAAAAAGACTATTAAAATATTTCTCCCTTTTCCCCCTACATAGCTGTATAAGGCCCACAAAAGCAAATAGATCACAATGGATTAAATGCAGAAGCAGATACCAAAACCCAGGGATGTATTAAACTGGACACTGAAGAAATTTGCAAAAGTGTAAGCAATGCCACTCTTCCCACTATTTTTTTGCTTTGGAAAATATAGTTATTTTATTAAAAATATGTTACTTATGTTAGCATAAAATAAACAGCAATTTGTCTATTGATGTGTTTAAATGAATTAATAAAGAAATATTTCTAATTTTCCCAGTTTTCATTTCTAAATACCAGTAGATCTATCCCACATGAAAAGGAGCACTTTGAGGCCACCGATAAATTTTAACAGTGTAAAGGGGTCTTGGGACCAAAAAGTTTGAGGACTGCTGATTTAAGTCACTGTGATACAATTTAAAGAACCATTCAAAATTCAGATTCTTTTTAATATATAATGTGTATTTCATTATAATTGTTACCATTGTTGGAAATGATAACTCACAAAGGTATAATGTATATAAGGAACACTTAGGTTGACCTTCACCCTTAAGGACAGAGGTTGTGAATACATATTTCCTATTGTACTCTTGGCCACTTTAGAATTTGGGGTCAACTTTTTGTCAGATTAGACCTTTATTGTGGCAGAGACAGCACTCCTATCAAGAGTGGAAATGTCAAAGTTAGCGATTCTGGTTGTTGGCTTGTTATTGCATTGTTAGCATTACCTTTAACCTGAAGTTGCTTTTTGAGACTCTTATTAAGTCATGTGTCCATTTTGCAAGGGTAGATTTGGTTAAAACTAGAAAATATGATTTGTAAAGCCACTTAACTGGGCATACATACACTTCACTACTCTGAACATCACTGTCAATTTGCCTTGTGCTTCATAGAGTCCCCTCCTACCCTCAACCTCCCTCAAGGGCTGTGAGACACACGTGATTGATTATCTAACACACTGAAAATAGAAGACACCAATGTCAACCTGGGAAGATGCTCATAAAGCTAACTTTCTTCTTAAAAAAAAAAGAAAAAATATATATATACACACATAATGCCTATAAGTATACATTACATATATAATCTTCTTCAACCCCGGTAAATCACTGAGTATATTGAGCATAATACTACAAGGTGCCCTCACTTAGAAGCTCACTGGAAAAGACCACCAGGCAACGGAAAAGACCACGTGTCTCTTCAGGATGTTGCCAACCACAGGCACGAGCAGTTCGATGGCGAGGGCGGCGACGGAATGGAGCTTCCGTTCATCTGTGAAATGTCTAGTACCTGGAGAATGTTGCATCTTAGAACTGTAGGGTTGGAAGACAGATGAGTAGCTTTCATCAGGGAGGCCCCCAAGGTCCTTGGTTACCAAGTTCTGTGATGAACATCTTCACTTGTGAATTTGTCTTAATACTAGTAGTTATTCAGATATCTTGTGGTTCATGTTAATACTGTTCCCTCTAACTGGTTGCTGGGGCAGGATGAGAAAGCTGGCCCCACCCTGCTATGCACGTGGAAGGACTAATAGCAGCAATGGATCACGAGGCATTTGGAAAGGCTCAAACAGGCTTTGTCAACTTCCGCCATTTCTTGTGGGGCCCAGGGAGGATGAGATGGTGCTAATTATCGCAAAGAGCTGTCTGCGAATAGAGCAGTGGAATACTAGAGCCTACTGGACAGCGCGTTGCCCAGGGAAAGCCCTGGCTTCTAAAAGCCATTAGGACAGCCTTGTTCGCTCCTTCCAGGGCGTCCCACAGCAGCTCTGAACTCTGCTCTTTCCGGAAGGACAGCACATTACAGGAGCTTCATCTATTTTCCCGAGAGGCACTTTAGAGACCTGGGTGTGATGCCCAGTCATGTGGTTTGATGCTTTTCTGGCATTTTTGACTTGGGTTAATCGCAAAATAAAGGGCAGTTGGAAGTGTGGCACCAAATACTCTGGAAGATTAAAGAGTTCCCACATGGCCAGAGTATGGAGTCTTAAATCATTCAAGTTCCAAGTGTCCCTTTTTCTTGCCTAGAGGAGGGTGTGCAAGGGGGATGGGAGAGTGAATTCCACGGATGGATTATCTCATTTCATTTATCCCGACTCTTTGTCTAACAAACCATGCAATTAACAGCAACACAAATGGAAACTCCCTCAATCAAAACAAAGCATGAGTCCACTCTGGAGGATTTACTGGCAAGGCTTTCTCAGTGTAGCTTTCTAGATCCTTCTGAAGACAAAGTGGTGAGTCAATTTGCAGTTTGATGGCAAGGTGTGGACTTCTGTCTCTCCCTGCTCCTCCTCCCCACCCCCCATGGCTTCCCCTCCCAGCACGTTCATTTCAATATCCTCATAACTAAATCTGAGACAATGTGTAATTATACAGAAGAAAAATCTGTCAAGGATAGCTGAAGTTGCTTAAATTGTGCTGATTTACAAAGATGAGAGATTTTTTTTCCCCGACCTAAAAAAATACCTTTTTACGTGTGTAATGGCAAACAACCTCCTGCAAAGTCAACCCCTTTTCTGAAAGTCATTGCTAGTTTTATAATTTCTGAGTCATTAGATAACAGATAGAACTCCACACTTAGTGGTTTCAAATGTTTATGGTCTGCAATTCATTCTTAATGAGCTCTCTCCACGTCTTTATTCTTCTTCGCACCCTCCTGCTGGGAAGTGTCTTACTCTGCCTTGCCTTTTGTTAATGATTCCACAATCATTTCAGAGGCATTTCTCCTGCCTTATGTAATTCTGACACCACTGAAGAGCCCAGCTCACTGCCTCACAGTTGGAAATGTAACCTTTAATGTATTAATTTCTCTTGCTCAAAACAATTTAACCTCTGTCTTGGTTTTGTGATTGCTAAGTGCTCCAATTAAATGCCTCTTTCATTTTTTGTCCTGGAAGGCTGGATCTTCCCCGAATTATGTTCAACACCCCTTCCTCACCAGCCGCGAACACGCTGCTGGGCCCCCTTATGCGCTCACCATCAATCCATTATCTATCTCTTGAGCGCCTGTCACGTTTTCAAAACACCTTCTTCCCCAAAAAGATTAATTAAAGTAGTTTTAAGTGCCACGCAGCATCATCTGTGGAGGAGAAACAAATCACTTTAGCCCAGAAGGTAAAAGTGTCCAGGAGGACAAAATATTCCTCTTCCTACCTTCTACTTCTGAACCCATTGGATCTGTTCACACGGATGAACATATGGCAAGTCTAACATGGAGGAGCTTCGTCAGGATGCACCCCGAGTCAGCCAGTGTGGGCGGGAAGATCAATCATGGTAACAATAGTCTCTGGACACTCAGCTTTTGCATTTCAGCCCCTACCTCCATGCACAACAGGCCCAGCAAAATGGGAGATGCACTGAAGCATCTCTGCACGGGGGCCTGGGGTGCCCACACCCTTCACAGTCCACCTCCAACTCATAAAACAACTGAAAATAAACTCCAGTGGCAAATTTGGACAGTCTGTTCACAACACAACACTCCAGAAGCCTCACTCCATTTCTGGCTGGGTGAGCACCATCCTGGGACCAACGTTCATGAGCAGAAGCCCCCTTCTCAGGAGGGCCTTCATTTCAGTTCCTCTTGTTGTCTTGGCGCCAAACTGTTTATGCTTTAAATAATGTTCTTTCCTTCTCTCAGATGTTCGAGAGCATGGCAGTGCAGAGCTGGAGGTTGGGGGCCTCATCAGCCCCCTTGTCCAGCTAGAAAGTGTGCTCACAGGAACACTGTTGATGGAAGTGATTGGCAGTCAAACATTCTATGGTCTAATCGAAACGATTTCTCCAAGGCAATCAGTGTGCGGAGGCAAATGCCTCTGGGTGGACCACTGTCTCAAGTTTGCATTTAGCACAGCTATTTACATGTCCATTCATTGCATCTCATTACCAGGCCTGTGGCCAGTCAGGTGGTAAGCCAGGAGCACAGCCCAAGCCCCCCGGGTGGCAGTTAGGCAGATCGGGCTGTCTCCCTTCTTTTGGGTGAACAAATGGAATTTTGTTATGGTAAAAACCAAAATGCCTTGTATAGGGCTCCTTAAATGACAGCTCAACTAATACATCATTCTGTAAAAATGTATACAAACTGTGTCCACATTGTCCAAACCTGCCATGCCTATTTCCGTCTTGACCACATCCTTTCACTGGGGACCATATGATGAGTCTTCTCCATTGCTAATGGGAAAAACAATGGACGCCCTGCCCCTCCCAGAGCAAAGCAGGAATTTATCACCTCCTTTGAAATTCTGAAAAGGGCCTATCAGGAGTTTCTATAGTAGTTTTCTGTTAGTTCTATGGTTTGATATACTCTATATAGAGTTCTATATGTATTAGTTCTATAATGTTCTACATTAGTTTCTTGAGGACTCCTTTGACCTCTATCAAACCCTGAATGTCAGGGTTTATCCTGGCATTCAGAGAGTAAAAGAAAAAATCTTCAAGTAGGATTCCACTGCCCAGTGGAAAGATCACCCACATAATACTGCCCCCATTTTTTGAGCACTATCAAAATGCATGAAAGTATCATGTTTGAAATAATCAGCACTGGAGTGTTTTGAAATAGTTTCAAAGTCTTCATAAGTATAGACATTTTGTAGCCAATGCCTGTGGGCTGTGAATTATTCTTCCAAAAAAATTTACAAGTGATCTAGATAAAACTACTAGTTAATAGGAAACTCAGGGATAGAAGAACATGTTTAAACAACATGGAGGGATGCAATCAGTGAAATCCACAAGGTGGGAAATTCCATAAGACAAATGCTCCATTTCTTCAACAAATTAATAACCAGGAACAGAAAAAGGTAAGTCTATAGGTTAAGTTTCTTAAGATGTAGATGAAGCAAATACAATGTATGGACCTTGTTTGAACTCAGATCTGAAGAAAAAAATGAGATACACATAAAACAAAGAGAGCATTGGAAATTCAGTGAACTTAAGAAACTATTGTTAAGTTTGAGGTGGGATAATGACATTGTGCTTACTTTTGTTGTTGTTTTTGTATTTAAGAGTCCTTACAGAAAAATGCTGAAGTGTCTACAGAAGAAATACTATGATGTCTGAGATTTGTTTTTAAAAAGCCCACTGTCGGAGGGAGTGGTTGGGCAAGAGTGGATGGTTGTCAGAACTGGGTGGTGGGGACACGGGTTTTACTATGCTGTTCTCTCTACTCTTGTATTGGTTTAAATTTCCTATAAAAGGCATTTTAGACAGTCAGTGAGTGGGTCTTCCTGAGCTGGAGCCTGTGAGGTCATGTCGGTCTCGCTGTGAAGAACCCAAAGCCCTTCTCCAGTTCGTCCGAGTCACCCATGTGAAGAAGAGCCCTTAGGCATCGTCATCTCCTTGTTCGCATGAGCATCCTGGGTTACTGTCCAAGTCCTCTCCGTGTAAGTGACACGACACAGATGTGACACTGGAAAGACAGGCTGGAAATAGATGCTACAGGCCGCTGCCCTGAACGTCTTGAACGAGCGGGTTTGCTTGGGATCATGAGGACCTGGTGCTCCAGAAGGAGATCACTTCCAAACGTTCACCTCCTTACCCATCATCCCTAACATTCTGCAGCACACTTTTTGTTTGATTTTAAAAACAAACTTGTGTTCCTTGTTACAAACATGCATGTGCTTATTGCTGAAAAATTGACAAAAACACAAGCAAAACAAAACTAACCATAATCTCACCTTTTTTTTTTTTTTTTTCAAAAATGAAAACAACTATGTACAAATCCTCCACTAAATAACTCTCAGGAGGTTAGGGGGGGAAAAAATCCCTCCGTGCTTTCCAGAATTGGGTTAAAAAGAGTTTGAAAATCTTAGCACCTCTCCTACTTGTAAAGAAATTTAAAAGGGAACTGGGCCATGTTTTTTAGAGTTTTCTTATTTTAAAAGCAAATGGAAATATTTTAAGGGTTGCATAAGAATTTTGAATTCTGGAATGCAGCAGATGCCACTTCTCAGTGCTTCCCCGGCATGCCAGCCAGGAAGGGGGGGGACCGTGCAATTCTTGGGGCCAGGTGGGGAGATTGGGAATGAAAATCAAATCCTTTTCATTTGGTTTTTTGGAATATGGCTCTGGAAAACCTGCCTAACCTATCTTCATCTCAGTTTGTTGGGCATCCTTTTGCTAGGTGTTGTAATAACTAATCACAGGCGCAATTGCAATATGACTGATCTCACATAAATGAAAGCTGCATTATAAATCTTTCGTAATGATCACTTGGCTAGGCTGCCCTCTGAAAATCATAAGCAATCTTTTAGTGAGCCCTGCCAACGCATTCCGCATATACACTTGTTTTGGAAACTAAACAATTGTGATTTTCCCCAATGGGATAGAACAATCGAACTTGGTTCTGATTTTCTTACGTAGGTGACATTTGTCCTTTGCTAATGTCAACTTAGCTGTGGAAAGAGGACACCTTTTTGGTGAACAGTTTATTCTTTCCTTTCCTGTATTTCCAGCCCCGTTTAGTCCCCGGATTTCAAGCATCTTTACAATGAGGGGCAGAGACTCTTGATCTTGAGCAAATTAAAGAAAACCCATCTTTCCTAGGAGTGAGTCTCCCCGGTACTAATCACTTGCAGATGAGGGCAGAGTCTGAGAGGATGCCACACTTGAACCAGATAAACCTGCTTCCTGCATGCCAACTCTTTGCTTTCACGACCTTTTACCTTTCCTCAGGCAGGACACATTACTATCTTTTTGATAATAATTTTTACATGCTTAGCCCCTGAAAATAGAGCTGCGATAACAGAGAATGTGGGAGGAAGAAATAAAGGGAAAACAGGACCACGTAGTCCAGGAAGTAAAATGGTTTCTTCAGGTAAGGGTAAGAACATAGTACACCGTCCGCGTTCCATTCCAGCAGGTACTTTGCATTTTGGCCTCTTGGCAGCAAATGTGCTGGTGTTGTTCTGTCGACATGAAGCAGCTGTGAAGATGGTAGCCCCGTAGACGTGCATCCTGGGCCCCCTTGGCACCCCCGAGGCCCAGGTACGCACTGGAGGGAGGTGATGGGGTCTGGGCGTGGTGCACCTGCGGAGACATACCAAAATGCACTTTCAGACCCAAAGGTAGAGACTGCAGCGGACTGGGAATAAAGACAACCTCTTCATTCTTTCGCTGAGAGCTTGGATCCTCTGCCCTAGTGTGCACCTGCCCCACCCCAGCCCTCCTGTAAAACAGATACGGCTCCCCACGGGATCCCGCACAGCGGAGGAGGAGCATCCTGGCCTGCAAGGTGCTCAGGGAGCCCAGGGAGGATGAGGACAGCAGGGCCCTGGGTGGCTGGTGACCACACCTGACCTTCTCAGCCACCTTCCTCCTTTTCCCCTCTGCCTCTGGCCTCCGTCACTCAAAGCGCAAACACAAGGACAGAACCCAAAGCAGCAGCTTGCGCCCGGATTCCACCACCAGCCATCAGATGTCCCTCCCGCTCCCGAAGGACCATTTGCACATCTGTCCCAAGGGATGGCTCGTCCCCTGGCCTGCGTCTGACCTGCGTTTGTCCCGTCATCACTGGCAGGACTGATTCAGCTTTCTCCATGTGTGTTGATTTGGTGACTGGGGTAAAGCCCTCCGGGCCACCACCTCCCCTCCACCCCACACACGGGCCCGGGGTCCGCGGGGTCTTGGGGAGGCGCTCTGACCCCTAGAGTCCCGCAGGCATCAACTTTCTACTAAGGTGCCACCCAAAAGGCCTAACAGCCGGTTCTGAGGAAGATGCATACAAAAGAGAGAGGAGGAAACTATCACATCACTCGGCTTTTATTATGTAGAAAGACCTCCTTCAAATTGTTTTTATTTTACCTTTATATGCAATTGTTACTTTATCTTTGTTTATATGGCTATTATACTATTGATTCATATTTTTTTTTATATCATTCTAATTATAGCCATGTATACTGAATCCCAGAAACAACCCCCAGTCAAAGATTGCCCCTTTTGAATGATCCCTTTGGCCCCTAAAGTCTCACTCAGGCCTCTCGCCTGTGCCCTGGGGTCACCAGGAAGGTCGGCAGGCAGATCTTTGAGACTGAGCCCCCCTCCCATCCCCACTGCCATAACCAGCCTCAGGACACTGCTCCCCCAGCTCAGTTCCCTTAAAGGCAAAGGCACACCAGAGGTTATGTCACCATTCCTCGGTGCTTTGAGGTGGGCCTCTGTCCTTGGAATCTTGAATGAACCAAAACAAATTTAGGGTCAATCCGGGGGCATCCTGAGCACCCCGGCAGCGTGCCTGCGAAGGCTGACATACCACGCCTGTCTCCTCTGTTGTGTGCAGAGAGGCCGTGCTCAGCGGCTTGTGTGGATGCAAGAGAGCTGGGAAAAAGTTGGGGCCCAAATAATAGAGGATAATTAGAAATTCTTGCCTCATGTAGCCACAGTTTTAGCATCTAATAATTATTGTTTAAATGCAAATACTGGTCCCTGGGACTCCTTATGCATTTGAATCAATCTCTTAAAAACAATTGCAGGCTCCAGATGAAAAACAATTTCTCAACAGCTGGAGAACATTTGCAGAAGGCAACTTTTAAAGAACAGAGCTGGAGAAAGACAGAGATAGACACAAAAGTAATGACCAGCCTCTGTTGTCTAAAGGAGTCTGAGCCCTTCAGACAGGGTGATCCTGATCACCACGCCTCCAGCTAGGCTCACCGCCAGGCCGCAGATAAACCAGCAAGTTAAGTCAGAATAGCATTTTGTGTTGTCAGTACAGTTAATCAAAAATTACCCTGCCTTTCATTTTATTTTTTTGAGTTTTGTTTTTGTTTTTGTTTTTGTTTTTACTATTAGCCTCCTCTTACTGAGTTTTAAAGATGAATAAATGAAGGTTAGATCATCAAGGATGCATACGAGGAGTACAAGTCTATCTGGAGGACAGTATTTAGCACGGGCAATCGGGAAACCTCTTTCCACTGGGCTGGACTGAACCACCACTCGAGGCTGGTTAAGTGCCGGGCAGGGACAGAGAGGAACGGAAGAGAAGGAGGGACCTGCAGCCAGCACAAGGCTTATACAATTAGTTTGAAACTATTTGTGTTTGTGCCCCCAACCCTCAAATGAGTTCGAACCAAGTCCTGACTTTAAATGGCAGATCTATGGCTCATGCCTTACTCTTTCTTATTTGCCACAGTCCTTTAGGATTCAAGTTCAAAAATAATATTGATCGGTAATAAGACAATAGTAATAATGAAGATGACGGTCAAAGTAGCTAGCGATTTATAACACATACCCTCTGTCAGACTTTGTTTTAGATGCTTCAACTAATTCAATCCTCAGGAATCTTAAGAGATAAATACTATCACCCCATTCTACAGAGGGAAAAACTGAGGTACGCGGCGGTTCTTTAACTTGCTCCAGGTCAGCATGCTAGTAAGTGGTGGAGCCCGTTTTTCAACCTGGACATCCCGACACCAGCCATTGTGCTTAGTAAT
The DNA here is from genome assembly GCF_004348235.1 of Phoca vitulina. NCBI lineage: Eukaryota > Metazoa > Chordata > Mammalia > Carnivora > Phocidae > Phoca > Phoca vitulina. The sequence continues at coordinate 3,709,912 of NW_022589730.1, forward strand.
CAGTGAAAACTTTTTGCTGGTATTTAAATTCTGCTTGAGAGTGTTTGGTTCCTTGGCTGAAACAGTGATCACCAAGTGGAATGCGCAGAACCCACTGGGAATTTATATGCTAAATTGTCACATGGCAAAGTTTAACTGTGACGAGCGAAGTGGGCTTACAGATTTCTTGTGTAGTTCTAACCAAATTTACCCTCACAAAATGGGCAGGTGGCTTCAGAAAGGTTCGTAAAAAGAACAGGGGACTTGAAGATAGTACTCATACCGCAGAGACTAACAACAAGAAACCAGAGGGACCCCTCTCCTCTCAGCCAAATCACAAAACAAAAACATCAAACGATATAACCAATGTTCCATTGTCAATGGCAGGCCCTCTCTTCAGTTCATTCTGTACCCTGAAATATTAGTTAATGAAAATAAGAGGCCATTATAATTAATAAGACATTTTATGGCTAAGCATCAAGAACATGAATGCAAACCTCTACAAACTGAAAGCAAACATGGGCTTGTACAATTAATAAATTTTAAAAAGGAAATAGCTTAAAGGTTTTTTTTTTACTTCCCCCACCCTTTAATTTCTATTTTATGTGGGCTTTACAATGCATTGAAAGTATTAATATGTATATTATTTTGTAGAATAATAAACATGCATATGAAGAGGGAAGTGCTCAAGAAACTTCCTGATAAGATTATGCAATCAAAAGTTTGGATTAGAGCACAGAGCTAGAGTTTAGTCCACCCCATGGGGCTACTCTCAGGTAACCATGGTAACCCTAATCTGTGGCCAAGTGTCTGGCAGAAGCTTAGCAACCCAACCAGAGACAGCGGAGAAGGTGGATGGCTCCTCCTCCCGCCTGGACTCCACTGCAGGGCTCCTGTGCGCTGTGGAGCTGAGGGGCAATGGGGGTGTGGTGCCATCGTTCCACATCAAGGGAGTTCTTTGTACCTAAGGAAATACAAGGACTTGCCTCCCTGAGTTGATCCTATTAACAGTAGAACCAAAGCTAAGCAAGTGACTGATAAATTGTCTGAGGTCACAGAATTTTTAGAATGGAACCTTCAAAACCAGATTTGCAAAGCAAGTTGTCATACTTCCAAAACTATCAAGGGAGGAAAATTATGTGTTCTTTTATATGAGGAAATAAAACCCCGGAAATGTAACAGAACTGCACACGAGAAGATAATAATGTTCCGATATTGAAAGGCATATATTTGGGTAATATTCTACGTAGAAAAAAATGTCGTAAGGGGGAATCCAGGAATAAACTCCCAACACCCACATACATACACGATACAGTATTCACCCAAATGGATTTTCCTTTCTAAGATGCGAGATTTTGTAGGGTGGAAGTTTTCCTTTCTCTTGATTCAAAATGAGCCTTGTAGAGCAGAAGAATTTCCAAGCTGTCACTGGGAAGGACTTGAATAATACTTTGTGTCTCTCAAAAACTTGATCAGGTAGGTGTTTCATACTGAAGATTTAAAGCGATTTCACTGGCTTTGCATTTTGTATTTTATAAATCATTAACGAGAACAAAGTAAGAACCAAAACAGAAATACCCATTTCATAAGTGTGAAGACAGTTAACCTTTAAACAGATGGGTAATCCCAGACAGTCTGTAAAATTAATAGAGCTTAAACCTGAGGTCTCGGAGCTGCAGAATACATCTTTGGAGACCATGTTTTTGAGATCATCATAAATCAACTTTTTTTTTCTCACCAGTCCCTTATGCCTACCCAGGCTCCTAGAACTGCCGCATTATGAATATGTATATTGTGGTGCACTAACCGATCCTGCGCTCTGGTGGCAAAGGTTCTGAGTGAGTTTCCTCCGCACTCCCGTCTCCCAGTGGCCGAAGGGCAGTCGTCCTGGTGGGACTCCAGCCAGAGGCAGTGTGGGAGCAGGAAGACCAGGCTGGTCCTGCTCCCAGCCCTCAGCACCTGCACGCCTGGCTCCCTTTGGAGAAGCATTTCCATTTTTTACTCGTAAACTTTCACTTATTAAGTCAAAGATATTGTGGAGGATTGTTGTGTTTTCACGGCACTGTGTTCTTCCAGGGCTAAATTGGTTCAGACCTCGAAAGAGGCTGGGCGCGTGATGGGCAGGGCTCCAAGCAGGCTCGACCCGCGGGGTGAGGTGACTGTCTTCGGGATTGCTGCCAAAGAGGCACTTGTCCAGGCTGCCGAAGATCACACATGCAGAAGGGAAGAAAACCACTAGTCCGCACCATCAATGCGCCATCATTTTCCATGACTGAAGTAGGAATTTGGAGGCCTCTCTTTAGAAACTTGGATCCGTTTTAAATGTGGCCACAAACCCTACAAGGATGGGGGTTTACATGGCATTAAAGCCAAAGGTATGCCATTCGCATGCTGTCAGCCTCAGCTACGCCAGTCCCGGGAGCCCCTTGCATTAGTGATCGGGAAGGTGCAGGCTGTGGAAGAAGCATGAAGTTGGATCGGGTCACCTTGGCTTTGCGTCGACACCACGCGGGCCGCTGCCCCTCAGGAAGCTCCAGGACAAGCCCGTGGCACTCTGCGTTTACAGAGTCCTACGTCCGGACAGCCGTCAACGCCGTCCCAACGTCCCAGGAGCACCCCCTTCTTTCCCTGCACCGTCCGAGGGAAGAAGCACAGGGCCTGGTCGCAATGCAGAGTGAAATCTGAGAGTCCATCGGAAGCCAGCAGTGTTTTGTTCTTTCAACACAATCCCACCCAAGAATTTCTGTAGCAATTTACTATTGGAGAAGTTAATTTAGCCGTTTTGCTGCAACCATCGGGACATTCTAGAGCCTGAAGAATGCAGTAGGGAGCTGAGCAGAATACAGATTGAGGACGAGGAGCCGTGGCCCAGGTGGTCCACACACACAGGAGCACCCGGAATGGAAGAGCCGGCGTCACCCTCCCCAGCAACAAGCCCGCACTCCAGTGGCACCTTCTCCCCCCGAGTCTCAGAAGCACATTAGCATAAATGCCATAAAATTTTGGCCCTGTATCTTCTTTATTATTTTTTATAGGTGTATAATTATTGAAAGGAGGCCATTACCTTTTTTATGGACTCGCGAGTCTGTGTGCCTCTGACTTGCCCATTCTGCCTGAGATCCCCGTGGTCGTGCTGCGTGGTGTGCAGAGAGGAGAGGAGCTCCCTGGGCCGGGGCGGGGAGGGGTTCCCCCCACTGCAGCCCAGAGGTGTGCGCCGCGCAGGAGACCCCCGAAGCCCGGGACGGCCCATCGCCCACCCAGCCACTTCCTTATGAAAGCACGGCTTTGAGAACGTGTGTTACAACCCCAGGAGTTCTGAGCCATAAAAATCATAAAAAGTAACGTCCCATGTCTGGAAACAGAAACGGTATCTATGAGAATTTATGTATTCAATGTAATTAATCTGTATGTTTGGAACAGATCATCCCAGACCTTTCTTCTCTTGCTAATTATTAAAGCCCAATTCAATGGATCTGTTTAATTAGTGCCCCAGATAAACAGCCCCCACCCCCATATTTCTTTTTTAGCAACCTCACTGGTTGAAGAGCTAGGTTGCAACTGTCACCCACATCACGTGCTGGTTCCCTTCTTTTTTTGTGTTCTCCCTTCGGAAAGAACGAGTCAGCAAGGCGGTTCGACTTTCTGGGGTCCCAAAGATTGGACAGGGATCTGCGAATTGCTTTTAGGACACCAGTGTTTTCCACCACGAGGCGCGTGACTCATCTGCACGTGCCGTAGAAATCTGTCTAACCAAGAACATTGTATTTAATGAGGTTTTTCAGCCTTAGATGCTTCCCAAACCTTTACTATGGAAATTGTCACTATGGTCTCACTGGGGAAAAAGTAGAAAATCTGTGTATCTGTGTTTTAACTCCTAACAGAAGCCACTTTGGCATAGGCCATCCAAGGAAACGCTGTGACTGCTGATGGTCATGGAGACACCGGAGTGTGGGTTTTTACGATGAAACGCAGCTCTCGAGAGAGCCTTGTGCCCGCTACACGGTGCATAAACTCCTGGGAAATGCAGGCTGATCTGAATGGCGGGGGACAAAAGGAAGATCCAAACTCCTTGGAAATGTTGTGCATGCAATAAAAAAATGTATCAAACATACTACAAAACACCATTTGTGGACTGGTCCACCCAGGCTTTCAGCACAAAGACCCCAGCAGAGGTAACAGATGGGCCTTCCTCTTACCCTGACTCGAGTATCTCAAGGACACAGAAATTGCTTTTTCAGTACCATGTGGTCGTTTGGTGTTTATTTTTCTCTTAAGGCACCACCAACGCTCACTCACGGCCGTCACGTGGGCACGCCTAGTGAGCGGGCCAGGCCGCCTCCGGTTCCCGACCTCCCCCAAGCAGGAGAGACCAAGAACCTCGCAAGAGAAAGTGGATTCCGCAGCTTTATGATCCTGTTAAAGTAAATGACCAACAAAATGGTCTTGAAACTAAAATGGAAATACAGCCTCTTGCGATCTCTTTACGAGCATTCTCCCTGTCTGAATTTCCAATCGCCCTGTTTTATACTTGCCTTGGTCCTGTCACACCCCAGTTTTAGGAAAACCTAGCTCCTGCTTCCATCTTAGCTCCCCTCTGGCAGCAGGTCAGTTGTCTGTGTTTGACACGGTGACAGATAACTTACTCGGTAGCCATGCCCCAGGCCCCTCAGGCCTCATCTTCCTTCCTTCCTATAGAAGCACTTGGTCCACTGTTCTGTAGGGGGCCTGTACTTCGGGGGAAATGAGCCACACTGCCACTCCCAGACATGAATGTGAATTGGTCCAAGCTGAGAGATTGCTCTGGGCACGGGCAAGAAGCACAATTCTGGCCAGTAAGACTTGCGAAGGAAGGGAAGGTTCTCCTCATTCTTAAAAAAGGGCATAAGACCTTCACTGTGGTACGTGATGGCGGGAGGTGTAAACAGAAAGATTCGAGATGGGAAGAATCTGTGTCCAAGCCTGGAGCCAGGCTGCGTCCAGACTTTCTGTGACTTGCAGTTGGCTCTCCTAAATGATGCAGACAGGGTCTGTGTTAGCCCCTGGCTCCAAGTATTCCCGCACCAAGAACCCCGGGAGAAAACTGCCTGGTCACAGATGGGAATGCAGACCCCGGCCCCGCACCAGCCCGCCCCCAGGCCTGACGCGGTCCAGCAGAGGGAGCGGGCCATCACAGCATCCCGCTGCCCGCCTGGAGAACCCATCTTCGCTTTAGTGCAATGCCCCGATGCCCACCCTTGCTGTTGGCAGCTTTCTAGAATCATCAGAACAAATGATTGGGAGTAGAGGAATATTCTAAAGACAACTGAAGAATTACATCAGCTCCACAACGTTACCTCAAAAGTAATATTCAATAATAAAGTTTTGAATTCCATTACTGAGTCGCTGAATAATATGGTTACCGTTAAACAAAATTTTATTGTCTGCATGTTTGTTCCATAAAATAAATATATATTTTATCTAATCCAAATTGCATCCAACTGTTATAATTTGTTAGAGGTGTTGAAACACTTTTCTCGCCGTTATTTCTAAAGTGCTTCCCTAGACAACGAAGTCGGGCTTAGAATCACAGAAATTAGAGATTGAAAAGAGCATTTGGGTCACCCAGGCGACTGGCTGCCAGACTCCAGTAGCAGGCCTCCACCCAAGGGACAGTCCCCTGGAAGCGGAAAGAAGTGGGGGTGACAGGAGAGTTTAATCGGTCGTTTCTATTCCAATAGCTTCCAGTCTCAGACATGCACATCCTAAAGAAATGTTAGTTTTGCAGCCCCTCCTGCAACATGTGGGTTTGCACTGTTATCCTCAAATACTGTCCCCTTTTTATCTGGGGGTGAAGGACAGTACTAATAAAATTTAACTGCCCCTGGCCAGTCTTCCATGGAGAGCTCATTCACTACAAATTATAGTAAAATATTAAATCCCTCTACCCCCAAAACCATACTCCTGCTTGAAAATCCATTTTTTTGAGGGAACAGTCTTTCATTTCATTCTCTAACAAAGGAAAAATTTTAAATGCAGCTTAAAATCTTAAATTTGTATTTGGTATAAATGGTAGGTAAAGAATGTTCTCTTGGAAGGTCTTTAAAAAAAAAAAGTTAAGCCCAGCAGGGAATTAAATAGGGCCCCAAACTATAAATTTGGAGTACACTTCACCTCCTTCACAACTTGGATATAACAAGAAACCCCAAGTGTGTAAAGTCATTGCTTACCACCTACCTTAGTGCTCAACTGAGGAAGAGAACTGGTGGCTTCTGAGCCAGACCCTCACTCTCATGAGCGCCATGAACGTAGAGCTTGCTGGGAAAATAGGGTCATGGGGAGAGGCCCACACACATGCACACGCACACACACACATACCACATTTACATACCAGGACTCTTGCTCCGATCAAACATCTTTGGAGGACCGCTGGGTTCTCACCAGAGACAGTCTATTGTATGAGGGGCAGGTGAGCCTCTTGGAAATACACATCCTGGAGAAATTCAGGAAATTGTAAGAATGTGGTCTAAGGTCAATAGGAAGGGGAAATGGGTGGGAGGAGAAAAAATTCCAACCAGAGCTTGGTGACTGTCCCTCAGTCCTTAGCCCAGGACCTAAGCTTCAAAGCGTGATTCGTTTATAGCAACATGGCTGCAAAGTGTCTTTCTCTGTCATCCCGTGGGCACATGAGATCTGAATGAGCAGAACGGCAAGGTCATTAGCCTGAAAGTCAGCCATAGGGTCCGCGTCTCTCCCTGAAGATGCAGAGATGGAACTGTCACCTTGAGGACACTCTCCACCTTGGTGGCATCCCAGGACAAGGCGGGGCTCTGGGACTGCGGAGGTGAGCTGGCCCTCAGAGCCTCCCTCAACTCCTTGGACCTCATACTTTGTTAACTTAGGCGCAGGTAAAAGGAGCACCCACAGTAGCAGAGACATCACCTCAGCAAGAGGAACAAGAGATGAGCCCATCGGCCCCACATAGTAATCAAGGAGTTCTTCTAGAATCTTCTACAACCACAGGTCTCCAATGATTTGCTCTTAGGACACCTTCATATCTTACTACAGAAAGTGCCAAATAACTTTAGTTTGTGTGGGTTATAACTATGGATGCTTACCATATTAGAAATTAAAACTGAAAACTTCATGATTTATTAATTCATTTAAAAATAACAGTAGAAAACTCATTATACATTATTATGGCTTTTTTATGAAAAATAACTAAAATTAGTGAGAAGAGTGGCATTGCTTTACATTTCTGCAAATCTTTTTAAAGTCTGGCTTAATAGAAGACAGGTTCTCATCTCTTTCTGCTCTTGGCTTGTCCCAATGTCATCTGTACTCACCTGTGGAATACACTTATGAAAGAAATAGAGAATTACATCTCAATATTATTAAAATAGTTTTGACCTCATGGATCCCCTACAAGTATCTTGGGCACCCTGGGCCCATTTTGAGGACCACAGGTATACCTGTCCAGGAGAACGGGGTTATTGTTGCTGCATGTGGGTCCTCGCTCCGTATGATCAGGAACACAGGGTGACATTCATACAAGCCGTGTGCTGAGCTTCGAACTGTCTTCAGTTAGTGAAGACTGGTTCTTGAGGAAGTAACATGGTGTCTCAGTCCATTCCAGCTGCTGTAACAAAAGACCCCAGACTGAGTAGCTTATGAATAACAAAAATTGATTGATCACAGTTCCAGAGACCAGAAGTCCAAGATGAAGGTGCCTGTGGGGTCAGGTTCCTGCCACAGAATGCTCGTGGTCTCCTCACATGGCCGAGGGGCAAGACAGCCTTCTGTGGTCTCTTCTATAAAGGCACGAATCTCATTCATGAGGGCTCCACCCTCATGAGTATCCACCTCCCAAAGGCCCCATCTCCTGATATCACCATCCCGGGGGTTTGGATTTCGACATACCAATGTGGGGGGGGGTCACAAAGATTCGGTCTGTGGCCCGTGGAGATTCTGCTTTCCTGATTTCCAGGTGTGAGATACCAAACGCCCTCCCAACCATCCCGACAAAGATCTGACCATTGTCTTTCTTGAGGTGCCACAGACTTCCAGCGGCACCCCTTGCTCGGCCTCAGGTGGGGAGGAACTGATTCTTCTGGACCAGCTTCTAACTACTAACGGCCTCACCCATCATTTAATCCCCTAAGTACCTCTGGAAGAAACCATCTGAAGAAAAGAGACCAAGAGTCCGAAAGGCTATACGTAATCTGCCTGATGATACACAGATAGTTAGAGGAACAGTAAGGATTCAATAAGTTTATCGACACCAAAGATCCACGTCCGTTCACCACAGAACGTCCACCGCTACACATGGCAGGAGGTTACTAAAACGCTGGTAACCAGCAGGTGGGTTTTTACAGCTTGTAAAGGATTCCGCACATTCTCTCCGGTATTTGTTGGGTGTCAGCCGTCTGTCTGACTCTCCTCAGTGCTGGATTCAGCAGACACGATGTCATCCCCCACCCTGAGAGATCTCACTCAGCTGAGGACAGCGATGCGCACAGCAATCAGCTCCCTGGAGAGTACACAGCTCCCGCGAGGGCAGCCCGCTGCCCATGGGTCAGTCAGGGAAGGTGACATCTCTGAGGAGGTGGCATGTGAGCTCAGCTCCCAGCAGCCCTAGGAGGTGGACATCCATTCAGCCAAGGCTGCAAGGCAGAGGAAGGGGGTTTCCCTCCACCAGGCTGGCTGACCCCGCCTCCGTGTCCTTACAAGGAATCCCCCAGGCACGCCCCCCAGTCTGAGCAGCTCCCTGAGCATCTGCTACCACATTCATCACAAAGAAAAGTCAGCGCCATTCTTAAGGAATTGAAGCTTTATGAAAGTAAATTCTCACTCTTTCTTTCCTTGGAAACATGAAGAACACTGGGCCTCTCCTTGGCCAAAGGCACTCAGGCCTGTTCCATCTTATGAGGAATCCTGAATGCAAACCATGGGGGAAAAATGTGCACCAACATGCAAACCCTGGGGCCAATTCATGCGTCTTTCCCACCCCATTTAAGGGTAGGCCCTCATGGGGCACCTGGGTGGCTCAGTCGTTAAGCGTCTGCCTTTGGCTCAGGTCATGATCCCAGGGTCCTGGGATCGAGCCCCGCATCAGGCTCCCTGCTCAGCAGGGAGTCTGCTTCTCCCCTTCCTCTGCCTCCTCCCCCAGCTTGTGTTTGTTCTCTCCCTCGCTCTCTCTCTCTATCAAATTAATAAAAATAAATAAAAATAAAAAAGGGTAGGCCATCAGATGCTGAAGGGACAGCACCCTTGTCATGGTGAGGAGTGTGCACAGTATCTTCCAGAACATCCTGGACAGAAGGGGGCCACCAAGCTGCCCGGGCCCCCCCCCCTGAACTGTGGAAACGCCAGGCCCATGGAGGAGAGGAAGGGTCCAGTCTCCAGAACCACGCGGCCTCCACCCCTTCTTCGAGTCCCAACCTCTAGGTGTCTCAAGTTCACCCCCTGGGAAATAGAGAAAATAAAGCCGCTCCCAGTTGTTGTAAAGAGCCAGAAAGGTGATGTTCGTGAAACGCTACCGCAATACTGTTCCACTAAACAGTTATTGGCTCAGCCGGCAGCCCATTGGCATGGACACTCTCAGGGGGCTTCAGTCTGAAGGGATAAAGCAGTCGTGTGGCAAAGAGCAACGGAAGGTACGTTCTCTAGCCATATTTACATACCCTGTGAATTTCAGTAGGGTACACAATTATGCATCATTTCATTGTGCCCAGTTCAGAAACACATTATGTGCCTTCTCTTTGCTCCGTACACACGTGGCCAGGCACACTCACACGTGTCCATAAAGTTCTAAAATAGAACAACCTGTCATGGCCCCATGCCTTCAGATGTTTAGGGAACTAAGTGATTTTCTTCATATTTTTTTTTCTTGTTTTCTTTCTTCCTTTCTTTCTTTCTTTTTTCTTTCTTTCTTTCTTCTTTCTTTCTTTCTTCTTTCTTTCTTTTCCATCATAAGAGTGCTATTTGTCGGACACTGGGTACAGAATAATGCCACCATAGAAAAGAAATAGCCTGGTGACCTGCTTCTTCCACGAGATGTGGATGGGTGCTTTTGAATTACAGAAAAACCTTCTGCTTTCTGAACTACAGAGTAAAGAGGCGAAAAATACCAACAACCCGGTGCTTTCACATTTTACATGTGCTCTCTGGGTATATGGTGCAGAGCGCTGTAAATAGGGACAGGATTCAGTATAAATCTCTTATTTTGTGTTTCAGATGGTATGCAATAGAAAACCCATCTGAACAATAAATGCTAGTCACTTGAGGTCCATAGCTTGTTTTGTAGCTAAGAAAATAAAGCCTCCGCTCACCCTTGGCCAACTGAGTTACATTTTATGCTATTATTAATGCGTTGCAAGGCTTTTTTTCATATCAATTTGAAATTATACATCTGGGAAATCCCAGCACAACAGCAGTCAATGCTTTGTTTCTCTGTGTGGCCCTCTGCAATTACTAGAATGTGCAACTATAATTTAGCTCAGGTAAAATTCAATCAGTCACCCCAAGCACAAAGAAATCTCCGTCTCCCAGGGAAAAGGAGGAGGAGAGGGAGGGAGGGGGAGAGTAAGAGGAAGAAGCAGGGAAAGGAGAAGGAGAAGAAAGGAGAAAAAGGGAAGACACTGGGGCGGGTTTTCCTGCACAGGGCACGGGGAGCTGCGGGAGTTTCTCGGATAAATTGATCGGAGTGTGTAAATTCAGGGTACGCAGGGCAGCAGAGCCAAGAGGGGCAGGGGTTGAGCTCTGGAATCAGAGTGAATCAGAAAACATGCTTCACGGCCTGCTTGGATTCTCGATAAAGTATAATGTTCTTTGTGTTAAAAATAGAAAGAGGAAAAGAAAGAAGGGCGATTTTTGCTGGTGTGCCAAAATTCACAGGGAGAAACTCGTAGGTGAAAAGTACACTGGCCAGAAACTGTTGTGTGACCCCAAGAAAAACTGTCCGGAGAGAAGTCCGCCTGCCCTGCCCGACGGGAGGGGAGGACCCCGTCTCCTCAGCACTGAGGCTCTCGAAGAAAAACCAGCATATGGGGCTTCTCTTTATTTCTCCTTTCCTTTTCTCATTTTGCAACTTTTACGTGTTGCATGGGCTGGACTGTGTGTGTGCAAGCGTTCATGAATCAGTGTTTCTAGAATTTAGGAAGGCTTTTGGACTCCACCATTGTTCCACCAATGTCATGAAGCAGAGAGGAGGCCATTTAGCAGTAATTCTCCTGGAGCCCATCTATCCCCCCTCACCGCCGACCGGATGGTACCCACGTCATACACTTGCCTTTGAAGACAATACTTTGGTTTACCATCATTTTTTACCAATGTGTTCACTTCTAGTCAGATGACATTGTAAGCTCACACTTTGATCTCTTCATTGCACTTAAAGCCAGCAGGGAGAGACAAAATATTTTTAATTAGCCCTTTTATTTTGAGACAATCATAGATTCACCTGTGGTTGTAAGAAAGAAGACAAAGAGAGCCATGTATCCTTCATGCTCTGTTCTCCCATGCTAACATCTTACAAAACTAGAGTCAAAGACCATAACCAGGATATTGACACTGATCCAGTCAAGACAGCATATTTCCAAACCCACCAGGATCTTCATGACACCCCACATGGGGACACGCACTTCCTTCTTGCCCCTGTTCCATCGCTAACCCCTAGAAACCACCAATCTGCTCTCTATTTATATAAAGCTGTCATTTCAGTGATGTTATACAAAGGGAATCATGCAATATGTGACCTTTTGGGATTGGCTTCTTTCACACAGCATAAACCCCTTGAGATCCACCTAATAATCCTTTTCGTGGCTCCTTTTTATGTACTCCTAATAATGTACTCCTTTTTATGGCTAAGTAGTGCTCCAAGCCGTGGCCGCACCCCAGGGTGCATAATCATTCGCCAGTGAAGGATATCTAGGTTGTTTCTAGGTCTTGACTGTTAAGAACAAAACAGGGATAAACATTTGCATGCAGGTTTTTATGAGAGTATGAATTTTCATTTCTCTGGAATAAATGCCCAGGAGTGAAATTATTGGGTCACGGTGTAGTTGCATGGTTAGTTTTTAAGAAGCTGTCAGATTGTTTTCCAAAGTGGCTGTGCCATTATACATGCCCACCAGCGAAGTTTGAGTGATCATTTCTCTTCATCCTCATCAGCATTTGGTGCTGTCATTATTGTTTTATTTTAACCATGCTGATGAGCGTATAATATCTTGTTGGGATTTTAATGTGCATTTCCCCGACAGTTACTGACGCTGAACATGTTTTCATGTGCTTATTTGTCATCACCTTTTAGGTGAAATGTCTCTCTCTGTCTTTTGCTCATTTTCTAATTGGATTTTTGTTCTTTAACTTTTGAGTTTTGAGAGTTCTTTATATGTTGTAGATATTTAGTCCTTGCCAGCAATGTGGCTTGCAAATATGTGCTCCAAGTCTGTAAATTGTCCTTCATCTTCTTAACAGGATCTATCACAACAAGAGTTTTAAATTTTTATGAAGTCCAATTTATCCATTTTTCCCTTTTATAAGTTGTGCTTTTGGTATCAAGTCTAAGAACTTTAAGGTTGCCCCTATATTACAAAGATTTTTCTCCTGTTTTTTTTTTCTAAACGTTTTATTTTACATTTAAATTCCTGATCCATTTTGCATTAATTTTTGTGCAACATGAGAGGTTTAGGTTGATATTCTTTTTTTTTTTTTTTTTTTGCCCATGGGTGCCCAATTTCTCCAGCACCACTTGTGGAAAAGGCTAATATCTCCTTCCTTGAATTGCTTTTGCATTGCTTTCAAAATCAGTTGAGTGTACGTGCGGAAGGAGGGGTCTATTTCTGGATTCTTTGTTCTGTTCCATTGATTTACATGTCTATCCTAAAACATTTTTGAAAAATCTAGGGGCACCTGGGTGGCTCAGTGGGTTAAGCATCTCCCTTCGGCTCAGGTCAGGATCCCAGGGTCCTGGGATCAAGTCCCCATGTCTGGCTACCTGCTCTGCAGGGAATCTGCTTCTACCCCTGCCCCTTCTCCCACTTGCTCTCTCAATCTCTTGAGAGATTTTGCTCTCTCTCTCTCAAATAAATAAATAAAATCTTTAAAACAAATCTAGAAAAATCTAGCCAAGTTCAAATATATAATGAACAGCACTGTGGACCAGAAAAAAGAAAGGAAAGAAAAGAAAAAAAAAGAAAGAAAGAAAAAAAAAAAAAGAAAAGAAATAAGTGGGTCTGGAGGAATTTTCCCTTCCAGAAGCGTTCCGAGGCAGTCAAAAGTCCAGCCCCTGTGCAGTAACAGAACCAAACACACCCCATGGGTGACAGGGAAGGAACGTCATCCACATCGAGGAGCTGAGGTGGGGCTCCCCTGGTCACAAAGAGGGCTGAGAACTCAGTCATGTCCAGGGGGCTGCACATCTGCAGTGTGGAGGGAGTAGAGAGAGCACGTGCACAGAACCGGGCCAAGAGCGGTTACATCTGCGGTACCCCAACCTTGGCAAGGAACAGCAGTCCCAGTGGAAAAGCCGTGCTGGGTACCGAGAAACCAGGGAGAGAGAAGAGGAGCCTACAGATAACATTTCAAAGTCTCTGTGGCCCGAGCACGACAGAGAGCCAAGTCAGTGGTCCAAGGACATGGAAAAAACTCATCCCAAAATGACTTTAGAGTACATCGGCGTAAGATTCAGAAAAGCAAAGGAGGGAAGGTGACCCACAAAAAGAACATGATCATCCAGCGCCACAATAATAAGGCACCACAATAACAAAAACAGGCAGGACCTCGGCAGCGTACAAAATAAGTGTTTATCGCTCATGATCAGCCCTGCCGATCTTCACAGCACTACCGTTTGTGAATTTTAAAAATGATGAAGCAAACGTTCCAGACCAGTACTATCCTCAATCTGATTGTGATTTTTAAAAATTAATGACGCTGACCCTTGTCCGTGGGAAGTTTGAGAAGCATTGCTCTAGATGCATGGGGAAGGGGGGTTGACGTTGAGGGTTCAGAGCACACCACCATCCTCGCCTTTTTCTGAAAGAAGGGAGAGATCAAGAATAAATTTAGAGTTAATTAGAAATTTGTCCATCTGCTTAGAGGTATTAGACGAGTGTTTGCCAGGTTTTTCAAGCCATTTAGGGCTGTTTGAACAATTAGCATTACTAACAAAATAAACTCGTGCCCGATGGAAGATAGTACATTTTGCCATTAAAAGTCATCAAAGTAAGTTTCTTGAAATCCTGAATGTCTTGCAATTACCTTCTAATGTATTTTGCATATTTTTAGACAGAAATAACTTCGTATTTATAAAGCGAATAGCTCTGAAAAGAGTCTGCTGATGCTTCTGCTGGATTTGAATAGTGATCAGAATTGGGGGAAGGTCAATTAAACCAGCATACTTCACTGGAAGCCTTTTTTAGTAACAGCAATGTCTTCTTCCCTCAACCAAACTGGGTCTGAGCACAGACTGGCCACCCAGGTATTATAAACATTCTGTTGAACTTTTAGAATAATACTCTGCAGCACATAAATGTGTGTAACTAATCTTTAAAAAAAAAAAAGTTTAAAATAAATGTGGATTCTTAATACACCTCATTACTTTCTAACTTCAAGTATAATAAGCAAAGGCTTTAGGAGTGAGGGAGGGTTCAGGGTAGGCTTTGGAAGGGGATGGATAGGCAGACATGGCGGCTACTGTTATTTTCTTAACATTTCTCCTGATAGGAAGTTATGCCTGTTCGCTCTGTAAAACGTGGGGAAACGTTAAAGAAGTAAAACAAAACTCCCCATAATACCAGCACAGCGTTTCCTTCTAGCTTCTTTTTTTTAAAAGATTTTATTTATTTATTTGTCAGAGAGAGCTAGAGAGAGAGAGAGAGAGAGGGAGAGCACAAGCAGGGGGAGGGGCAGAGGGAGAAGCAGGCTCCCCGCCGAGCAGGGAGCCCGATGCGGGGCCTCGATCCCGGGACCCTGGGATCATGACCTGAGCCGAAGGCAGACGCTTCTCGGACTAACTGAGCCCCCCAGGTGCCCCTCCTTCGAGCCTCTTCTTCCACGTGTGCCACCATCACCATGACTACCGTCCCTGGCACTCGTTGCATCAGGCACACTTCATACCTGCCACGCTCTCCCGGGTCTGTTGCTCTGGAGGAAATGAAGACCCAGCATCGCGAGTTTCTTACCAAAGTCACCCAGCCAGAGGCAGGCCGGTTCAGCATGCAGGCAGGGTGTCAGCCTTCAGAGCTGGGGTTTTCCATAACACTGTTGTCCTCCCGTCCCTGAGAGTTAATATTACAGCTCTGCCCTTTTTCAGATGATACACTGAGGCTAGCCAGGTGACCTAGCTGGCGTCTGGACCGCGTCCATCAGACTCCAGAGTGGCTTATCCTCGCCTTTCATTGTGGTCACCTCGAACCACAGTAGGACAACCTAAGGAAGAGGGTTGCCCCAGTGTGATGACAGAGAACAGGAGGCTCTCAGGTCCAGATGGAGGAACGGCCATGTGTGATTATTGCCACCCATCTCTGCTGAGGTCCTCAGGGAGTAAAAGTGCAGAAGAACAAAGACAAAGAATAAGAAAGATGAAAGGAGAGGGTAGGGGGAGGGAGAGAGGGAAGAGGTGGGAGGGGGACAGATGGGGGAGGAGGGATGAGGAAGGAGGGGGACAAAGGGGGGAGGAGGGATGAGGAGGGAGGGGAACAGAGGGGGGAGGAGGGGGGAGGAGGGGGGGGGGGGGGGGGGGGGGGAGGGAGAGTGGGATTCGCTGATGTAATAATTTCTTCAGTTGTTTTGGCCCCTAGTTTGGAAGCAACATATTTCTCAGCCTCTATCAGTTTTTCAAATTAGTAAATCTTAATTCAGTGGGAATCTTAATTCATTTTGCACACAGATGTATAACAGAGTCCCAGAATATTTAAGTCACATCAGTACCGTAAGCAGCAGGAGCAGGCCTAGACGTGGTCAGGAAGGGGCAGGGGAGCTGCTGTGTGAGCAGAGGGGCAGGGGGCTCGCGGGCTTGCCCCCGACCACAGGCCCCTGTGCCCCAGGAAGAAGGTGGCAGGTGCACCCGACGAGTAAGGCGGGGAGGGCGGGGAGAACATCAACTCTGAATTACTGTTTTAAAAAGCAATTAGAAACTTTAAGAAAAAGAAGAAAGGACCCCAAAAAAGGGACAATACAAAGCACAGGGGTCTGTGGTGTCATGGTCATGTTCCCAGTAAAGCCTGGGTCTTGACTGTCCCCTGCCGGCCTCTGCGGGTGACCGGTCCGACCCCATGCCATCGTGCAGCACGGGCAGGTAGGCAGCCACCGCTATCCCTGCTATGCGCTGGGACAGTGCGACCCAGGGGGCTCGGTGACTTGGCAGGGACTGTGCAGTGAGCGAGGGCCCATGCGCACCCTAGAGCTGCCTGTGCCCCTGGCGGACCCCCAGCCTCCCCCCTACGGCTTGGCCAGCCTCCCGCACCCACCTGCGGGGCCAGCTTGGCGTGCAGGACCTCTCCGGCTCGTGGCCCCATCTCCCACTCCGTGACCCCATGACTCACTTGGCCACGAGCAAACCCCCATCTCCTCAGCCTGTCTGCAGCCACCTGCCCCTTCATCAGCCCCACTCCCGGCTTTGCCCCCAGCACCGCTGCCCACAGCCCCCCGGCCGCAGAGTGGAGAGCGAGTCCTCTTTGCCTCTGGAGGAGCTACCCCGCCACCGCCACAGCACGCAGCCCGAACCTCCTGCCCTCAGACGGCAGCGCTGGCCACCCTTCCTTGTGAAAGTCCCGGCGGCCATCTACTGACCGCCATCACGGCCAGCTCACTGAGTTCCATCTCACTCCAGTCATGGTTCTCAGAGGGGCCAGTGTCCTTGGAGATGACCTTTCCCATGCCCGGGCCCCTCAGCTTCCAGACCTCGTCTCCTCCAGTGACCACCTTCGCTGTCTGCCTTAACTGGCTCACTCCCCAGGCCTTGCATTACCAAATTATGCACCCTCCACGATGTCGGCTTTGAGTAGCATCCTCCAGACCACCTCTGCCTGCCTCTCTAGCTCGTTCCTTCCAGTTCTCCAACCCTGATCATCCTTCACCCCCAACCCCAGGACCAACAGTCCATGGATCTACGGATCAGTGCCCCTCATCTCCACCCTAGGGCCCTCACCCGTCCTCCCCTCACCCTAATTGCACACCTGACCCTTCTCATGGTCTCAGTTATTTTGCCCTCTCCCTCTGCGCGTCCCTCCTCCACATCAGCACACGGCTTGTTCCTTTCATTCTGGTCTTTACTCGTGCTGCCTTCTGGGTGAGGCCCTCCCAGCGATGTTGTCAAACCTTGCGATACCCACCCACACTGCCTATCCGCCTTACCTGCTTCACTTGTGTCTGTTTAGATCGGCGCCTTATGTATCCTGTCTCATTTCCGCCTCTCCACGATGGGGTATACACTCACAGGGCAAGGGTCCGGGCCGCTTCTATCCACTGCTATGTTCTCAGTGCCTAGAAAAGTGTCTGGTCCATAATACCCATGTAATAAATAAGTGCGAGTAAATGAATTAACTTGATTTTAGGGACCTGACATCATTTAAGAACTCAGTTGATTTTGACGCTGGTCCAGGAGTCACCCTTTGGACCTGCAGAGAAGGAAATGGTCCTCGTTTTCTCCTTGGCCCTTATTGAGCACTATTTATATAACCCATAAACACAGCCTTTTCATTTTAAACTTTGGGAAGCCACCTGAACAAATTTGTTTGTGGTTGTAGGACATAATGTAAATGTTAACAACCTTATAAAATTGCAGCTGACGGAGAACAGGATGTGGAAGAAAAGGTAGGAGTGTTATTATCTTCATCTTACAAATTAGGAAGTCACATTGATGGAGCAAGAAATAAAGGTTTTTATTTGAAGTCACATGGGCAACCCTAGGAAAAACTAAAAATAATACTAGAAATAACGAACACTGTGAAGAGGTCAAGAGGAGGAAGTTAGCTGAGGTGAACTGAACTTCCATTTCTTCACGTTGGACTGTGTTGCTTAGGGCCCAATCTAGGCCTCTGAAGTAAGGAGACATATGACAAGGGCTCCAAGACAGGAATTCGTTTTTTCCTCAAGTGGCAGTCTGGGGGTCTCTGGGGGATCCAGGCCAAGAAGGGGTCTTTATGCTACAGGGTCCTTCCGGAACCAGGACCCTCCACTTCCTGGCACTGCTACCCCCACGGCATTGCGCTCATCTGCTTGGATGGAGCTGGCTCCTCACCCAGAGGAAGGAGAAGGAGCAGATGAAGGACAAGCAATTTCACATTTTCCTTCTGCTCACATCCTGGTGGCCAGATCTTCGCAGGAGCGAGCCACACCTACAACTTGGTGGGAAGAGGAGTGAATGAATACTGCAGAATAAATAGAAGACCTTGACAAAATGAGCTAGTAGATATTACACAGTTAGAAACAAAAAGTTACGTTAGGGTATCAGTTAGGACAGGCTAGGCTAATGCTGCGATAACAAGCAATCCAAAATCTCAGCTGTTCCAGAAAGTTTTCTTCGTGTCCATACATGTCCAACTTGGGGGTCTGCTTGATGCTGTCCTAATGTAGGGACACAGCCTTGTGGAGCTGGTTGTGGGCACCAGGGGAAGGAATCGTGGAAAATCACTGTGCCCTTCAAACCATCCTAACCCCAGCAGCTCACAGTGTGACTTTATTTGGATATTGGGTTGGTGCAGGTGTAATCAGTGAACATGAAATCATATTGGATGAGGTGGACCCTGAGTCTAATCTGACTGGAGTTCTCACGGTCAGAGAAGGTGCAGACACATGGGCACACAGGAGATAGTCACACAGAGGAGAAGGCCATGTGATGACAGGACAGAGATTGGAGGGATGGAGCTACCAGCCAATGGATGCCAAGGGTGCCGGGAACCACCAGAAGTTGGAAGAGGGAAGAAGGCCTTCCACTGGAGACATCACAGGGAGTGATGCCCTGATGACATCTTGCTTTCGACTTCTAGCCTCCAGAACAGTGTGATACAATACATGGCTGTTGTGTCAGCCCCCTGGTTTGTGGTACTTTGTTGTGGCAGCCCCTGGGAAACTAAGAGAATCACGTACCAGCCCTTAAAAGCTTGTGCCTAGAACTGACTCAGTAATCCCTCTCACGTTCCATTGGCCAGAGCAAATCACGGCCATGTCTACTCCAAGGGGTTGGGAATTCCAATCCTATCATGTGCCTGGACCACTGGTGAGCAGTATGAACAAGAAACAGAAAGTAAGTTTGAACAGTTACTAGTTAGGGGTCACTGCCTTGACTCTAGGCGACTCCCTGCCCATCACGACCCATGAGAACAGGGCCCCCTGGAGTTGTGCAAGGGGTCAATAGCATGGCCGTACACAGCAGCCTGGGGACTGGGTAGTGATCTATGAGCTCCTCTATCTAAGTAGGCTTCCTTTGAGTGAAATTTTTTTTCTTGTGCTTGGCATGGGATTTATCCTGACACTAAACTTTCTCTGTTTGATTTCATGAGAAGGAGACACCATGAACACCCAGCCCTGTGGGAGGCAGGTAGAGTGCAAAGGCCCCAGGCTGGGTGGTCGCACCTACCCGCCTTCACGCCCATGCTCCCACAATCCCCAGCGAGCTCGTGACCTCAAGGAAGCCACTTCATGGCTCCATACCTCAGTTCCTCATCCCTAAAATGGGGGTGACATCTACCTAGGTAGGAGGGTCTTTGGAGAAAATGAGAAAGATTAGTGTCTGCTGGTAGAAAATATATACTGTGATAGTTAATTTTATGTGTCAACTTTACTGAGCTAAGGGATGCTCAGATAGCTGGTAAAACATTATTTCTGGGTGTGTCTGTGATGGTGTTCTGAGGAGAACCAGCATTTGAATGAGTATACTGAATAAAGAAGGCTATCCTCATTGATGAGGGTGGTCATCATCCAATCCACTGATGGCCTGAATAGAAGGTGGAGGAAGGGTCAATTCTCTCTCTTCCTGAGCTGGGATATCCATCATCTCTTGTCCTCAGATATCCACGCTTCTGGTTGTTGGGCCCTTGGGCTCAGACTAGAGCTTCTGCTGTCTGCACCCCAGTTCTCAGGTCTTCGGACTTGGACTGAATTCCACCATCTGCTTTCCTGGGTCTTCAGCTTGCAGACAACAGATCATGGGACTTCTCAGCCTCCATAATCAGGTGAGCCAATCCCCATTATATATACTTGTGTGTGTGTGTGTGTGTGTGTGTGTGTGTGTTTGTGTATGTGTATATATATATCCTATCACATATATTCCTATTACATATAGAGAAATTTACTATATATTATATATAATAAGTATACATACAATATAACATATTCTGTTTTTATACATGTAAAATATATATGTATATATTATATATATATTATATATATAATATATAAATATGTATATATCCTATTCTGTTCTATGTATGTAATAAATATATATAAATACATATATTTATTTATAATATTCTTTTTTCGGGAAAACCCTAACATATATATTATATGTGTATCTATGTGTATATTTTGAAACATCACATAGCAAGCATAGTATTTCCTTTGCACTTGTGATTCGGCATTGGATAATTAACCTTAGAGGTACCAGAGTCATGCAGAATCCAATAAGATATCCTTGATGGGTCCTAGCATTGGTTAAAAATCTCCCATTTATTGTTCTCGAAACCACCCAAAGCAGAGAGATTGATCACAGGTTGGCAGGCCCCATAAGAGATGATTTTGTTAGGAATCTTTGCCCAAAATTGATTGTGGGTTTGATAATTAAAACCCGTCACTGTTTTGGAGAGACCATTAACCGCCCGCAAGAAAGGGGCAAGAACCATGTGATGGAAAGCAGACCTCATCTTGGATTTATTTGGAAATACGGGAAGGAATGTGTAATGAGGGATGGCAGTGAGTGGGAGGGATAGAGTCGGCCGAGGGGATGAGGCTGGGAAGTGAGCCTGGGAGGGGGAGGTTGAAGGCCTTTCTCACGGGGTCTCTCCCTAAGTGGACTTCAGCATGAAATTTCTCCTGGAATCACAGACTCTGTAAGAATTGCATGTTAAGCCGCGTCCATGCTGCTGGGTTAATCTCATTTACAGTAAGTTTTGATAAGCAGCATTACCCGTGATTAAAACAGTAATCGCCCTAAAAGGAAGGAGGGATATTGGCATGGTAGTAAATCTCAGAACACTGGTTTTGCATCTTTGTTGTTTTGTCGTTCTGTTTCTATTCATCTTTAAATCCTTATCACCCAAGGATTCAATTAATAGCCCTGACAAGGGGCAGAGGCAGGTTTTAGGGTCTTTATGTTTCTATAGTATTAAGGGGAGCTTCTTTAAGAAAAACAATAAAATACTGTTCAATACGAATCTCACATCCATGTGAAGACACTGCTCCCAGGGCCCTCGAAGGGACTGTGTAAGGAAGGGCCCTGAAATCATCCTCAACAACTTCACCACGAATCTGCTCGGACACTGCCTGGTCCCAACTCCCTCCACACTCAGTTCCCCTCACTGTCTCTGCCTAAACCCTCAGGCCCTAAGTTCCAGCCCTGTGAACTAAGCCTGGTACTTTCTGAAATATGTTCCTAAAATTCATGTCACATGCTCATTCGTCCACTAAATGTCCACAGGGCACCTGCAAGGGACTGCGGCGCCCAGAACACTCTGGTGCACGAGCCCTACTCTTCCCGAGGCCCCAGGATGCGCACCTGCTATTCTGAAGTCTGAGCTCTGCATGTAACTCACCCCCTAAAGTCTTCCAGGGGGATTCGGTGCTGAACTCAGACTGGAAGGATGAGAGGAATTAAGTAAGTGAAGAGGTAGAGAGGAAGTCTAGGCAAAGGAGAAAGAATAAACCAAGTCCATGCAAAGTAAATTAAATAAATGGTAGCAGTGATAATGACAATGGAGGTAAAATGTAGGAGTCAAAAGAAAATGCATGGGAGCAAACCAGTGTCCCAGCACAGGTGCACACACACGCACACGCATGCACATGTATGCACACGTGCACAAGTACACATCACACATACACCCGTGTGCACACATACAGGGGTACACAAGCTTCACACCCACATAAGCCCTTTTCCCTGGAAGGGGGTGCTCTTTGTGAATTTACTTCCCTCCTTCCCCGCATCTGGAGCAGAGCTGTGTACAGCCCCCCAGGTCCCTAGGAGATGTCCTTGATGTTATTGGAAGGGTCGCTGGGAGAGGGGCAGTCCCCCAGACTACGGTCACCCTTAAACTGCATTCAAAGAAGTAGGGAGTCAAAGAGGGCAGAGAAGAAAGGCAAACATTGTGATAACATGTTTGCTATTTACTTATTTGGGCCTTCAAATCTCGGCTAAATCATCGCTTCCTCGGGGAAGCCTCACAAAGGTCCCTGTTGCTGGTTCTCATGACATTGCGCCTGCCCCTCTCCTTGGTGGCACTTATCACTCATAATTATCCATAGATCTGTGTGGCTCTCTGATCATAAATAAATGAACAGAAGGAAGGAAGGAAGAACAGAGAAAGGGAGAGAGGAAAAGGGATAGGAGGATTAGAGGGATGGATGGAGGGAGGGAGGGATGAATAGATTTACAATGCAGTAGTCCAAAACCCCACTCAAAAATTAGATATTCCAGCAGGATTAGAAGAGATCCCATACATCTGTTGATTACTGAAGAGTTGTCTGTATGCAGTATCTACATGTTCTTTAAAAATGACTTATAATTCCCCACATTTAATGAAGTTGGTGTACTAAAAGAGGCCCCCAAAAGACCCTTGTTCTACTTACAGAATATCACACCAAAGAAGACCATTTGGTCTATAACCGATTTGTGGGGCTTATACCATTGAGATTTGTTTTTCAAAAGTTCTGGCAGGGAATGAGCCCTATCTTCGCACCCAAGCAGCAAATCCACACATCCTGGAAAGACAGACTGCCAAATCAGCCCCTGTTCCAACAGTCTCTCGTTTGAATTTAATTCAAGCCAAACAATGGGAAATTCTCTCATTCAGCTTGTACCGACATGGGGCAGGTCAGAGGGGAGCCTGAGTCATAGCCGCATGCCCCGCCTGGAATGTGGACGAAATCACAGCACACCACTCCTGACTTCACTCCACTTGAGCGGGTTTCCATTGTAACTATCACTCCCCGTAATTGGGCTCCCACTCTGAGATTGGTGCTTTCTTCCGAGACCTCCAATTCAATTAAGTCTTGGAGCTCAGTGCAGAGCTAGACCATGAATATAAGATGTCACATTAATATGAAATTTTTTCCAGTCAAAATAGAAGGATTACTTCAAAGCCACAGTCCGCACAGACTCTGGTAATACCAGCTGGTATTTGCTACACAATCTATTCCATGGCTCCTATAATATTCCTGCAGCCAGTGTCAGAGAGAGGAGATCAGTCCTCTCCCTGGCCATGGCTGAGGACCCCACTCCAGATACAGCAGGTCTTATGTGTCAGGGCTGAGACCCACTGCCCCGCTGCTTCCATGCCTCTCAGTTCTGGTTTCAACCCAATCGCCCCACATCGACATGGAGTTTTGAGACTGGCCACCTGCTTGGCCGTCTGCCTGGCTTGGGTTTCAGAGCCTTCGCCTTCCCTGAATGAGACTTCTCAGAACTGGCCTTGGCCAACTCGCCCCCTGCCTACAAATCCCCAGGATGCTGCACCCACCTCCAAGCCCTGAGCTCCAGACCACAAGGTTCCCCATGACGTGGAAGAGAGAATCAAACTCACATAGTTCATCATTCCTTCCCAAGGCATGTCAGAGGGCACACACGTCGTTAGGAGGAAAGAACATCCTCAGTCCGTTGTATGAAAGATATGGTGGGAGCACATGAATTCCGATACTGTGCCTCATGGGTGACTCTCCCAGAAGTTTCAGGCATGAGCCTAGGATGTGTAGCTTGACCACCAAATATGGTAAGGCATTTGGGCAGAGGAGGGCCATGTGCCCAGGAGTCAAGAGCAGGGGCTCAGTATAAGCATCGGAAGAGCCTGCCTCTGCCCCCCCCTTGGCCATGTGACCGTGGAGAAGTCCCCTTCCCTGGCTAGGTCTAGGGAGGGCCTTTGGTTTTTTCTCATCTGTCATATGAATATAAACCGGTACCTAGTTCACAGAGCTCTTGAAGGGATTGAATGAAATCGTGCCTCTGGACGGCTGAGCACAATGCCCCGCACCGGGAAGCCTCTGGCAGACATCCTGTGTGTGTTATTTGCTCAGTGGACCCTTCATGAAAATCTGGGACTGCTGAGCACCAGCCACCGACTCCAATCAAAATCTACTCTCCCGGGAGCAGGAGGGTCCGTGGGCGCAAGGCAGAAGCCACTTCCAGCCTGCTGAAGAAGGAAGTCAACCAGAGTTGGGAAGAGCCTCTTCTGGGCTAAGCAAAAAATTGCTAACAGAGGTCACCTCCTCAAGGTAGCTGAGTGGCCAAGAGATGCGAGTTAGAATATTTGTTACGATAAACTCTATTGAAACTTTTTTTTTCTACAAACGTTAATAAAAATTATTTCAAAATCAAATTTTAAAGAACTAAGTCGGCTTGAGGGCATCCTAAGAGATTAATGAAACAAAGCCCCGCCCTCGAGGGAGTTGATGAGCTTGTTGGAGGGCCCAGCACCTCCCTGGCCCGGGTGGGGAGCCTTCCTCCCGCTCTGATGGATGCCTTTCTGGACCTAGGGAAGGCCCAGCCCCTAAAACTGAAGGAAACAGCCTAATAATTTCCATTTTAACTTTTTTTTGTTTGTTTGTTTTATTTCAAGAACCCAAAGCACCATTCCCTCTAACTCCAGGCCCCTTAGTAGGGTGGCAACAGAACAAAAGTCATTATCAAAGAGAAGCCGTGTGGAGGGGCGCTCCTCAGCACCACGCTTGTGGCGCTGGGGGGTGTGGGGGTGTGGGAGGCGTGTCTCCTCTCCAGGGTCCCTTTTCCTCACTTGCAATGACAAATAGGAATAACACATCTGACCCAGACAAAAAAGCAGAATGCAGTGGCATCCGTTTGGGAAAGATTAAACCCAGTCCATTTCTTTTCTTCCCTTCCTCCTTTCTATTAAAGTAGAATTTGCAAATTTGAACCACACTTAACAAATCATATAAAAGACCCTAAACTAGCATTAAACCAAATTCGGTTTGAGGCCTGGAAGTCCATGTAAAGTGAAGCAAAAGCACGAAAGCCCTGCAGCCTGTCTCCCCACAAAGACTGTGCAGAGACGCCACGGGGGGGATCACAGTGTGGGGAAAGTCACGTCACCAAGAAAGTGGCTCCAAAGTGGCTTTTGGTCCTGGGCTGTTGGAACGGGGTGAGAACATTTGTGTGATGTTGGTGATGTCTGCAATTCACCCAGCACTCCACAGACACATGCAGAGGGTCGACCATGAGCCACACAGCCTGGCCCTGCCCACCAGATGTCACAAACATGTGCTGGGAGGGACTTAGGACATGTCCTCATAGAAAGGGAAGTATATAAAAACACTTGTAATTAGGGGCGCCTGGGTGGCTCAGTCGTTAAGCGTCTGCCTTCGGCTCAGGTCATGATCCCAGGGTTCTGGGATCCAGCCCCGCATCGGGCTCCCTGCTCCGCGGGAAGCCTGCTTCTCCCTCTCCCACTCCCCCTGCTTGTGTTCCCTCTCTCGCTGTCTTTCTCTGTCAAATAAATAAATAAAATCTTAAAAAAAAAAACAAAAAACTCTTGTAATTAATAATATTATCTGGGGGCGCCTGGGTGGCCCAGTCATTTAAGCGTCTGCCTTCAGCTCAGGTCATGATCTCAGGTTCCTGGGATGGAGTCCTGCATCGGGCTCCCCTGCTCAGCAGGAAGTCTGCTTCTCCCCCTGTGCTCTCCCTCTCTCTCTCTCTCTCTCAAATAAATGGATAAAATCTTTAAAAAAATAATAATATTATCTGTCAATTAATAGTTATCTGTTGAATATTGAGAAGCAACTCATCTAAGCCAAGTTCTGCGTTTGGGTGAGCTCTGTTTTGGGTGGAATTGGCCTGAATTACATAGGGAATTTGGATCATTGGGGATGGTGCACTCTGGTAGGCTGGTGCTGCCTATCTGTTGAGACTTGAATTTTCAAGGTCTTTCAAAATACATTAGAAACTAAATGGTATAAGCCTCTACATTTACATAAAGCAAGGAAAGAGAATCCACAAACCCAGCATTCTCCCTCGCAATCGGCCAATGCCTGCATGAGTGCCTGTGTGAATCTATTTATAGTGACAACCTCCGTTTTCAAACAGGATTCTCCATATTGCACAAAGTACTGGGAGAGAGGAATAGAGTTCACTGCTCTAGATGAGCTGGGAGAGTCCTAATCAAATCACCTAAAGGGAGGGATTGTAGTTCCAGGTTAGATTTAATATCAAAAGATGCAACTGTTACATGACTTTTGCAGAGAGACCAGAGATCAGCAAAGTGTTCACTGCATCTGGATTCCAGGAAGAAAAATTGAAGAATTATGCAGACATATACTGGTGGGTGGTCAGGTTTAGGAAAACATGTAGCTGCTTCTCAGTGCCCTTATTGCCCATAAAAGAACATTTCACATGGTCAACTGCTCAAATTTATGTGGACCCTAAGGGGTAAATTTCCAGTGCTGTGAATGGAGACACACTCACGGCTCTCATTAGTGTTAATAGAAATTGTGTGTTAACTTCTCACTCAGTGACCCTTGTTGAGAATAAATCGTGTGTGTGTGTGTGTGCGTGTGTAACACTAAATATCTCTAGCTCCCCCATCCCTGGCAGTGGCCCCATAGAAGAAAATTGTTGCATGTAAACATGCTTCTATTTCTCAAATAGTCTTTCTATATTTCTTTTCCTCAATGAAACCTTTTAGGTTAATCTTTTCAAAGAATAAGTTGAAAAAGACTGATAATTATGGCCAGGCTATAGGAGCTGTAGTGTGGAAAAGAGGATACCGAGTTTGCCTTCTCCAAGGCCGGTGAGGTTTTCCAGTACCAGCTGGTCCTGTGTTTACTTTCTAAATCTTGTAAGAACTTGAGGCCAGATAGAAAGGAGGAACCAGCAAGGACACTAAAAAACGCAAGAAAAGCAAGAGCGTGGCATTTTGGAAACCGAGTAAAGAAAATATATCAAGAAGATGGGAATAATCAACTGTGCCAACTCCTTTGGAGATGGATCGGTAACAGGAACATAGAAATTTAAGCCTCAACCTCCCCCCCAAAAAAATTAACACCAGAAAAATAAACAATGCACAATAAAAGAAATGTAATCCTAGTCTGCTATACGGTTCAGCTCTACATATTTGCAAAGTCATAGTCACGGCAAAGTGGACCATTGATCTAACCAAAACACAGAGGACACCTCTACTGCGGGGATGGTGGTGAGCAACGCAAGGTATGGTGCGGGGCGTGGCGACACAACCCTGCTGCTGTCCACAGGAGGACGTCATCATGTAGTATCCTGAGTGTAAAATAAAACCCACTGTCACGGGGATGAGGACACTGGAAGGGTGACTTAGGGATTGCACTTTTTCCCCATCATAAGCCCATAGGACTATGTGCATTTAAAAATTATGTATATATTTATGTAACATTAATAAAAATTCACATGAAAACATGAAGGGGGAGCTGTGTCTCCATGCGGGCCTGACAAGGAACAAACACTCTCCCACACCTGGGGGCTGCCGCCTGAGATCCCCTGGGGCTCACTGTCTAAGTTGCAGCAGATGCGCGTTTACATTTGATTTGTTTTAGATGAGCCTTTTCATAACAAAACTTCATCATGCAAGTTAGGGAAGAGTGCCCGTCCTAGATTTCAGGTGATCTCAGGATTGCCAGAAGAGGGAATGTGCCACCTGCAACATTCCACAAAATGATTGGGGAAAATTTATGTTTGCACTGATTCGGGAGTTATACTAGTACTTTTCCTTGAATTTACATGACACTTTTCTTTCAAAGCACTCAAAGCATTTTACAGATTCCGTTTCATTAATTGTCACAACATCTTGAACAGGCTGCCATCCAGTCTCACGAATGGAAAAAGGAGAAGGAGAGGCACAGAAAAGTTCAGTCACTAGACCTGAAAGGATGATAGGAGACTCAAGTTTTTACACAGCAATGGGTTTTCAGGGACAAGAATGAAATTCAATTTACCTGCATTTTTTTTAACAGCCTGGACCATTATTTTCTTATGTCAAATGTGAACAAAAATTGGGTCAGTCGTTCTCTTAAGGACTTCAGAAAAACAAATCAGAACTAAGCTGGAAAAAAGTACTTTCAAAATGGTTGGTTCTATGGATTATTTATCTGAGAGATGTTAATAGGTCCAGGGAAAAAAAGAAGTGTTTGATAATCAAAACTTTGGGGAATTGCCAGAACAATCTTGAAAACGACCAGCCAAGTTGGAGAACTCACACTTCCTGACTTAAGAACTGACTACAGAGCTACAGCAATCAAAACAATGTGGTGCTGGCATTGGGCAGACAAGAGAGCAATAGGCTAGAAGAGAGGGCTGAGAAATGAACCCTTGCACCTATGGCCAAGTGGCTTTCAACAAGGGTGCTCAGCTCATTTAGTGAGGAAAGGACAAGCTTCACAAATCGTGCTGGGCCAACTGGAGACCCACATGCAAAAGACTAGAGTTGGACCCTTACCTTATTTCACATGCAAACATTAACTCAAAATGGATCAAAGAGCTCACCACAGGGTCACAGCTATAAAAGTCTTGAAAACATAAAGGAAAAGCTTCATGACATTGGATTTGGCAATGGTTCTTAGGTATGACACCAGAAGCACAGGTCACAAAAGAAAAACTAGATAAATTGTATTTCATCAAAATTAAGAATGTTTGTGCATAAAGGACACAATTGAAAGAATGAAAGACAAACCACAGAATGGGAGAAAATATTTGTAAATCTGCTATCTAATAAGGAATCCATACCCCAAATATATAAAGAACTCTCACAACTCAACAACAAAAAACAACCAACCCAATTCAAAAATGGGCAAAGAACATGAACAGACATTCCTCTAAAGAAGATACACTCGTGGCCAATAAGCACATGAAAAGATGCTCAACATCACTAGTCATCAGGGAAATGCAAATGAAAACCACAGTGAGATACCACTTCACACCCACTAGGATGGCTGTTACCAAAATAACAAGTGTGGGCAAGGATGTAGAGAACTGGGATTCTTGCACATTGCTGGTGGGAATGGAAAATGGTGTTGCCACGGGTGGAAAACAGGTTGGTGGCTCCTGATAAACAGAGAATCGCCCTACGATCCAGCACTTCCACTTCTGGGTATATCCCCCAGGCAGTGAATGCAGGGGCACGAACGGATACGGGTACACCCATGTTCAGCGCAGCGCTATTCACAACAGCCAAAAGGTGGAAACAACTGATACGTCCATCAAGGGATGAGTGGATACAAAGTGTGATCCATCCATACAGTGGAATATCATGCAGCCTTATGAAGGCAGGAAAATCTGCCACGTACTGTACCGTGGATGAACCCGCAGGACATTATGGTAAGTGAGATGAGCCAGACACAAAGGACAAAGATTGCATGATTCCATGTATATGCGGGACCCAGAGTGGGTAAATTCACCGTGACGGGAGGTAGAATAGAGGGCTTGGGGAGTGGCTGCCTAACAGGGACCGTGTTCCAGTTTGGGATAATGAAGGAGCTCTGGAGGAGGGCAGTGGGGGTGGGGGTGCCACAGTGGGAATGTGCAGATAGCCACCGCACTGTACGGTTTTAAATGGCAAAAATGGGACATTTTATGTTATGTATATTTTACCAACAAATAAATATTGTTTAAAAAATTTCTTGCACAACAGGATGGGCCACGTGCACACATGGAAATTCATGGCACATGTTTAAAGACTCAGGAATCCTGCCATAGATAAGTCTATCTGTCTGTCTTTAGCCCAGTGTTTCTAAAGATAGCTGAGCGTGGAACCCTGTCTTCGTGCATTTATCACCCCCCAAAACACAGCGACTGGTCTGAGGGTCACCAGGTCAGGAGCCTCTAAAATGGCAGTCAGTGGGTCACGGCACCAGTGGGTTGGGGTCTCTGCTGACACGACACACCCAAATTAAAGAGTATATCAGGTCAGCCTTTTTAAAGAGCAACAAAACATTTGTACGTAAACACAGTTCTGGAGGTCCCGGGACAAGGAAGGAAGGGGAGGTTGGATTTGGGAAGAAAAACAGAAGTGTCCCTCTTGTCCTAAAGAAGTCATCTTCCTGTATTTTTTTTCCTGATTGGCACAGACTGGTGGAAAATCTATGCTGGGATCTATAGGACAGAAGATGCACCCAGGATGTCTTACTGTCGAAGAGTATCCCAGGGAAGGCCCGTGGAGGGCATGTCGGCGGGGTCTGGCAGGCTTGGGATCCTGCTGTCTCTCTGGAGCCTGAGCATATTCAGGAGTCCAGACTCCCAGTGGGGCCAGCCACCTCCCCGCTTCCCAGCCGGCGTTGAACCTACATTCGATCTGCTTCTGGGAAGGGTATGAACGCAAGGCCTTAAACTCTGCTCCCGTGCTTCAAAGCGAATTGTTTTCTCTCCTCACTGTGCGCCCCTTCTAGTTAAATGTATAAACAATCCTAATGCAATCAGCATGCCGTCTGTTCCTTCCAGGCAATGGTGGGAATTCCAGAAAGGGGAAAATGAAAAGGGAAAAAACAAAAACCCTGTTGGTGGCAAGCAGACCTGGACGCTGTGTCTGCAAGCTGAGAGGCTCACCAGGCCAGGGCGCCTCTCCCAGACGCCGCAGCCCGAGGCAGAGGACCCCGACCCCACAGGAGCTGTGGCAGCCCAATCGGCACTCCCCGTGGTTATTTTGTGTCTTTCGCCTCTCGTGGGCTCCATCGCGCTGGCCCTCCCCAGGTGTATCTGCATTGGACCCTAATGACACCAAAGAGGACGTGCCGATAGGCCTTCATGACTGGCCCTTCCAGAACCATCACATTAATTAGCACTGTGGGTCCGAGCTCGGCAGGCACTTCTGAGTTCCACCCAATTGTGCTCAGGGCAGGAAAAACCCTGCTCATCCTTGCACCCCTCCCTCCGTCCCCCGCCCTTCCCGAACGTGGTGCCTTGAACGGGCCCGCCACTGTCATCAGACTGGGGGGGACACCATCGGTTTATCTCACACACGGTGCGCTCCAAATAGGAGCCTTTTTCAATGGCAAAACCTAATGGAAACAAACTCAGTCCAAGGGTCAATTATGGGCTTATTTTCATATTTATGGACTGAACGCTTTCCCCCAAAAGACGCTAATGATGGCCTAAAGGACAGGCTAATCAAAACACCAGCCACGGAAGGAAAGGAAACTGAAAGAAGCTTCTGCTCCCAGATTCCACCCACCCCCACCCAACACAGAACAGCTACGTGCAGCAGGTATTTCCTACCGCACTCTCTCCCCCAAAGGAACACTTTTTAAAATATCTTGACAAAAATCAGTGTTTTCACAAAGGGAAGCGTGTTATTCCCAATTCCCCATGGCAGACACAGCAACACTGAACAAACACCTCCTTCCGGTTTGGGGCTGCTCGCTGTGCATCCAGGGCAGGAAAGCAGTGCTGGGAGCCCTTGGTGCAGCTGGGGACTTGCCCCCACCCCGGGACCCCCACACACCTGCCGCCGGGGCGGGATGCGAGCTGTCGCCCGGCATCCACCGGGAAGCCACAGGTCCTACTGAGCCGGGCACACTCGGCGGACGCTGCCACCAAAATGGTCATGCGGCCCAGCGTCCTGTTGTTCGCCAGATTTGTTGATCACTGACTGACCCCTGATTTAACCATCTTGCCTTTACTTCGCTAAAATGTACGTATATTGTCGTTATAAATGCTCTGTCAGCCCACAGTTCCTGGCACAGAAGAAGCAGCTGAAACTTTAAGACATTTCCAAGCCATGTGCTGGAAGAATTTCATAGTATTTTTGGCCAAATGCAAGCGGATTCACCATCTCCTTGAGGCTTAATTTAAAAACACGTTACTCTCTCCTGTCCTCAAACCTCTGTGGCCCACAGGGTCCCTTCTCGCCGAAGGGCAGCTGGACAGTCGTGGGTTCCGCCCTGACTGCTCTCCGGGCCTCCGCGTGGCCCGGAGGACACTTCGCGGGCTCCCTGACTTGGCCAACAGCACATCCCACGGGAGAGGACTGAGCTCTCCCGACGTCGTACTTACTGCTGGAGATCACCAGTGATGCTGCCGTAGAACACAAGCTCGGAGACACGAGGCTTTACTTCTGCGAATAACCACAGCTCCGATCTATTGAGCACTCCCGCGTCCAGGCTGAGCACGTTAGGTGTAGGGTCGCCTTTCACCTCCACATCGGTTCTTTGGGGGAGGAGGTGCTGTGGTCGGCCTCAGGTCCTAGATGGTGAAACTGAGTCCCACGGCCAACCCCTTGGATAACTCGGGGTGGACGCAGGGTTGCCTGACTCCAAAGCGACACTGCCGGTCGTCCCAAACCACCCTCCAGGGCCCGTACTTTGCGGTTTAGCTGCGGAAAGAGACTGTTGCCTATGATAGAGGAGAAACTGATGATTCTGTGAAAGAGGATGGGGGGCACCCCCGATGCCCCAAGCAAGGGCAGCTGACCAGGGGATTTAGGGAGGATTTCCAGAGAAACCAGCTTTCCATGAAACATGAGGATCCGCAGAAGTGGGGAGGGGAGGCGGCGCAGGTGCTAGGGATAACTGAACGTATCTAAAACAAAACCAGGCTACTGGCTGGAGCACCGAGGAGGGGCCACAGGGAGGGGGCAGCACAGCAAGATGGGAGAGCAGAATAGTCAGCCGGCATCCTGTGAGCCGTATTAGCACTGTCAGAAGCTGAAGCTGTCACTCTTGTGACCAGGTTACCGTATGTACAAAGGGGGAGGGATTTGAGATGTGATAAGGTCCCTAGTCAGTTGACTTTGAGCTCATCAAAAGAAAAATTATCCTTGGTGGGCCTGACCTAAGCAGGATGAACTCCTAAAAGGGACTCGAAGCAATAAAGACACTCTCCCACTCACCTTGAAGAAGCAAACGGCTATGTTCCTATGTTCTGGAGGGGCCACGTGGCAGGGACTACAGGTAGCCTTTTGTTGCCAAGGGACAACAATGCAAGGGACTCAATTTTGCCAACAACCAGAGTTTAGAAGAGACGCCTGATCTTCAGAGGAGACCCCAGCCAACACCCTGACTTCAGCCTGTTGAGAACTGAGCAGGGGATCCAGATGTCCCACGCACAGAAACTGAGATCCATCCGCGGGTGTGGTTTATAGCCATTAAGTTTGTGGTGACTCGTTAACAACACACAGAGTTCAGGCTCACACGGATGTTCTTCGGGATGCTGGTACTGGTGCTGGGACCGGCTCGCACACGGCACCCGTCACCGAACGCGATCGCAGGTACCACCTGGAGAGGGAGGTTCACGTCACCAAGGACTGATATTGAAGTTGATTTTGCGATGAACTCAATATATATTCATTTTAATGAACGAATTATAACCAAAACATGGGACACCCACCTCCCTGAGGAGCTCCCTCAACTCGGGAGTTCCATGTGTCCTCCTGGCCCCTTGTGCAATTTCTCTGGTCCTTAACCAGCCCGTTTGTATGCACTCGAAATCATAATTTAACCTGTAAAAGCCTTATTCATATTTTTACTATGTTTATCAAAATACCACACACCTAGGAGTAAATGTTGGTCTGAACGTATGAACGAGTGAGATTTTTTAACGGGAAAACGTCTGTGCTTCCAGGAAACTGCAGTTGAACACAAATGAGTCTACTAGAAGCTACGTGGAAGCAGAGGATGTACTACAAGTGATACTGAGCCCTATTCCGTCCCCTGACACCCAGGGACACTGAGTATTTGATCATCAGTGGACCCCACTGATGAAGCTAGTGGTGCTAACAGAAAGAATGAGTAGTTAAAACAAGATGGAAGGTAAGGAGTTCAGGTAAGCATGCACTCAAAGCGCTGAGAATACCTAAGTGCAGATGACCCACAAAGTGATAGAGCTGAACTCAAATAGGCAAGGGGTCTGAAAGAAGGTATCAACCTGGACAACTAAAGGATGCATGTTTCTGGAACATAAACTGAGCATCACCAAAATAAAAGCATCAAAACGGTCCAAAACTTGACCGAATGTTCTCTGAATCATCCAGATCATGGGGCCGACTGAAGTCCCTTTGAGTCACCTCAGCAAAAGGAAGCAGTAAGTCTTCCCAGGTGGAGATCACCCTGCCACCTGCTGGCTCCACCCTCTAACTCAAGGGGAAGACACAGGCTCTCTCTCCTTCACCCTTACTGCAGCTAAAGAAGAGGTCAGGGCAAAATAGAACAATTAGGTTTCAGTGTGATGTCTGTTAACTAGAGGAAAGAACCTAGCTCCTGGTCCTCTGAGGAATACCTATGCTTTGACAGGCTTCAGGCTTCAGACTCCAGCCCCCAGAAGCCAAGCAGGAATCCCGTGGGGCTCACAGTAAAGGTAGGGCTTTCCACTTGCTACTAGAAAGGCCGCCGATGTCTTCTCCTGGACCACACACATTCCAGGCTAGTTCATATGATGGTGAGCCCAGTGAAGTCCTGGTCAGAACCCTACAGTGATAAACACTGTTCACTACCCAAGTAACCCCTCTGCACATCTCCTTTGGCACGTGAGTAGGGGAAGGACATGGCGATGCTGGATTCCAACCACACATCTCTTTGATTCTACCTTGAACAACAAATCCACACTTTCCACAACTTATCTCCTTACCCAGACCCCTTTCTCTCTCCCCAGCTCGGATTTTACCAAAGCTCACATTTCGATTTGAGCTGAAATTTAGTGGTACTGGAGGAGAGTGCCCTTGGAGCTGTGACACCCCGTACCGTTGAGCCCCATGAGACAGCTAACGTCGTACATTTCCAACTCAAGTGTGTGATTAGTCTCACCAACCTACCTGTGCCTGTTTGCCACCACATCTCGCTTGATACTTTTGTGGACAAGACAGCGAACAGCTGTAAGGTATCCCTATAACTGATCGAGCAAGTCCAATGACAAAAGTGACAATATCGACAGGTTATTTGGTGCCTTCAATGTGCTGAGCACAGAGTGAGGCACATTCCATGTGTTGTCATAATTCTGATGATAAAGAAACAGAGGTTTGTGAATTAGTCTGAAATTCAGCCTCTAAATCCCATGCTCTCTCCACAAGAGCATGATGCCAAAAACGTCCTGAGTAGAGACGGATCAGTGTCCAGCAGGGCCAGCCATGCAGAGCCTAGAACAAGCTCATTATGCTCCTTTCCACATTTTTGTGCAAAACTTAGGTGAGGATATTGGTGTCCTGCTGATCCAATTTACAAATGATACCAAGCCGGGACCAATCTCCAGCATTTCCAAATAAAGCAAACTGAATCCAAGTGCAAAGTCGAGAACTTGGGTCCAAAATCTCAAGGACACAGTATAAATGCTCCGGATGTGGTCCCTCAGCAGCACACGTGCACAAGAATGAAATGTTTTTACTGAGATCACAACGTGCATCAACAGCGTGATATGGCTGCCAACAAGCTAATTTGAGCAGAGGGATGGTCATCTCTTGCCATCTCTTCCCATCCTGTTAGGATCATGTGGAACTCCAGGTTGGCACTGACGTGGGAGAAAGCCAGAACCCACTGCCCACTGCGATTTAAAAAATTGCTGCCTTTCCAAAACCCATCTCAGAGCAGCAATAAACACAGGCAGAGGGTTTACCATCGCATAAAGGAGTCACTGGCCAAGCAGCGTTTAAGGAGCAAGACAGGCTTTTTCTCTTTAGCAGCACAGCCATCAAATATCAAGCTTGAAACTGCATTTGTGTGATAAGCCTTGATAGAAGGTGGCATGGCACGGTGTGAAATGATCTGATAGCACGCAAAATTGTTGTTAGGAGGTGTTGGCACTTGAAAAACAACACATCTTGTTCCCATTGGCTTCAGCCTGAGTTTCCCCCAAGAACATTCCACAGGGCCCTGTTTGGAAATCTTCGGTATTAGAGCCGAGGCTGAATGCAACGGGCATTTCTAACACCTCGCCCTTTGGCCACAGACGGACAGAGAATATGGCTAGTTGGCTCGAGTCAACACAGAAAGTATTTTGCTGTATGTTTTGTATTGTATTTTCCACCCTAAACATCAAAATACAGTATGTCTATTATTTGTACACACACACACATACACACACACATGCACGCACGAGTGCACACGTGCAAGAAAGAACCTCGAGTCCCTGCTCAAGGTGTCCTGATGATTAAAGACTCTCACAAGCAAATGCTGTCTAGATCAAGTTTGCCAAAAACTAATGGCAACTAACACAGCTCAAAGGTCAACATCTACCAAATCATTTCCCCTCATGTTTGGCTTCTCTTCTAGAAGATTCTATGGGGATTTTTGTTTGTTTGCCTGTTGTCTTTGTTTCTAAGCTCTATGGGCTGGGAAGGGTAATGCTTCTCTCTGGTAGACCAGTTGTCACATGTGCTCCCATGTTCTTGACCATCCTTCAGCTCTCTGCTGTGACTAGCAGACCTTACCAATTCCTCCCAGGCTCCTTCCCTCCTCTCTCAGCTCCGGTCCTCTCCACCTCTGTCCCCATCCAAGTCAACTAAAACTATGACATTAAACTGCCTTTCTTTTCTATCTGATCTATAAAAAGAAGCTTTTTTAGAGCGCACTATTTCCTTGTCTAGGAATAAGTTATGGCACCTCCGAAGTTAGGAGTTTGTAGCACGCTCACAGGAGAAAGTGAGAGAGTGTGTGTGCGTGCATGCGTGCGTGCATGTATGTGTGTATGTGTGTGCGTGCACCCGATCAAAGGGGGAGTGGGGGGAGAGAGAAATACAGAGTACCAGGAATTAGCTATGCATAAAGAAATTAAAAGAGAATATTTTCCAGAGCAATTGAAGCCCATCTCCTGAACAATGACGACAGCTCCTCATTTTCGACAACAATAGAGGGCACGTAGGAGTCAGCTCATTAGAATATCTGTGGCTCTTTTCTGTTCTCTCTGCATTAAGCCCCCATAATGTCAGTTGTCACTTATTAATGACAATTAACTAGTAATCAGCAGTGAGAGTCTTCGAGGTGGTCTTTGCCTGACAGGTGAAGAAAGAGAACATTGCGCAGTGCCACGCGGTGACATGGAACCTTCAAAGGGAGCACGGCATTTCCATAAATTATTTCAGAAAGAAATTTTCTTTTATACATTCTCTCTAAAGCTTAAGGATCTTTAACCCTAGAAAGGCCACGCTCCACCTCTCTTTTGGCAATTTCTTTCTTTCCAGATGAAATCTATGAACCATCTATGGTGGTTGGAACAGGCTCTCCATCCACCAGTCCCAGACGGCCCACTCAACATCCATGCCATTTCTCCTTCTTTCTTCCAACTACTCATGTTCACTGTGTCCATCCACATGCGTAACACTCGCTACGTGCGTCTGTGATGCGAGTGAAGCACGCATCTGCACTTCACTCCCTCCTCTGACAGGTGACACAATGACCAGAACCTTTAAGCATCACAGTGGAGACAAGACCCCAGTCCCATACAACACAATTCTCCAAGCTCTCGACTCTCTGCTGAGCCCGCCTTCTGCCCTGAGTCTCAGCCCTCCTCTTGCTTCTACTGAGACACAACAAGACAGCGTCTTCCCACCACGCATGCCACACCTGCACATCGGCACTGACGTAGCCCGCACCTGCTTCCCCATGGGCTCCTTCCTCCTGGGCTTCCTACGACACTGCAGTGTTTGGCCTGAAGGACTCTAGGAAGTGGGGATTTTCAAGAAAACACTTGGAAAGCGAGCAAAAAGGTGAAATGTGATCAGTACTGGAAAAAAATATTGTCTTTGAGAAGTGGAGGCTTAAGATAGGCCAAATTTGCCCTTGAGAAGTAGCATGCTGACACCTGGCAGTGGGAAGAATGAAGGCCGTGTGCTCCCCACCAGAAGTGCGTCCAAGGGCATTGCCGGTTATGTTAGGAAAAAGTTGCCTGCATTTATTCATGTCAACACGATGCAATTAGACTATTCTCTGAGCGTGGAAACCATTAGCAAAATAGATGACGTTTGAACCAGTATCCTAAGTAGCAGCCTCTGGATTTCTGATATGGAATTCCACTCTTAAAAAGGGAAGCCTCTGGAAACAACTAACAAGGAATTTAAAAACCTAAATGTCTCAGAGAAAAAAAGGGGTTGTGCCAACAGAATTGAAACAGAAATTTTAAGAAAAGTGAGAGGTCATCTGGAGAGAAACTTTGTGACTCCCGTTTTAGAAATCTCTTGTGTTCTCCTAAGAAGCTAGAGTGATGAGCACCTGATGCGCCTCTCTGCAGCTTTCATTGTTTTGTTAAAAGGATTTTGTGATATTGCAATGCTTCCATGACAACAAATAAGATGTTACATATTGCCACCATGAATTTCCAACGATCTTACCAGAACTTAAAGATGAATATTCACATTATCTTTAACAAAACCATCACCATGAGAAAAATTGCCACTTTAAATGCCCTTCTGTTTAAAAAATATTATTCATAGTAGTCTGAAGTTTGAACAAAGTCCTTTCCATCAGATTTCTGCTTGGAGATTATTTCAGATGGTAATGCCATTGGTTTCCACTAACTAATGGAAGGAAGGGCATCCCAGTCAATCTGTCCAGAGTTCTCGTTCCTTCCAACAATGCAAAACCCAGGCTCCTGTTAAGCAAGACCTGTACTCGAGCTCACCATCCTGGAATTTGCAAACCCAAGTTAATGCTTTGTGAATATCATGACTTTAAAAGAGTGAGGAATCTCCAAAAGGAGAATAAATAACTTCCAAAGTGGGCATCAGATTTTACTAATTTATAAGTAAGTGTATTACAAGTGAAATGAAGGTATTTCGGGCGCTACTATTTCTTAAAGTTAACAAATCAAACATAACTATTTGCCATCCATAATTTTAATGCATTTAAAGAGTCATGGGTTGAAATTGGTAAGTCAAATGATGAATTGATCAATCTTTATCAATATTCACGGGGCATAATGGCATGAGACATGTATCAGAAGGCTATAGCTTGGAAATATGATTCAATATATAATTTTATATGGCACAGGTCATAAAGAATTCAAAAATTCCCACCCTGAGAAGTTTTATTATTACATATCACTTATTATACACCCACATGTTTTGTTATTCTGCAAAGAGGAAAGGAAATTCTTAGTTTCAGTCAGCTGGATGAAAGTGCAAAAATTACTCTGAAAACATGCATAAATGCATAAAAATTTACTGAAGGGAGAAAAATGTTTTAATCTTGGGATTGATTGAGTGCTTTGTAGCAGCTCCTAGGAAATCCAGTGGAATACCAGTTGACTGAAAGAATTAGGGTAATGATTCCAGTTATGCAGAATGGGATTTTCCTTATTATGTACATATTTTAGAAACTGTTGATCCCAATGTAACTGTCCTCAATCCTCTTCATCAGTGTTCTTTTTTGGTCAAACAAGCTTTTAGAGAAAAACATCCCTAGAATTTCAGGTTTGTGTAGAAAGCCCACAGTCTTAAAGACCTTCTTTTAAATTCTTCTTTAAGCAATGCATTCTCTCCAGCCCAGAAACTACCTCTTTAGTTTATATTTAAATATGATGAAGTGAAGTAAGTCACACAGAGAAAAACCAATACCGTCTGATCTCACTTACATATGGAATCTAAAAAACCAACCAATCAACCCACTCAAACTCATAACAGATAGGTGACTGCCAAAGGCAGGTGTGGAGAGTGGCTGAAATGTGTGAAGGGGTCCAAAGGTAGAAGCTTGCAGTTATAAATAAAAAGAAGTCCCAGGGATATGACATTCAGCCTGGGGACTGTAGTTAATAATACTGCATTGCAGATATGAAAGTTGTTTAAGAGAATAAATCTTAAAAGCTTACATCACAGGAAAAAAAATCTCACTATGTGTGGTGATGGATGCTAACCAGTAGCCGTGGTGATCATTTGGTACCGGCGTGTGCAGAGTCGTTACGTATGCACCCGAAACTAGCATATTGTCCTATGTCAGTTCTCTCTCAATAGAAGAACGTGTGTCCCATATCTCAAATACGTCAACAAAACGTGATGACATGTGAGCCCACTGCTTCTGTCCGTTCAACTGACCCTGTAACACATCATCGGACCATCTTTACACCGGTCAGATAAAATTATACTTTTGTGTCATTTAAGAAAAATAATGACTGGTTACGGGTCGATTCCTAAAGAGCCGTTGGTAAAAACACACGCTGCCCTCTGTACTCCGAATAAACCGCCTGATGTGGGTCAGCCTCCAGGTGAAGAGCCTTCTGCATCATCGCTTACAGCCTTACTACGGCCTCTGCGTCTTCTCATCCGAAACCTGGGTCAGAGGCTTAGGTTCTCAGCTCCGGAGCAAGCTCACGCGAGGGAGGGATCCCTGATTCAGGCTCTTGAAGGGGTTCTTCTCCCTGTCCTTCTAACTCCCAATGCAGGGTTCCACTGCGTGAGGTCACCCCAGGTGACTAGTCTCATCTTCCTGGGGTGATCCCTTTACTTTGAGATGCCATTTGTTTTCCCAATGATACTAATTACACATTAGTAATGGAAACCACAGAATCTGGAACTTTTCTTCCACTTTCAAGTCGAGTAACTTAAAGATAGTCTAAGTACATCATTTACTGGTATCACTGGGCGTGGTCTGCCCGGCCACGGGATAGCGGGCTGAACAGAGCGCGGCGGGGAGGACGGCCATGGTGCTCCAGCCCTGAGCTGGGGAAGCCGCTGTCCTCAGCTAACTCCTTTCCCTCCTCTTTGTTATCTGTAAAATACGTGTACCAGCCGCTCAATTAAATGAAATCATAATTCATGTGGAAATACTCCTCAAATTCATACGCTCTTAAACCATCCTTTCTTTAAATAACATCAATGGGCAATAAATAAACATTAAAAGCATCATAAATTAAAACATCAAGATTCCATTGGCCAATTAGAGAAAATAGCCAGATATTTAAAATTAAAAAAAAAAAAAAAATCCTTGTGTTCACAAAGAAAAGGTCCATGTGGAGAAAGGGTCTTTCTCCTGGTAATGGGAGTTATGGGCTGGTATAGACTCCCTTGTGGACAATTTGGGCACAAAGTCCCACTGTGGTACAGAAATCTCAGTTCTAGGTATTTGTTCTAAAGGAATAATCCGAGGGGCGCCTGGGTGGCTCAGTCAGTTAAGCATCGATCTCTTGATCTCGGCTCAGGTCATGATCTCAGGGTCCTGGGATCGAGCCCCGCATCAAGCTCCTTGTCGGGCTCCTCACTCAGCAGGGAGTCTGCTTCTCTCTCTCCCCCTCTCCCTTTGTCCCTGCCCATGCTTGTGCTCTCTAAGATAAATAAATAAATCTTTAAAAAAAAAGAATAATCAGAAATATTGAGTGGAGTGGTCTTTGTACTCATTTGTAACAGTGAGAACTTGAGAGGAATCTAATGTTGCTTTCTAAAATTCTAGCGGAGAATTGATTAAGTATAGTCCATCTCAGTAAGATTAGAAAGTTTTGATAAAATGGGAAAATATGTATTATCTACTATCAGGTAAAGAAAGCAAAGTACAAGAGTATGAGCACGATCTCTGTGTTTTAGAAGCACGGAGAAAAGATTTGGCGCTAAAATACTAAGAGTGATTTTTCCTTTAGATGAAGATAATAGTTACTTTTTATTTCTTTCTCTGTGGTGCAAGTTTTCTGCAATGACTTATTATAAGAATATAGTTACATAAAAAGTACAAATGCTCTCCAAATGTTACCCTTTGGTGTTTTTTAAGTTTACAATTCAGTAAGTGGCTTTCAGGGGTTCCCATCACCTTCAGAGAAATAATAATAAAGTGCCTAACAAAGAATTTCACCTTGGAAAAAAGAAACCTGTGTGTACGCACAGGTTTCTGAGAATTCG
The DNA here is from genome assembly GCF_004348235.1 of Phoca vitulina. Classification (NCBI taxonomy): domain Eukaryota; kingdom Metazoa; phylum Chordata; class Mammalia; order Carnivora; family Phocidae; genus Phoca; species Phoca vitulina. The sequence goes on from NW_022589730.1 coordinate 3,751,779, forward strand.
GAAGGAGTTTAGGCATGATCTACACTAATGTCAACAGCTTTTCAAAGATTACCAAACATAGGAATGCAGGGACATAAATCTTAAAGTTTTTAATCATTTTTCACCCACACTGCCTAACAGCTTGTTTCCCCTAAACTATTGTCTATCATTGTTTTACAGGTTTTATATCTCTTTAAATATTGATGAAATGACAAGGACCATCCTCACCCAAACCACATTCTACGGAAAATCTCAAACTTTTAAAAGTCCCAACAGGAAAAAAATATTGGATTAGTTATGATACCCCAGGCTCAGGCTGCAAATGTGAATGCACGCAGACTCTGTTAGCCTAACCAGGCGGAGACGCTGGACGGCCACGTCGCGTGCCTTCTCCCCAGCCCCCCACAGCCCCCTGCCAGCTGGGGGTGTGGCCAGCTCTCTCGGGCTGCTTGGGGCCATTTGCCCTCCTGCTGTAGAAGATGCAGACCTACTCCCTGGGTTAAGAGAGGAGCGCAGAGAAATGGAGAGAACACAATGCCATGTGCAGAGTCCATTCCGGGGACGCACGAGATGAAGGAGAGGTAGGCACGTTTATTCAAACGCAGATGGAGGAACAGAAATGTCTGTAAGGAAGCCCTCAAATCAGAGGTAGCCAGTTTCTTCCCAGGATTAGTCAATCTGTCTATCTGTATTTATACAAACCGAGTTTTTGTATTACTGTGTAGACCTGTATTCAACGGAACTTGCTACACACTCAAAACAAACATGATTTCAACTTACTTTTCAGATCCAACAGAAGACAGAGCTGTCCCGTTTTGTGACTGGACGTGGGCTGTAGTGGGAGGTGACCTGAGGAGTGCAGGCCGCTCAGGGTGGCTGCTCACAGCGTGTTCATCAGCATCACCTGACCACTCAGCCCTCCTGCAGTCCCCATCCCGGAGATGCCCAGCCCTTCACTGCCACACCCTCACCTAGGCACCTGGGGCAGGTCCCACCTGGGGCAGATCAAAGGGAGTGATGGAGAGCTGGGCCCAAGTCCTGTCAATCACAAGCCATGTGACCTTGGGCAGTTGCTGTGCTGGGCCCCTCATGTGCAAGCAAGGGTGCAAGTGACAGGACCCTCTGCACACAGGTGTGAGGCCTGAATGCAGTAACACGTGTGAAGAACTCGGAACAGTCCCGGGCACCAGGAAGCGCCCCATACAGGGAACTAGGATCACCATTTTAGTAGTAGTAGTAACAAGATAACTTAGTCCCCCATCCACCGGTCCATGACAACGGGGGGGGGGGGGGGGGTGACAAGAGAGCAGTGTGATTATAAATTAGAAAAAGAAGAAAATAAGAAAGGAAAACCCAAATCCTGTGCCCAAGCCCCAGCGGTCAGGACTCGAGTGCGAGCAGCTTCCAAATGTCTTAGCCGCTGCCCGCGGGGACAGAACCCAGCGGACCCTGCTTGGGCCTCCGACCTCCCTGCACACCACTGCACCTGTGCTTCTGCCTCGTCTGCCACAGGGTGAACCCGCAGAACCACGTATCTGGGGGCCTGTGGTAAAACAGATATGACTTCACAGGATGCTTATGCAAAGACCCCATGCTCCTGCCATAGGCCTCATTGTTATTCTTCTCTGTCACCCCTTGCGCCCAAAGTACATAATCGCCCAGTAATTGAACCGAAATGTCTAAATGGCTGAAGCTCCTAAAGGACGGAGCTATTTACCAATGAAAAAAGTGGGAAGAACTGCAGCAAGCCTCCCTGGCGCTCGGGGCATTAGCACAAAGACTGCGTCAACATGGCGCCCCCCCCCCCCCCCCCCCCCCCCCCCCCCCCCCCCCCGGTCGTCAGCGGGAACAGAGCCATCCTGGCCGGCGCTCTGCTGCTTCTGAGCGGAGCGCCGTGCCTTCTAACCTTTCTCAGGATATAATTTTATGAAAATTGAAGCAAAAGGTAGAAGAAGACATTTTCCTGCTCACGTCAGGAAGTACTTCTGGAGAGGAAAGAGGCCGGGGGCCTTGACGTCGGTGCTCCCCTCAATGCAGACGGAAGCAGTAAGCCCTGGAGCTGAGGGCTCGGGAGTCACTCGCTCACACGCCGGGAGTCCTGGGGGTGTCCTCGGTGGAGCCCCTCGGTGCTCCAGAGGGACCCGCGGGAGGCACACGGGTCCCCAACACGGAAGCACAGAGCAGCTCAGTTTTCCAAAGCCGTGCAGTGTCAAAAGTGCAGAAATCAGGCTTTCCTCTTTGCAGCAACACAGAACTAGTTCCAAGGCCCCCAGGCCCTTTGCCTCTAGAGCAAGACCTACCCTTCTACCCCTCACTGCGGCCCTGGCTTCACACTGCGGATAACTGTCAACATCGTCCAACAGTCCACGAGGACCCTCTGAATGAAGCACCTCGGTCCATGTCCATCCAGAAGGGCCAGCGCTCAGTGGCTCAACCCAGTCATCCGCGGCACCCAGCGGAGTTAACAATTTTAATTATCATTTAAAAAAATGCAATACTTACCATGTGAATGAAGCACATTGGCACCCAAATCATGAAACGAGGATTCTGAATAGAATTTTTGTTGGTTGATGGCATGAGCAATACCTCTTGCTGCCGAAATAACTTCTCGAAGGCAATATAATGACGACATGACAATCTATGTAAATCAAGAACTGCTTGTGGGTTTATTTTACATTTGAGAAAACAGTGGATTTAATTGTGTGAACCAAAATGTACTGTACAATATTAATGACAGAACATCAAAATGTATAATTAATAGTGCATTGCTTGCTTTGTTTTCATTTATTTATTTTTGTCTGATATACATGCATCTGGAAAGATGCAGGTGCCAGTAAAATTTCTCTATTTAAATCAAGCGCAGGAACTAAATTTTATTCAAAAATTGTGGTTTTACATTATATACACAGAAATTTAATATAAAATGACAATATAAAAAGTTAAAAGAGAAAGCATACAGCCAGAAGGTACAAAGAAAGTTGAATAGATTAAAATGGTACGGTATGTAACATATAGGGGGTTTAAGCTGCTGCTGGCAATTTACAAGGAAAGGACTCCAACGTCTGCCCCATGTTTTTTTCATTTACCAATGCAGCACGCTATAGAAAGGTCAGCTTATACCAAAGCTTACATTTGTAAATAACTATAAACCGCAGTATTTTACAGGAAAAAAGAAATAGCATTTTTACACATTTTTAAATAATAGCTTGCATACTTTTTTTGCCGAAAGTGGCATTTTTTTTCAGCATCCAGAGGGTTTGGGCATAGTGGCAATTGGGGTGTTTGGTGGTGGTGGTGGTGGTGGTGGTGGTGGTGGTGGTGGGTTTTTTTGTTTCGTGGTTTTTTTTTTTTTTTTTTTGTCTTCAATGTGTAAAACTGTGGCTTCCTAACCCCACGAGTCCTAGACAACTTTCTATCTTCCAACAGCTGCATGCATGTTTCCTTCACAAACCAGTTCTGCATATAAAAGCTCATTTTTTAATTATTAAATAAGTTTTGTGTCTGACACAGCTTTTGATCTGAATGAAATGCCTTTAAGCCTTTTTTTCTTTTTTTTTTTTTTTTTTGAGTGAAAGGCACAGAAATGCAATTGCAGTCCTCAAAGGGTTAAATTTGACACTACTAGGTTCTATGACCTTTATTGTCATGGCAACTTTGTAATTTTAGGATGTCTTTTTATCATTGTTATTTGTGTCTTTCTTTTCTGCTAAATAAATGTCTCTGAGTAGTGTGCCCCACTATTTCCTACAAAAGATAGCTTAACATCAAGAACAGATGTTGAAAATAAAGGTCAGACTTTGACTCACGGAAAAAGAAAAATAACATGCACAATCGGACAAAGAGCATATAAATATAACTACAAAATATGTGTAAGAAAAACCAAGGTCCAGACAGCCAGCTCGGCAACAAAAGGGAAGGCTGATTTCGGAGGCTCAGCCAGGCCTAGTGCAGTACAAAGACGATGTGTAGTGCAATGTGCCGCGGTCCCTCGCATACCTGGGCGCTATTGTTTCTCCAGCTCCGTCACATAGATCAGGTGGTCCTCCGGGGACTTGCCGTGGGTCTTACTAAGGTGCAGTTTGACTGCGTGCTTGCTCGCAAAAGTCCGGTTGCAGAGCTTGCATTGGAATGTGGAGCCCACATCGTCCTCGGCAGCCCCTACCGGGCCCAAAGCTTTGTTTGCCAGGACTTTTGAAACATTCTGCTGTTCTTGAATCTGATTTAGTGGCAGCTTGGAGAGATCCTTCAAGCTGAAGCCTAAGTGTGTCTCTAGATGATTTATGTACGTAGAAGCAGTTCTGAACTGAGAGGCACAATCGTTGCAAAAGAAAACAGGATGCCCTGTGTCCAGGTTCTTCAGGAACTTGGTACCCCCTGTCCTCCTCAGCTGATACTTCACGTTGGCCAGCCAGTGGCTGATGGTGGTCATGGACAGCCCGGTAAACTTGGAGATGTGCACGCGCTCCTGAGGGCCCAGGTCCGACATGATGTACTTACCCTCCGGCGTCTCGCGCAGGCTCGAGGCGAACTGCGCCTGCAGGATGAGCAGGTGCTGCGGGTTCCAGTTGGACTGTCGCCCCTTCCTCTTGTGCACGGGCGACAGCTCGTCCAGCGCTTCCTCGAAGCTGCTGCCGTCGGCGTCGGACTTCTCCGACACGGTGGAGGGCGTGGAAGACTTGGGGGTGAGCCGGCCCGTGAGGTTCTTCACCATGTCGGAGATGTCCATGAGGGCGCTCTCCCGGAGAGGCGACGCCACGGGGTCGGCCGCGCTGGAAACCAGGGGCTTGCTTTTGGACTTGGTCAGGTCGATGGGCTGGTCGCTGTTGTCGTAGTAATAGCGGTCGATGGCGTCCGCCTGCTTGATGGGGGTGGCAGGGTAGACCGGCTTGTCCAGCATGCTGTTGCTGATCTTGTACAGCATGGCCAGAGGGTCCAGCGACGGGCTCACGGGCGTGGACACCTTGCCCAGGTGGGTGTTCATGATGGACTGCAGCGCGCTCAGCGGGTTGATGAAGGAGGGCTCCGGCGAGTGGTCCGTGATGATCCCCAGGTTATTACAGCCGTTGGTGACTTTGGCTTTCAGAGGCTCGGTGCCGTTTGGGGTGTGCACGTCCAGCACACCCTCCTTTTTGGCCTTGCCCGCCTCCGCCTCGGGGCCCTTCTTCTGCTGCGCCTTGCCGCCGCCGTCCTCCGCGCGCGGCAAGTCTTTATTCTCTTTGGCCACGGGGGACACAGCCTTGGCCGGGGAGCCCTTCTCCCTCTCGGCGGGCCGCTCCTCCTTCTTCACGCTGACCTTGCCAGTGACCTTCTCCACCAGCTCCTCCATGGCCGACACGTTGCTCTTGTGCGGCGGTGGCGTGAGGCTCCCCGGGGCGTGCAGCAGCGCGCTGTGCTCCGGGGCCAGCGACTTCACGCCGCCCGCGTAGGACGGCTGCATCTGCACGCTCTGCGCGGCAGGCAGCGGCTTCACGGCCCCGGGCAGCTGGTAGGCCGCGTGGATGCTGGGGTAGCCGCCCCACGAGGGCGCGCCGTTCTGGGCTTTGCTGATGGCCGTGGAGACCGTGTTCTCCAGGGACTTCAGGATGTCCACCCCGCCCTTGGGGCTGTCGTCCAGGTCCTCCTCGCGGAGGTACTGATACAGGGCGGTGCACTCGAACTTCTCGGGGGCGTCCTCACTCTCCTCCTTGACCTTCTTCTCTGCCTCGCCGGCCGCCGGCGCCTTGTCCTTCTCGGGCTCCTTCTTGTCCTCGGAGGGCGTGGCGCCCGCGGGAGAGTCGGGCTGCTTCTTGATGTGGGAGGCGGGCAGCCGGGTGTGCGTGGTGGGGGGCAGAGGTATGGACTGGATCTTCTCTTCCACCACGGGGTCCAGCACCAGCTGCTTCCCCTTCTTGGAGGCCGAGGTGGTCACTTTGAGGAAGTGGCCAGTGACCATCATGTGGGCGGTGAGCTGCTGCAGCGTGTCATGTGAGCTCCCGCACTCCATGCACTTGAGGATCTGCGCCTTGCGGGCCTCGAACTGCCAGGTGTAGCTGGCACCGTTCTGGTAGCCGTAGCGGTTGTTGGGCGTCACGTAGGGGTTGGCGGCCTTCTGGTCCTTGGCCGACTCGCTCAGCACGGCGTCGGCGGCGAGCCCCGCCGGCTCGGGGGAACACGGGGACGCCAGGTCCTGCAGGGCGCGCTTCTTGGTGGAAGGGACGAGCTTGGTGAGGGCTGGCACTGGCTCCTTCAGAGGCACTTTCTGGTAATGCTTTGTCTTGATCATGTGGACGCTCAGGTCCTGCAGGGACTCGAAGGAGTGGCCACAGTACATGCACTTGAGCACCTTCTGGGCGTCCTCCTTGCCTTCCATCTCCATCAGCGAGCGCTTCCTGGGCTTGGACCAGCGCTTGGTCTTCTCGGAGTCCTTGTCCCTGTTGTCGTCGCGGTAGTGCCCCGTCTCGTTCATGTGCACCGTCAGCTCCACCAGCGTGTCGTACGCGGCGCTGCAGTCCTTGCAGCGGAACTTGCTGGCGCCCGTGAACACCGAGCCGTACAGTTTGTTGTTCTGCCGGTACAGCTGCACGGTGCTGAAGAGGCTGGGCTCGGGGAGCAGCCCATACGAGGACGTCTGCTGCAGCGTCTTGGCCAGGGCGGCCTGGTGCCAGTCGTACCCCGAGCCGCCACCGCCGCCGCCGCCGGAGCCCGAGCCCGAGCCCGAGCCGGAGCTGGGGGTGCTGGCCGTGGTCCCCGTGGTGCCCGCGCTGGCGGGGGGCGTGGGGGCGGGGGGCGAGCTCTCCTTCTGGCCCGCATCGGTGTTGCTGGTGGTCGAACCCGACTTCTTCAGATCCAGAGCTAAGCTGGACCAGCAGGACTCGGAGAACAAGTTTGCATACACAGCCTTGATCTGTGCCAAGCTGTCCTGGGGGTAGGAGACGCTGTCCGGGCCCTGCGGATCCTCCTTCTCTTCTCTGGAGGAAGAGCTTTTGAAATGGACTAGCTGGTCGCTGTTCTCGCTGAAGGGCGACCCGTAGCCAGCGTCCTGGTTCGTCGCGGTGCTGACGGGGGAGTTCTGGTAGCTCTGAGCTTCCTTGATCTCTGCGTCCTCATTGCACACGTAGTCGCTTTCCGGGATGTCCAGAGACAGCCCATCCTCCTCCACGTTCTCTTCATCTATTTCTGCTGCCTTCAGTTCTTCCTCAGGAACATAAGCTAGGAGAGAAAAATGAAACACAGTGAGGAGAAATAAATCATCTTCAAGGACGCGGCCTCCCCAGCAGTTAGATGATCTTTAAAAAGATGTTTCTCAGCCAAGCGCCCAGGCTGCAAGGCTCCCCCCGCTTTATGGAACGACCCAGTCTTCAGCTCCTGCGGAAATAAGGTTTCCAGCAGGACGATAACCCCTCTCCTCCCAACTGAACACACTATCAGCAAAGGAGCCTCCACTAAAGCGCCAGTATCTGCCCCCTTCTTAAAAACATCAGTCTGGCCAACACAGCGGGGCAGCGGGGCCCGAGGGGGAGCCTGGCCACCTCCTCCTGGAGCTTGTTCCTTCCCTAAGTGACGTGCGGGTCCGTCATGCCTCCCCATCAGGTGGGACCTGTCAACTTGCAGGGCAAGATATCCCACAGACAGTAGCATAGTGGTTTGCGTAAATAAAGAGCTTCCTCAAAGGCCAGCGATAAAAACACTCTGGTCTTCACCAAAAAGAAGGACAAAACATAGCACCTTCGGCCCCCTGCCTGGACAGCGCAGACATCACCTGCAGGGGACACCACACAGTCGTACAAAGCAGCATTATTTACAAGAGCCAAAAGGTGGAAACAGCCCAAATGTCTGTGGACAAATGAATGGATGAACCAAATACGTGTAGGTACACGATGGAATAGTATTCAGCTTTGAAAAGTGGGGAAACTGACGCACACTACAGCGTGGATGAAGCTGGAGGGCACTGCGGGGAGAGGAGCCACACAGGAAAGGGCACGTACTGTAGGATTCCACGTAGATGAAGCACCTGTGATAAGGAGTCCCATTCGCAGGGACGGAGAGCGGCATGGGGCGTGCGGGGGCTGAGGGAGGGCGATGGGGAGGTCGTGGTTCGCGGGGACACAGGTTCAGTCGGGAAGACAGAAAGTTCCACAGACAGATGGTGGGGATGGTGGCACAACAGTGTGAACGTGCTTAATGCCACGGAACTGTCCACTTGAAAATGGCTAAAATATTAACTTTTGTGTGATGAATATTTTACCACAATAAAAACATTTTTTTTCAATTTTAACAGAGCCAGTATGTATGTGCTCCGACAGCCAGGCGACACGTGCACAGCGGAGCGACTTCTGGGGTTGAAGGCGTCACCTCCCAGAGGAAGCGCCAGGATACTGACAGGTGTCCCGAGACTGAGAGGTTTGGAGGGCACATAAATCGTTAGATGAAACCCGATCTTTTTACTTCAGGACATTTTAGATACTTTAATAGGTGACCAATCTCGTTAATTCCCAAGGGAACTAACTGCACGCATGACCTCTTAACTTATTTGACCAACATAATTTTATTTAAATTTTTTAATTTTTGTTTTTGAGGAAACAACAAGCGAAACTTGTGTTCCATGCACTCCTTGGGAAATTTGGGGTTAAGATATTTTCCAGGAAGCCCCGAGAAAACTGCACTGCTATGATGCGAGAGGGGTGTCTCATTAAATATGATCACTCATTATCACGTTATCAGAGCCCGATCCTAAGGGAATGCGGCAAAGAGCACACGCGTCTTCAGGAAAGGTTGGGAGGAGAGAAGGAGAGGGGCGGACGCCGGGCGCAGGAGGAAGAGACAGGGGAGTACCAGCACCCGCAAACAGACGGCTTCGGGTTGGGGCGGAGGCGAGCACTCGAGGGCATGAGCACTCACAGTGCCCTGAGGACGCGCATAAGCCATGCACACGCATGAGCACGCACACACACACGCATGAGCACGCACACACCCGGGGAATCCCACCGACTCGGTCATTTGGTCAGCCTCTCCAGCCGGACCCTTCAGAACCCGCGCACACACCGTGGGCCCATCCCCACCCCGGCGCTGGTATCGAGCCAGCTGAGCATGAGCGTTCACGTGGCTCACAGCTGAATCCCACACAGAAGAGCCGTCCACGAACAAATGTGGCCATTACACTTGGTACCTTCCCGCCAGCATGAAAAATAACCACTAGTGCGGGAGGCTTAACTACACACACTGGCGTCTGGATTATGCTCCAGACAATCCTACGGCCCTCCTGTAAAAGGAAAAGCTCAGAAAATTTAAAAAAAAAAAAAAAAAAAAAAAGGTTGCCGAGTTGAATGTCATCTTCATTTGTCTATAATTATTAAAGGTTTAGGAGTTGAATGTCATCTTCATTTGTCTGTAATTATTAAAGGTTTAGGACGGTCCAGGGTGCTGAAGTTCGAAGCTCAGGTCCTCAGCCAAGGGCCCCAGGCGGCCTTGCCACCTCTTCGCAGGCTGGGCCTGGGCCCCGAGGTCCACCTCTGTGGATTCTGATGGGGGCATCTGAGGCTCTGAAGCATCTGCGCAGGGCAGAGTCCGTGGGAAGGTGCGGGCGTGAACCCACAGGCGCCGGCCGGCGGGGCCTCCCGAACTACCTCCAGTGGCAAGCCCACAGGCAGCTCCACCAACCAGGGTCCGCGGGAGGAGGCCGCCTACTAGACTTGGTCTGTCCACTTCTGTGAAAGCAACATTCATGCCCTAGCAAGTAATTAAAACTAAGTTCAAGGAAAGGGTTGTTGTTGCTGTTGTTTTAAAGAGAGAAAGAGAGCACTAGCAGGGGAGGGGGGGCAGAGGGAGAAGCAGGCTCCCCGCGGAGCAGGGAGCCCAACACGGGGCTCGATCCCAGGACGCCTGGATCATGACCTGAGCCAAAGGCAGACACTTCACCGACTGAGCCACCTGGATGTCCCTCAAGGAAAGGTTTTATCTGAACCCGTTTGGCTCAGCCTGGGAGGCCCATTGCTCTGGGTCTGTCCCCTGTGTCACCTGTCGGCTGGTCTGTCTCCCTCACTGGATGGAAGCAGGGCTGCCCACTGTTTACACGGTGGTGGGCACTCGTCCGTGTGTGCGGAATAAAGAAAGGACTTCTGTCTCGGCTCTGGGAACCCAGGATGGGAAATCCCCTGTCCCACCACTAGGGTTTGTCCGGCCCACTGGCCCTCACCCTCGGAGGGGGCCTCTCCAGGTCTGGAACGGCACAGACATGACTATGCTGGCCCCTGCTTGCTCCCTCCGGCTCTCCGTCCCCCGGCCCCAGCGGAGTGGAGTGTCATCAGACCACACTCCGTCCCAGGCCGACTTCCTCCTCAGGCCATCCAGTCTACACCCGGAAGTTCCTGGGTTGAGCTGCTATGACTTTCACAGACAACTCCACACCCGCAGTGTGGCCATTACCCGTGTGTCAGGTAGAACCACACAGAGCCACCCCCAGCCTCTTCCACAAGGAAACCCTCCTAAGAAGTACGGGTTTTCGGTGAGCCTCTCCCCCACCTGGATACCCGCATCCACGGTGTCCCAGGAGGGGGCGTGTGGCCGGGAGGGATCCCCGACGTGCCTGCTTTGCTGGACTCATGGGAAGGGGGCCCCAGCACGCTCTAAGCTGAAGCCCGGGATCCTACCTGCTTTCCCTGACCCGGGCTCAGCATGCCCACCTTCCAAGCGCCCCTGTGGGGAGGCAGCGTCAGGTCCCTCCTGCCCCAGTCACGCTCCTGGGGACAGTACGTGTTGACCCTCCCGCCCCTGGGCCAGTGCACCGGCTGTCGCCAGCCACCCCTCCCATGGCTCTTGCCTATCGCACTCTGGTCTCTTTCAGGCCGATGTTCACCAGTTCCAGGAGTCTTCCAGTGCAAGCCTATGACCCCTGAATCTGTGTCCCACCCCCACCCCCGGGTCTGCTGGTCACAGGCCCATCAGGGGACGGCACCTGAAGCCTGGCCTTTGGCATGCCTTCCTACATGTTTTCAGAGCCAGCCCCATGTCTGGCACATAGAAGGAGCTCCAACTGCTATGACATGAATTTGTCATGATGTGAGTGTTCCAGACACTCCCAAGTCAATTATGTGCAAACAGAATGTTCCTCCTGTCCCCTCCCCAAATAACAACACACTTTCTCCTGAACTAGGAATCCCCTAAATCAGTTGTTATGAACCATCCCAAACAAGTTACCCATTCCAGAAAAGCGACAGTTGTCCTTGTTCCCAAGCCCTGCATCCAGCACTGCCCCCACCTCCATAATGCAGACCCCCCACGCCGCCTAGCACGCAATGCAGAGCCTTCCAGCCGGGCCTCCCCGTCTTGTCCTGCAGCCTTCTTCCTCCGGGCTGGCCCAGGGGCCCCCACTCTCGCAATCCCAGAGTTAAAACCTCCGCGAAAGCCATGTCCCGCACAGAGGGTACGAATCCCCAGGCGGACCCCTCCCCCTGCCACGTGTCCAGCCTTGGGTGCAACCTGGTCCAGGGCAGGACCCCCCACTCCCACCTTGTGAACAACACTTATCCTCAAGGGGAGGCTCAGATGGCACCTCCATCATGACACCTCTCTTAATCCTTGCCAGAATCCACCATCCCCCCGAAGGACTGGGAGATGTTTACCTGCCCGTCCTCTTAGACTGTGAACTTTCACCCCACTCACGCTGCTGAGGCCACCCCGCCTGCTGCTCGGGGGGCCGTGCTCGTTTTATCACCATCTTCTACCCCATGAGCCTCCGGGGCAGCATCACTGAGATGCCTGTCCTGCCAATGAGGAAGCCGCGCAGCTTTCCCCGGGTCCCACAGGGAAGGAACCAGGTGGTACCCACATCCGGGTTACCTGACTCCCGGGCAGGTCCTTCCATCCAGGCACCTCGGGCTGAAGCTGATCTCCTTCATCTGCCAGCATCTCACACCAGGGAGCACGTCCAGTAAACGCCATGGACGTGAGGGACCCAAAGCCATTCCACAGGGAGTATTTAGAACACCTCTCATGCGCCAGTCATCGTGTCTAAAGGAGACCGTCTCACCAAAGAAGCAAGAGGAGAGAGTCTGAAATGTGGACACTCTTAGGCCCAATAATTTTACTTTTGGACGTATAGCCAGGAACACGGTATGAAATACAGAAAAAGCTTTATGCACGAAGACGTCCTTCACAGTATCATTCCAGACAAAATGTGCCACGCTCTAAATCGTCAACAATAAAAGACAATTCAGTGATTTGTAGTTTATTCCGAGGATGGACTGTTATTCAGGCACTAAAAAGCATCTTTAATGACAGGGGGAAAGTCCTTAAGTGAAAAAAGCTAAAAACAAAAACTGTATACACAGGACAAGGGAAAAATTCTTTTAAAAGAATAGTGGTTTTTTTCTGGATAATGAATATCTGTGGGTTATGTTGAGTGACACGGCTCTTGATAAATATCTCTACCTTCAAAATCTGCTTTGGTGCTTTCAGCTCAGCAAACAAGGATCAGCCACCGCATACTGTTTCTGGAATAAAAGAGCTGGAAGCAACCCTGTGGTGGGCACCTAGCAGCCGCTAGCCGGACCCTGGGAACAGGGGGCCCGGGAAGGGCAGGGCGCAGCCTGGGGCGGAAATATGCACAGGGCTTGGTTAATTATTGTTTTTCAAAACATGTTAAGAAGTAAAGGGGAGGCAGGAATAGTGAGGGGTGCAGATGTATCTGGGTTCTGGTAAGAGGGATTGCAGTTGGCAAGAGGGTCTCCTGCTCCTGGACTGCGCGCCCCCCAGGGTGTTCCCTGTCCCGCCCTCCCCTGGAGAGGGCCGCCGAGTCCCACGGACGGGCACAGGTGGCAGGGCCTCTCCATCGGCCCTCAGCCCGCCAGATCAACAGTCACCATGCTGCATCACTTGAGCCTTCTAGAACATTCCTGTTTTAGAACATTAGGGTTTACACTTTCACCATCTACTCTTCCAGTGCATCAGTCCTGGTAAGTTGATATTCCCCAGCTATTTTGCTCTTCTGCCTTGTTGTTTTAGCCCATTGACCTATTCTTTGAATGAGTTCACTTTTCAATGCTAACATACAAGGGGCCAGAGGAAGCGTGGACCCAGAGGGGCAACCGGGGGCCACCTGCCCTGTGCCCACGCCGTGACACCCTTCTGACCCTAGAGTTGTTTTCTTGCCCCCTCCTTCGATGAAACGGGCAGGGTAAAATTCACTTCTGAAGATAGCACATCCACTCAACCCAGTAATCTGCACTCCAGTGGCGCATTCCGCCGGCCCGCCAGGCGAGGCGCAGGTCAGGGCACTCACGGTCACATGGGATGGCCACAGCCCGTGACAGGTGCAAGGGATTCAACTTCCACACAAACGAAGGCGTGAGGGAGCCCATGGAATGTTCCAGATTGATTCTGCGAGCAATGAAGCCAGGCCCCCTTACCCTCTGCCCTCCATTCTCAGAACTTTCAAGGGCTGACTTGGCCCCAAGGCCTCAGCACTAATGATGACAATAAACACAGAATTCCCAGAGAGCACCTCCTGCATGCTCACCAGCGGCCAGGACCCACGCCGCACATGACCCCTAATCTTCCACTCCTCTCCACCCAACCCCTGGGCAGCTGATGGATGGACCTTCCTGAGGCTCCCCCAGGGTCAGGGCTGGGCTCTGACCCTCTCTGCCTCGCTTACTGACCTGGCCTTTTAAAAGCAATGCTCAAGCTCCCCGGGGCCACCCCCAATGGCTCCTGCCTTCCAGATCTGGGCTCAGGCCAAGAGCACTCACATCCGGGGGTCAGAGCCCTCAGAAGGCTCTAAAACCTACTGAGTCTCAATTTAAGAGTTTGGGCCTGGGGAGGATGAGAAAGCTGGACCTAGCAGGACAGGGCTGCCCTAAAGATGGAAATTCTCACACGATACCCACCCCATGGTGCCTGAAAAGACCAACCAGACACGGGGCTTCGGTGGGAGGCAGGGAAGGAGGCTTTTGGTTTTACCACGTCTGTAACTGGAGGAAGGGGCTGACCAACTTTTCCAGACAAGGCCCCCCGAGCCACATCGACCCCAAACGGCAGGTGCACAGAGAGTGTGCAAGCGGTGACTGAAGAAAGGGCTGACCCGGGTCGCCTGGGCCTGGAGGCCAGCGTAGGTTGGGGAGGGTGACGTTCCACCTGCTTGTCTCTAGAGGGTCCAGGCGAATGAGGCCACTGCTGTGGTGTCCTCTTGAAGGACAGATGCCTATCATTTTCCTGACATGAGGACAGACAGATGAGACACCCGGGTAGGAGCCCCAGCCAGTCACCTATGGACAGTGCGGCCCCCACACACACAGTCACCCACTTGTCAGGGCCTCAGTTTCCCCAAACCGCATTAATGACAACTACTGGTGTCTTTTGGGCGGGGGGTTGGGGAGGAGGTCTAGAAGTGCGATGGCAGCATGTCTTCGTCAAGCCCAAGTCCGTGCTTGCCGGCCCCTCTGCGTCCTCCTCACACCCTGCAGATGCAAAATGAACTGGGAAATGTGCATGCAGGGGCTGTCCCCCTTCGCTGTCAGAGGCAGCCCTGCTTAGCCTCACGCCTTACAAGCTGTTGCCAACCTCTGAACAGTCGGAACAAAGTAAGGAACGCTTGTCCCGATGACAGCCTACCCATCACTGGCCTTTAGCACCGGGTAGATGGTGCACTTAACAACCAGACTCAAAATTCGGGCCAGGGGATCATTCGGGAAGTTAGTCCCTTAACTTCTGCATCATCCAGGCCCCTCTGTCTGCCCTCCGGCAGTTCCCCTGATGACCACACCTTCCACCAGAGAACAGAGCACGGAAGGCCAGCGGGAACCCACAGGGAGCAGAAGTGGGTTCCTGGTTAGCAGCTCCTCCCGAGGCCCGACACCCGACGCGGAAGGCGGTGGAATGAATGACAAGAATCGGGCTGGGAAACTTTGTTTATCCAGGCTCTTTTCCTCATTAGCACGCACAACTGAGAGTTGGCTGTGAATGAGGAAAATGGATATTTAAAAGCGACAAATATCAAACACAGGTCTCGTCCCTGCTTGGCTCACAGTAAATACCAAACTTTGCTATCATATTGCCACCTGGTGAAACTATACAATCATACCAAATTACATGTTTATCTCCATCAAACTAGATTTTAGACCGGCAAATGTGATATCCATGAACAGATGGCCATCATATCAAAATACATTTACTCCAAGGGGCCAATTCACAAAAGGGTCTTACACACACCTAAGTGATAAATGTACAGCTGCAATTCATTGCGGAATCTTGCAAAACTCACTTTCTTCCAAATTTATAATTGATCATTTATAAAGTTACTTCACCTCTGTTACCAAGAGAGCAGGTGGTTTTGATAAAAGTTAGAATATACTGGGAAATAAAAAATGCAGAGAAAGCAGATATAGGTACAGAGCTCATTCCTTCCTACTCTGAAAAGGACATTAAAATACAAGGAGGATATATGTTAATTTACGAACATAAGTTCTGATTTTTTACAGGAAGGTTGACACTCTGCCAAGCAAAGCTGAAAGGCCACTTTTGCTCATATGTGATAGGAGCAAAAAATTTTCTATCGCTTTGGCAGATTTTAATTGCCTGGTACCAATCACTATTGTACTGATCTGCTACACCATCTGATTTATACCAGAATCGTTTCTTTATTTAAAACCCAATAGAAGCCATTTTTAAGAACAGCAGAGTCTGTAAACACAATGGCCTATGATTTTTACCCATCTCTAATTTTAATTAGGAATCCACAGGTAACTTCTTCTACTGTAATTCCTTCTTTTCCTTGCCGCCCCAGAACGCGGTGTCGTGTTAATGAGAAAGAAGAAACCCCCTTTCGAGGCTCCTCCCAAGGAGCGCACCCGCTATCATCCTTGTGCCGAAACAGCGGGGCAGCACGAATTAGAGCTTAAACCTGAAGACAGAGACCACAAACTTTCACTGGTTTTCAGTGATGTCAGGAAGAAAAAGAGGAAAAACGTATGAGAGCCTTGCAAAATTAAAAGAGAACTTAAAATGGGGAAGAACAGGAAGTCAATAATTCTTCTACGAACCTGAGAAAACACGGGTATATGTCACCACCACTGGATGGTATGTTAATAAATTGCACGTTCTCTTGTTCCACGAATTAAAAAGCTAGCCATCGCCAACAGGTGCATGCCCGATGCCAAGCATGGGGACATCACGTGTTTTCGGTGCCTGCCTCCACACTGAGGGAGGACAGATACCGCTCTCTGGTGGTCTGACGAGTCTGGGCCTACAAACCCAACATCAGCAAACCAGGCCCAAAACACCGGGTTCCCAACCTGGTATTACTGACCACCGACACCAGAAAAGACTTTGATATGATAGGGTCAGTTTCGTCCTCACAGATGACATTTGGAAATCAGGAGGGGAGACCTGTGCACGAACCATCTCTTCAAATGGCTGAAATCAACACAAGAAATGTGACTCAGCTCAAGCACCTATTCGTGCTCGCGCTACCCACCATACACAAGAGCCACCACGAAGAACTGGTGGCGAGCGTGTCCCCATCCAGGAGACACGGTGCGCCCCCGCAGTTCCTCCACCACGTCTTCTGGTGGAGAGCCAACTTCCCCAAATAGGGGTGTTGGGACACACGTGTGAGTGAGGAGGGAGGGAAAGGGCTTCACGGCCTCCGCACCCCGCCCAGCGCTCATGTCTCAGACGTGTGTCCCCACTTTCAAATCCAGTGTCTTATTCTCACAAATGCACAGGACGGAAGAGGAGACACGGGAACTTGAACTTTCGGGGGTTGGAGCAATGACATCGTTAGGTGCGGGGAGACACACAGACTTGCGGATGTCAGGGACAGGCTGACTCATGCCAGAAATCCAGGGGAGATTTTATCCTAAGTACACTGCGACCAGACATAAATCCCGTGCCTCTGTGATACGGCAGCGGCCCCAGGACCCTACGTAAGAATTTCTACACCTGACTGGAAGCTTAACACAAGGCCACACAACACCCGACTTCCTTGAAACCCCTGAGGAACAGCAGGGGTGACTGAATCACAGGTACAGCCCCACTACCATGACTGAGAGTGGCATTCTCTCATCATAATAATGGGGTTTATTTCTACTATTATCGGTAAATTCTCATAATTGCTTTCCTAGATGCCTTGTAAAAATTTTTACCTAGGGGGAGAGAGAGAGAGACTGACTCATAAAAACTCCTAAGTTTAGGCAATTATTTGTGATGATCTTCTGCTTTCATTACAAGCCACAACTTTCTAAAAATCCATATGGGTACAAATGTACCAAAATACAGTATTTGTTTTATTTCTAGTGATGAAACCATGAGAACAATATACTTCACAAGGTGAATGAACACCATTTCTTAGCCCAGGAGATTTTACGAGAGCAGCTACTGCTGCACAGAAAACAGCCCCACGCCGTGGCGTCTGCTCCACCAACCCCCCCACTCGGCGCCGCCAGCCCCCCTCCGCCCTCGCCACCCCCGCGTGGAAATCTGATGAATGAGTAAGCTTGGAAATGGTGGCTGCTGTATAAAATTCTCCTCTTACAATTACTTACAGAAATAAATGACATTTCTCCCCATCAAATAAAACAAAGACTCCAAATCATCTTCTGCCACTTTTTTGTGTCAAAACAGCTTTGCCATCATCCCCCCGCCCTTCCTGAGCCTAGCACGCGCTGTGGAGTGTGACACTCTGAGCACACGCGCTGTGTCCCGGTGTCAGTGGGAGAACACGCCTAGCAGCCACACAGAACATCTGAACAAGCACACATCAACACCTGTGAGGTAAGAGAGAAGGTGCTGCCAGCTCTGTGTGCACGCACGTGTGTGCGTGTGCATGCGTGTGCATGTGAATGTGTGCATGTGTGTGCATGTGTGTGTTCGTGTGTGCACTGTGTCTATACATGTGAATGTGCGCAGGTGTGTGTGCATGTGCATGTGTTTTCATGTTTACACTGTGCATGTGTGTGTTCGTGTGTGCGTGTGTGCATGTGAATGTGTGCAGGTGTGTGTGCATGTTTTCATGTGTGCACTGTGTGCATGTGTGTTCGTGTGTGTATGCATGTGAATGTGTGCAGGTGTGTGCAGGTGTTCATGTGTGTGAACATGTGTAGGGGTGTGTGCATGTGTGTTCATATGTGTGCACGTGAACATGTGCAGGTGTGTGCGTGCATGTGAACTGTGTTGTGCATGTGTTTGTGTGTACGTGCAAACACGTGCAGGTGTGTGCATGCATGTGCGTGCGTGTCCATGTGTGCATGCATGTGTGAATGAATAAAAAAAATACATAGGCCTTATCGTTCCCAAAATGGGAACAAAACAATCAGATCCTGGTTAGATTTCACTTTTTTTTAAAAAAATTAAATCTTGTTAATATTTTTTGTCATAAAATGTGCCTTCTGGATGACAATGTGTCCCTAAAGATGTGCTGTCGTCTTAAGCAACAAGAAATTCTGTGCATTCTAATGCAAGTGGACATAAGGCAATGTATGGTCCCTGTTAGAGTTTAATCTGACACCAACAATGTGTGCCCTGCTGCTTTACAATGTAAATATACACATATTGTCTGAAAAAATATTTTCATCTCAAATGTAATTATACAATGAGGCACAAACATCTTATCTTTGGCAAATTAGATAAAAATTATATTTCTCAAATTGCAGCCCAACATTTTTAAAAACATCTTTGTTTCTTTCAAGAAAACAAGATTTGCTCTATTCAACAGTCATTTTAAGAATGGTGAGAAGTGACAGCTGTATTTGTTTTTTAATGGCTAAATGTAGAATACAGTTCCAAATTCCCCGGAGTCTTAATAACACTGGCTCTGAGCAATTAGGTTCGTATACCCCCAGCCTGCATCTTAATCTCCAACCCAATTACACACAACAGAAAGGTGTTCTCCTGAACCCTCCTGTTTTCTATTCCATTGGAGGTGAATGCTCCAGAACTCTGCCTCCTCGTGATCCTTGCTCCTCGGATGGATGAACAGAAAGAAGTGTGGTGCCTTGCCTGCCGGAAGAGCTGAAGCAAGAGAAGAAAGGCTTTCCCCAGAAATGGACTTGCTTTCTAAAAGTCAGTTTTACATTGTGCTTCAAAATCTAGCAGGTTACTCAAAATACCCATCCACACAAGGTAACAAGCTCCCATCATGTCTGTTCCTACCTGATAACAAAATATCCTGATATAAAGTGAAAGATGTGCCCTTTAGATAAAAGATGCTCCGCTTTCCCCCCGCCCCCCAATTTAAATATCTGGAATCATTCGGATATTGGCATTTCATATAACAAGCTAGCCGACTCAATGTTGCCAGGTTTACTCACTTGGATTTGAAGTAATAATGTCTAGATCGGAGGAAGGCAGTGATACTGGAAAAAACAGTGTGTGCATTCAGCATTTTAGTATGAAAACAGATTGACTAACCCAAGTTCACATAGCGGAATTGACAAGGACATTATGGGACATCTGGCATAACTGAACGTGTCTCTTGCTGGACGCCCCGATATTTTCCCTAGACGTCGAGTCATGTGTATAGAACATAGTGAAAAGAAATGAGTTTCCAATTTTTAAGAAAGGTGAAATAGCACCTACTCAAATAAAATGGCTCTTCTTTGACAACTAGGAAGGAAAGTGACTTTTTAGGCAAAGAAAAAAACATCCAAAAAGCTGACCATTTATAATTACAGGGAAATGAGGAAAACACAGGTTCTCCTCTGTCCCTTCACGCTTTCGAGACCGGGTTCTAGAAGCATCGCGAGACCACCCTTGGGCTTCCCCAGCCGAAGGCACCCTTTGCCGGCTGCCCACCAGAGAGGAGGAAAGAGCCCCGCCCCCCCTCGCCCCCTCGGCCCCGCAGAAGGGAGAGCGTGCGGTGAGCAGAGGTCTGCGTGGGGGGCCACGGTGCCCCGCGCCGGCGTGGCTGGGCTGCAGTTCTAATCTCGGAGAATTCCTTGCCCTTTCCCCTCTCTCCGATGAACTATACACGCATATGTGCGGGCATTCTCATTAGGGCTCCAGCATCAAAGGCATGGAGGTGAATCAGTCCAGGCCCCTCCCCGCTCTGCCCTGTCAAGACGATTCCGTTGAAATGTTCATTTTCATCCCTGCTGGCAACATTAGAATGGAAGGTATTTAACCTGTTTCCATTACTTATACAAATTACCATTATGGGGCAGGACAGATGTTAGAATCACGCCCCGGAACTGACTTCCATACATTCTTTCCAGGAACTGTGAGGAGACGGAACACCGCTAGATCATATTATCAAGGCTCAATAATGTTCTCTCGGTTACCAGATTCATTAACTTTGCACATCAGCATTTCACTTGCTTTCTTCATGAAAATTCCCAGGCTAGGTGGGCTCATTTAATTTGGAGAAGGAAACCTTTGTCAGGGATGATGTTTTGATCAGGTGCACTGAGAGTGGGGAAAGGTGCGGGCGAGGGGAGGAGGTGGGGAGAAACAAGAGTGGGAAAAGGAAACAACCTTGTCGAAAATGTTACCTTTCCAACATGAATGATGAAGGAGAAGTCAGTTAGAGACGCAGGTGCTCAAAGATGGCTGTCACTTCACATAGATGCTGGCACAACTCACCTAGACAGGTGACACTTTGGTGGAGCAAAATCCTGCTGCATTACTGAGCACACCGGGGATGGGGCGCAGGCAGACTGCAGGCCCGGGATGCCTGGGGCACCCAGAGAAGTGAATCCGGCAGGGGAATGGATTTCACTCTGCATCTGCATCCTTAAGTGGAGCCGGAGATGCAGGCTCCTGGCTAAAACGATGGAAGAGGCGCTGGAGTCTCAGTCTAGGCGCAAGCCTGGCACGTGCTGCACGTTGTTTCTCCCTGAGTTCCAAAATAGAGGCTGGAAGGATGCTCCACGTAATTGGGTGGGGGGCTTCTTTGTGGGGGACTCAGGGCCCTTAAACTAGTTACTACTTTCCTTTTCAGAAATTTAACAAACAGCAATTCCTAATCAGTCTAAGACAGCTGCTCTCCGATCTCCTGCGAAGGCCGCATGTGGCGCCCTGAGTCTACCCAGCGCCCCAGCTGCAGGTAGGATTCTTGGAGAACGTACAAGTTTCCATCGTTTCTAGGCAAAGGTCTGAAAATAAAAGATTCGTTCGTGGAGCGGAAAAGACAAAACAAATTCTATTCCAACCCTTCCCACCGGACAGCCTTTCTCACTAAGAGCAGCTAAAGGAAACTCAACTCCCGACTTCACAGTTTCCATGTTCCTCTCTTCCTCTCTGTCTCCGTTGGTTCTGGGGAAGAGACCACTTGGAAAGAAATGCTGGGCATGTTAAAATTATTAATCCAAGAAAAGGAAATGAAAATATTCAGAGGGAGAAGGAAAGCACATCGCATTTAAACTACCCTACGGGAGAGGATTCGAAAGTGGAAATTAGCAAAGCCAAGTCACACGTAGAAAAAGGGCTGCTGACCGCTAACGGTTCTCACATCCCTACAAGGGAGCCTGAAAAGAAAAAGGTACCCGCATACGAACACATTCTCTGTGGAAAGGGTGAGAGCCCGCCATGATCACCAGAAGCATTTTCTCCATGACAACACTGAAATCCGGTCCCAAACGGGAATAAAATATACTCTGAGATAATGATCCACCCAGATAGAGAGAACTTTTTTTGGCACACTAGAAATTTATTTCGGAGGATTAATCATATACTATTATTTTGAAAGACGTAATTTGCTTGTTCTTGGGTAAACATTTCATTCCCATAGACTATCTGCTCAACCAGCAATATGAGTTGGATTGAAACATCCTTGACTAATAACAGGTAGTATTTATTGAACCATTTCTCTGGACCAGACACTATCTGAAGTGCCCTGCATTTATTACCTGAGTCAGGCTCTCCCCAGCGATAAGGGAGTGCCCACGATTCCTATCCACTTCCGCGTGGGCACAAGGGGGCACGGGGGTACCCACGAGCGGCCCCCGAGCGTAGCAACAGCAGCTCATGCAGCAGGGTCTCCCCCGCAGTCTGTTTCCGAGCTCGGCTCCCGATGTGCACCCACACTACCGCACACGGAACCATTTCTATCAGGAACTGTAAGTAGCATGAGTTTAAAACGAATCCTGTCTTCAGAATATGCTGTTTATAAAATCAGATCTTTATCTACATGAAGGTCAGCGAGACTGGGCAGCTCTGCCTGAAAGTTGTGTTCATCTGGATCAGCCATGACAGGCTCCAGGGGAGAGCCTCTGCAGGGACTGCCGTCCACGGGAGGGCCGCAGGGCCCCACTGCAGTCCACGTGCAACCATGTGGACCCAGGCCGTTCACAGACGCAGGAAGTCGCTTGGTGTGATCAGGCGCTGGGGAGAGGGAAGGGGGTGAGTGTTCAGGGGGGACAGAGGGTTTCAGTTTGGGAAGATGAAAACATTCTGGAGATGGACGGTGGGGACGGCTGCACAACAGTGCGGATGCCACTGAACAGAGTTAAAGTGGTAGATCTCCGTTGGGCGCAGTTTACCATTATAAAAAAAGGGGGGGTTCAAAAAAAAAATTAGTTTGCAGCCACGCCCACCCAGGCCCCATCTCCACCCACCCCAGGGCCTCCTGACCGGAGAAGGGGCTCTGTGTTGCCACCTGCCAGCCCTCCGGGACCCTCGCACCTGTGCACGGGTCATCACAGGCCTAGTGAGCTGTCCCCCTGCGGGGCCGGCTCTCCTTGAGCCTGTCACGGCATCCCAGCGGACCTCGGCTCCTGGCTGCTAGCATGCAGCCTGGCCCAAAACCTCTGTGCAATAGTGACCGGCTGGAGTGAGGAATAAAGGAGGAGACACTACGTGTCCGAAGCCAGTCGATGGAGACGGACACACCGGATGCTGCTTTGTTCATACAAGTGGTACGCACTTCCACGCGGCCCAACCTCCTGCGAAGGTGAACCTCGCTGCATGGGAGCAGAAGGAACTTCGTTTATCAATCTCTAGTATAAAACACCTTTAAAAAAACAAACCCCATACCTCCACTGTGTGTGGCAGTCGACACCGAGCCTCCCTTGCCTCACTCACACTCGCTCCAAAGTTCCGGCGGCCCTAACGGACGTGACTGTGCATGGGAACACCACACCAACAGGGACCACGGAGGAAAGTAAACGGGTGGAAGATGGAAAAAGCACCACTCCGAAATCCTGTCTCAGAAGATCCATCTTTCCTGAGTGGTGCCTCCCGTTAAATCAGTAACAGTATCTGTCAGAGATGTCCTGCTACGCCATTCGGCTGATGTCAAACCTAAATAAACCAGATCAGAAAACCAGCAAGTGGCAGGAGAAAGGCGAATGGGCGTGGAGTAGCCCCACCGTGACTCGCATGGCTTGCTTGCTGATTTTTTTGGGGGGGGGGCCTGGGGGGGAGGGCGGTTGTGACAATCACTGCAGTCATTTGCAGTACTAATGTCCAATTCAGCTTCCTTTCATTCTCCTGATTTAGGTGGTCAGAGTGGTTTCATAGCCGACACCGGGAAGCTGTGCTGTTTAGCAGGCTGTTTAATGGGAAACTGGCAGTCTTATTTCTTTTCTAGATTTGGTTTGTCACTAGGTCTCCATTACATGCCACTCAGCTTTGATGTCTTTGGACAGGACTGATCAAAAGATGTCATTTGACCTACACAGCATGGCAGAAACTTGGAGAAGTCTCATAAAGCGACACTCTGGCTGTAAATAAAATGACATTATTATTTCCTCTCTCCTATCATGTAGAAAAGCCAATTATGGTAATGCACGGCATGTCAATGAAAATACAGCAATCTTTCTGGAGCACCGACTGCGGGCCTCACCACTGTAGCTCTCCTTCCTGGGAAAATCTGCCCACTGGAAGACGAAGAGGAAGGAGGTGATAGATGTCTTAAAGACGGTTAATAAAATCCCGGACAGCCAAGAAAAGTGCAAGTCAGCAAAACAATTGCAAGTGCAAAATGCAAACTGTTAAGTTTCCAAATTATCTAATAATTTAATCTTCAGTGATTTATATTCCGGCCCTGAAATGGCCAGCATCGTGTCGTGCATCACTCAGTGTTTGACTGACAGGAGAGGCGATTTATGGTACTAATAAGCCCCTTCATCCCCACTGCTCCTTAAGGAAACCAGCTATGTGGGGGGGGGGGGGGCTCTAACCTTGTCCCTGAGATTCATCGGGAAGTTACAGCCGTAAGGTGTAGCCCTGCTTGCCCTGTGTCTCTCAGAGGAGGGAGAATGTCATGCACGATATGGCGCTGTTATTGTTTTAGAATGCCCAATTTTATGCATTTCTACATGTGCAAAGTGTTCCCCATCTTTCTTCTCCTCAAGCCTGTGTCAGAACGGAATATGCATACAAAAGCTCTCTCCCGCATTTAAGAAGTGAGTGCCCATTTGCAACATTTCTTTACCCAGCTTCATCTCCCTAATAAGGGGCAAGAGCATCCTTTAACTGGAGGCTACCACTCCCCAGCGCGTGCTCATGCGCTGTCAGAGGAAGCGCCTTGCTCCTTCCCTCCTTTCTCCTCGCCCGCCTGCACATTCTCCCCTCCTGCAGACACAGGAAGCCTCCCGCCTGCCTGGGCTGCAGGGCCCACACGGGAGCCGGGCCATTGTCTGAGCTCTGGAAGGCTCCTCTGCCTCGTGGCCTCCCACCCCTGCCCCTCACTCCACGCGGAACCTGCAAAGGAGCCCGGCCACGGAGTCCCGCTCAGCGTGGCAGCCTGGCCCCTACAGGGTGTGCGTGAAATGGAGCCTCCTTGTTCTCCCACCATCCGGCGTGTCCGAAAGGCAGCATGAACTTGTATTTTCTGTTGGTGTAGTTTATTCAGAACGGGAGATGGCAGCTTCAGATCAGCCCGTGCAGGGCTGTGGACAGAGCTGCAATGTAAAAGAGGTGTCCCCCCTTCCCAGGGGGAAGACGTTTTAATATTTCCGTATCCGTGGCGTATATTCATTTTAAGAAAAAATAGAACCATGCAATTAGTGTCCATTGAAATCAAGGAAATAAAGCAATTTTCAGAGCCGCTACATCCGTAACAAAAAATAAAAACTTTTTGGCTATGTCAGAAAAATGTTTAAATGTTCTAATTTGTTGGGTTAAAAAAAATTAATTATGACAAGTCATTTCTGAACACACATTGCAACCACATCTTTTTTTCCCCAGCAATTTAATTTTGGTGCACAATACAGTGCAGATTAAATTTAGAAGCTTCATCAAATTTTAGTAACTTTAAATAATATTCTTTATGTCAACACTGCCAGGGGCTTCAGCAGACCTGACATTTGGAAGGCTCCAGGGTGCACGGAGCAGACACACAGCAGTCCCTCCCACACTCGGGGCACAAGTCCTGCAGGTGATCGATAGGCGCCCACGACCATTCTTCTTGACTCAAGTGCCATCAATCGCAGTCCGCAGATAGGAGCCAAAAGAAAATCTAAACTGCACAATTTTAGTCCCACTTTTTGGCTTTCAAAGGACATCCTTATGTTTCGAGAGTATATAAGCCTGAGAGTCGTTTTTCCCATCATTCTGGCGTTCTTCTGGAGGACCGAGATAATTACTATTCCTTCCACAGACGACTTAGGTCTGTGTTCACTGAAACTCCAGGCAAGGTGGGTCTGCAACTCAACAACGCACAGCCGCCTCCCTGTGACACAGGCCCTATGTTTAGCTCACAGGGACAGCGTGCAAAGGACTCTGAATTCTTACTGTTGTGTGGAGGCCCAGGTGCATATGATCTGTAAGTCAATTTGTGGCTTTTCAAGTCCTGAGGGCTCCTTCAGAGAGCTACCGCTTGGCATACACTGTTCTTACTTGGAAAGAGAATTCGAGAACAGATGAGTGACTTGATTTCCACAGTTAATTGAGGACAGGGTGAGGTCCTACCACAGGATTGCACGTTTGCGGTCTGTCCCACAGCTCCAAATGCACAGGCCGTACGTCAGACCCTTCATCCCCCAGCCACCCCTTCTGTGATGGACACTGTCAATCCCACGTTGGCGGGGGGGGGGGGGGGGGGGCAGTGCTCTGCCCTGTGAGTTCAGGAAACCACAAGGTACGGGCAGCACAGGGCTCTGTGCACCAATATCACCTGCTGTAATTAAAAGTTTCTCCAGATCTCATTTAACCTCAAGCCAAAAGACTCAAATCTTAAGAAACAAACAAACAAACAAAAAAAAACCACTTTTTAAAATGAAAAGTAATTCCTAATGCACTTAAGAAAAAACAATAAGCCATAGTTAGGCGCCCAACAAAGCATATTTTAGTAAATATAAGTACTTCGCTGCCTTTTGGTTGGGAATTCATGGCTTTGTGTAGGAGGGAAAATACTAAATTCATCATCAGACAAGAATTTCAAAGTATTTCTGCATCTCTAAGTTTTGATGGCGCTTCATCAAGAGAGGAAGAGGGGATGAGCTGGGGGGGGGGAGGGAAGATTTATCCACTGGATATTTCATTCCCTACCCCAATATTAAATTTTATGTGGGGAATCTAGGAGTTTAAAAGCTTCACATTTTTGTGTAATAAAAAAGAAATACAATATCCTGTTGCTATGCGTAGTGACACTTTATGCAGGAAAGAAAACCATTCTCCTTAGCTATTCTTTGAAATACGACCTACCACGTCATTTAATTTTTGAAAACCCTAAGGTCATGTAACACACTTTCTCTGTCATTTGTAAGTACATTAACTCAGTGGCCATACGACAGTGAAATTATGATAATGGGCTGTGAAAATGGGTCAGGCAGGCGCTGCATTTCATGCTGCCTTCAAACCATCACAGCACAGCTCGAATCAAATATGACAGTAGAAAAGCACGGAGTTTACTTTTCTTAAAGTGTTTCTACTCACTCAAGTACACACGTAAGATGAGCCAAAGGGGTCCCACCTCAGTGGTGAGGGAACTGCAAGAGAGTTTCCCCACTGAGAGATACACTTCTCTGGCAAAACAATTCTGCCTGAAAGTCACGGATGTCGCGGGAAGAGGGAGGGAGAGGTCAAAGCAGGCTTCTTTCCAAACCATTTCTCCACCATGGTCCAAGATCTGAACAAATGGGATCACATTCTGAAAACTGCTCCACGAAGTCAAAAAAAAAAAAAAAAAAAAAAAAATTAAAACAGAAGCAATTTAATGTATTCGCTTAAACAAACAAACAGAAACCCTTTTCGTAACACTCCTTGTATGCTCCACTCCCCTGAAAAAGTAAGGAAGAACAGGAACGAGATGTTGGTTTTGCTGGGCTGGTGCATCTCTGACTCAAGTGTAATTGAACAGAAGAGTTTGGAACTGAGAATGTCTGCCCCTCAATTTCAAAAAGCGGACTTGTGAGTACAGTTGAGGAATGAAAGTTTTTAAAAGATGCTAAAATATGCACGTCTTCGTGGCTTATCTGGAATGACTTCTGACGTACAACATCTCTGTGGGGCTTTGCCTTACAAGGCTGGCTGGTCCCACTGTCCTCAGCAGACCCTGCCCAGAGCACCTCCCAGGACAGGTGGCCACCGTGATCTCCAAGGAACGTACTATCTGCTTACGTATCCCGGTGCAATTCCTTTTAAATAGCCCTTTCTCTTTCTTTCTTTCTCTCTGTACTAAGGAACAAAATAAAGTAATAATAATACTAACAATAAAATAGAATCTGTCAGTATAATAGTTCCTGGGAGAACTCTAAGCAAGAGGCTGATGAACACAGAGACACAGAAACACCATCCACATGCAAAAGTTAACTGAATGGCAGAGATAATTGCTAAGATAATTATTTTGATAGAAGCCAGTTGAAAGCTTCTGTAGCGTGTTTTACTATTCCTGTTAAGGGTAAACTATCCATTTCAGATATATGCTATTCACAATGACATTTTATTTTCGATTTCTTTCTGGAAAATAATTGTAATGAAAACCAAGGACTTGAAGAGGAGAGCGAGCTAGATAAGTTTTGACATGTATTTCTATTTACTGTACCATAATCCTATCAATAAGTGATACTATGGATTCTCGTGATGCACTATCTCCAGTGTATAAAATAAAACTGTACTTTATAACAAGAGAAGAAACACAAAGGATAGTTGGGACCATCCTGTGGTCAGCATCAGGGCAAGCTCCTTGAAACTCTAGAGTTGACTGACAATGGAATTTAATGTAGTATAACTACAGTAAGTAGCCTTGAGCAAAGATACAATTATAGCTGAAAAGCATCTTAGGTTCCTGACTGTTGCTGGCATCATGATATAAACCAACAATTGCTTCCTCCCTTTTCCTCTGCAGCCCCTCCCCTCCAAACTCAAAACACAGAATCCTCCAGAATCAAAAACTTGGTAAAAGGTCATTTTGTTTTCCTCCATGCCATAAAATGGCATAGCTAGATCTGACACGCATATGCAAATCAGCTCAGAAAAACACTGATTCTCCTTCACACTGAATTACTGTATCTGTATGAATATTGATACAAACACAACTAACAAAAAAAAAATACAACCTCTATGGTTAGTTGCCAAGATGCGAACAAGAAACATAGACATATTGAATGCAGTTACTATTTCTTGGCCCCATAACTCCAGCAAACCACGTCCACAACGGATAAATACCTATTTCAATTTATTTAATTGTATTAAGAGTTAGGAATGCTAACATTTGCTTGCAAGAAAAAGGACTTGTAAAATATACAACATGGTGTCAGAAGAATATATTGATTATTGATAACTTATTTATATGGGCATTTAACACAAAACAGAAGTGTGTATCTAAGAGGTCAAGAAAGAACAACATGGGCTGAGGGTGAAAAAGGCAGTAACACGAATGGAAATGCAGGTAGGTCCCACCCTTACAGCACCTTCTAGTCCTCAGAAAGGCATCTTAAGTCAAAGTGATAGAAGATGAATCTGAATGTGACACAGAAGTAGTGTTAGTTTGATAGATTACATTGCTGACAAATGATTGCGTGTTCTTTATTTTTTTTTAAGATATGACTGCCAGTCACATATTTACTCAAATATTTAATGAACTTGTGTATTGAATAGAATGGAGCTTCCTCTCATCTTATTTCTATCACTGTTATCACTGGGAAACCTTGACCAATATCCAGAAACTACCCTGAGTCTCCATCTCCTAATCTATGAAAAAGGCGGGGGTATAACAGATGATCCTTAAAACCCATTCCAGCCTGAAAATGTTCTTGAAGTCTTTTGAGGGCCAGAAGAAGCAACACGCAGGGCAGACACAATGAGTAAGAACACAGTGATCAAGACAGTGTGAAAGAGTGACGTGCTGAACCATTCGAGGGAAGGGTGCTGGCCACACCGTGAAGGAAGAGCTTCTGCTTCTCCGAAGGAGGAGAGGGTGGTAGGAGGGCTTCTCAAAGAGAAAACACTGAGCTGCCCTAAGCACTCAGAAAGGATTTCCAAAGCAGCGAAGGGTAGGAAAGATGACGAGAGGGAGCAGCGTAAGCAGAGGCATGGCTGTCGTGGAGTGTGTGGCCCTTGGGAACTGACAAAGGGCCTTGCTTCCACCAGCATATCAAGACTGCATTTGCTTTCCTTCCAACAGGGTCAATCTTGAGGCCAAGAGATATGTCTAATCCAGTGTACTGCTCTCTCAGTTTCAACAGGACAGAGCAGATGGCCCTAGCCAAGAGGCAATCTGACAATTTATGTGTATATCATAAGCCTGCAAAAGTTACATGCACCATATCCTATAGGCCGTAGCTTGTAGAATACCTGTAACAGTGCTTAGCTCATAGCAGGCACTCAATAAAGATTTACTGAATGGATAAGAGAATAGAAAAGCATATTACTGTCTTTAGTCTGACTCAATATCGTGCCATACAATGTTCTTAACTGACGTCATCATCTTTGCCTTTTTGTTTGTTTGTTTTTAACAGTACAACAAAAGGAGAATGTATACGGTAACCAGAATCTCCTGGTAAACTTCCAGGGACCACACAAATGCTTTCTGAGAAATCGGAGTTTTGTTAGTTCAGTGCAAGTTCTCTCTCAAACACAAAAGCCTTAGAGACCCAGTGTTGCGTCTCGTGACTGGATTGGAGGCCACCATTTCCTTGGGACCAGAGCTTCACCCTGCACCCTGAAGTAATGCAAGGCACAGCTCCTCCCTCCTGTGGAGGACGCAAACTCAAGGGATTCGTTCAAATGGTGCCCAAATCCCATGTGAGCTGTAGCCATTCATTTGCTTATTTATTACACATCACTGTTAAGCTGATCTGTAAAATCACCCTATATGGAAACTAACATGTTCCCCCACATCAAAACTATTTGACTTCAAATCCTCCAAAAGCGTGGCTTTTCGTCTCAGCCAACGATCCCCCAGCACTGAAACGCTGCAGCTGTGAGAAGTGCATGATGACTTCCCCTTACCAGTCACAGTTAAGAAGTGAATACATTATGTAACTATGAAATGAGAAATTATGTTTTCAACAAGGTAGAAAGAACCAGACATCTTGAAAAAAGCCACAACAGGACTCCCAGCTTCCTGGGGGGTGGGAAGGTGCACGCCAGCTGGGGGAGCCCCCTGCCGGAGGCACTTTCGGCAGGCTCTCCGGGGCCCCCTGGGAGTACTAAGGTGTCTTCACCTCCGATGTCTGCCTGTGGTTGAGTTTATGGTAATGGGTGCGTGGGTCAGGCCGTGTATTAAAGACGCCGATGTGAGCTGACAAGTGGTCCAACGTTCTGTACAGAACATCTTTCTGTAGAGATGACTGCTGTCCTTCAAAGGAATCACCCAGGAGGCCATAAATTTGTTCCAATGATGTTGCCATCAATCAAAGTGTTTTTGGAACTTCTCTTTTGGCAGAATCAGTCAGTTCATCTCCTACGAGACAGTTTCCTCCTTACAGTCGTGGAATCCACTGCCCTTTCCTCTCTTCTGTCTTCCCACCTTTCTACTCGGCCCCCGCAGGAAGCATCGGGCCAATACACAGGCTTTTCTTTTCCAAGCACGTTCCAGAATCATCCTCCCCTGCCTCCCTGAGATCAGCTGAGGCTGAGGAGATGTGAGCAGGAGTGATACTATGCCCCTTCCAGGGAGCCTTCAGAACCAGTGTGCATGCCACCCAACACACCTGCCACGGTGACCAGCAACGGTCTAGATGGTGGCAGCACATCAGCTGAGGGCCTGACTGGGGTCAACGTGCCGCCTGTGCAGAGACGGGCGCGGAGCCTGCGTGGGAAAGCCAGCTCAGTTACCTGAGCCCCAGGGTGTGTGGGCTGTGGTTACTGCACGCCCGTTCTGTCCGACGCGGTCCCCTACCGCCTTCACACCCCACATGCTCGAGCTGGGGCGCGACAGTCATCACCTTAGCAACTCGGCAGGCTAAGGACCTCCAGGAAGGAGTCTTTCGAGGACAGCTGGAAAATGAGGTCAGAGAGCGAGAGGGAACTGCAGACCCAGACCGAGACTGGCAGCCAGGAGACAGAAGTACGCTTTCAGCTGACTGGGTGATTTTAATCCGTTACATTTGACATCGGAGGTACTGCAGAGATAGTGAGTATAAAACTATGAGATTACCTGAAGCCGATCAGCCCGTGGGTCCCTACAAACTGGGGAGATGAAGGTTTCCCTGGGCACGGGCATGTATTATGGCTGTGCATCTGTGGCTGGCACCTGGGCCTTCAGTGAACGCGTACTGTTTCGGGCCAACGCCAAATGATGGCGCCACAGAGGAAAACTGCTCAGCATCCATGGAAGCTCACAGGGAAAGCATGGGTGCTATCAACCCCCACCCCCCTCTTTCCTCTGCAAACCCTGATCATGGGTGAATCAGCAGCTGGCTTACGCCTCTCCATCTCAGGACAGATGATGGGAACCCTAGGTGTCGTAGTGAGGCAGGAAAAAATGGCAGGAAGAGATGACTCTGTCCACAAACATGGACACAGAGATTCTGCCCACACTCTTTTGCATATTCTAATGCCGTTGACTGAGCTGCAGCGATTTGGCAGCAGGTTACTCACTGCAGAGACACACAATGGCAAGGCAGCCTTTGTCTTCACAGAACTGAAAAGTAGGATGTGAGAAGGACACCTTCGACTCGTTTCCATGCCCAACATAATGCTAGAAGCCTTCTCCCAGAGCTGCAGACCCAGTGCTAGGGAAAAGGCAAGGGCAGAAGACATCCTTACCTTGTCCAAGGAGATATGAACGAATGTTTATTGTTGAAGCAAATTCATACCCTAGTGAGCAACACCAAAGACATATGAGAAGCAGCAGGCTAAGAAGCTGGGGTGGGACACAGAAGGACCCCCCGAGGCCTGTGCTCATGTATGCATGCACCCATGCACCCCTCCACACACAGGACTCTGCTGGGATGAACAAGCACAGAGCTGGTCGGAGTGGCACGAGCATCATAAGAGGCTCACACGGAGCCTGGGACATCGTGCACTCGGTAAGTGGGTGTTGATGACACCTTTGTGGAAAACAATTTGATGATGAAAATGACACAAACTCCTTGACCCTGCAAGGCACCTACTGGAGAGCACGTCCTTTGAAATACAGAAATATCCAGCAGCACGGTTTGGGGTGGTCCACAACCAGAAGCAACCTGAACATCCACCAATAAGCTAAAAACTGAACAAATGTGGGACAGCCACAGCTCGAAAAGTATACAGCCTAAAAATAGACTAAGACATCTCTCTGAGTGATGATCATGACGCATTTTTAAGTGAGAAAATCAGACCGCACGAATGGATTCTACTTTTTAGAGAATAAAGATAACCCTACATGTAGTACATATGTTTTCACACATAGGTATGAGTAGAGAGGAAAGTGAGGAAAACAGAACCAGGCTGTTTTCATGGATTACCTTTGTGGGAGGGGAGATGGAAAGGGAGAGAAGGGGAAAAGATTAATAACTTTCTTTAGCTATTTTTATTATAAATGTTAATTATTTTATACACCTTTACTCTATTACTTAAAATAAGCATGTATTGCTTCAAAATTTAAAAAATAACATAAGAACATGTGAATAAGCAGTAGCTGACATTAACATCATCACTGTTACCATCATTACCATCACCATCATTATCACCATCATCACCATCATCATCATCTTCACCCATCACCATCATCATCACCATCGCCACCATCACCACCACCATCATCACCATCATCACCTTCATCACTATCATCACCACCACCATCTTCACCATCACCATCATCATCACCATCGCCACCATCATCACCTTCATCACTATCATCACCACCACCATCATCATCACCATCATCACCACCACCATCACCACCACCATCACCACCACCTCCATCACCATCATCACCATCATCATCATCACCACCATCACCACCACCAACATCACCATCATCACCATCATCACCACCACCACCACCATCACCATCATTA